>NC_142081.1:115758651-116079901 GCF_054644295.1 Miniopterus natalensis | reverse complement strand
CCTACTGCAGATTACCTTCTAATTTAATTTCTAAAGACCTTCAAAGAGTGACACTGAGTATATATCATTACTAACCACCCTTAATATTAGAAAAGTTTTTCTTGTGCTCAGAAATCACTCCTTTTGTGCTTTCAATGTTCTGATTTTTTGCTCTGTTCTTATCAGTCTCAATGGATCATAATAACATATATCTGTACTGTACAAATTCAAGTTAATTCTCAGCAAAGCTCTGTACTGGGCACAGAGGGGTTAACAAAGTGGTTCGAAATGGTGTGACTTTGCTTCCCTGACAAGGGGACATTTGGTAACATTTGGAAACTTTAAAAAAATACTGTATGTTTTTATTAATTTTAGAGAGAGAGGAAGGGAGAGGGAGAGAAAGAGAAACATTGATTGGATGCCTCCTGCATGCCCCCTACTGGGGATCAAACCAGCAACCCAGGTATGTGCCCTGACTGGGAACTGAACCAGCTCTGGAGACCTGTTTAGTTGCTAAAATTTGAGAGGTGCTACTGGCATCTGGTGGGTAAGGGCCAGGGATGCTGCTAAAAATCCTCAAATGCACAGGATAGTGCCGGCAACACAGAGTTATCTGGACCAAAATGTCAATAGTGCCAGGATTGAGAAACGCTGGGGTAGGAGGAAGCGGTGGCTACAAGGGAAGGGGAGACCCCAGAAACAGCTGTAGGGATTTCACTGTGGTATTAGCTGTGCAGTTCAAGTAGTTCGGTCTCTTGGGACTAATCAACATAAAGTAAGATTAGGGAGAGGGAAAGTAACCTAGAGATCATTTGGGGTTTTGAAAATTATTAACCATATGATTTTAGTTACATTTTGGATCTATTTCTTATTTTATGACGAGATTACCAGTCCAATTTGCCTTTTTAAAAAAAAAAACTCAGGTAAAAAGTAATTCATTATTTGGGAATTCTAATTTTTCAGGAAACGTTTGGCTTGGCCAGTTTAACTGTCAACCTCTTGACATACTTCCTTGGCATAAACAGTGGGATTTATTTGTAATATAAACTTCTGGCTGGTTAGTCCCTGGATCCAACTTTAGAAACAGCCACATTTTGGGAAGGAGGGGGGGTTGTACTTTCCCAATATTAATGTGAGAGCTTGAATGTTATTTTTTCCCTCCAGAAAAATGTCTATGTGTCAAATGTCAATGATATAAAAGTATTTCTAATTTCGTAGCAAGCATGACTAAATATAGAGTGGAACAAACCCTTCAATGACTCTGTGGAGCCAACAGCAACAATAATTATCTATGGTGTTGCAGTGGCCATCCTGCCTGACAGCCTCTAACTGTGCCACGTCTTTCAACAGGACGGCCACAAGGAAGCTGCTACAGAGCCTGTGTTGAATCAGGTCTCCCATCCTGGCAGCAAGGAGATTTTTCCATCTCATCACCTTGATTGTAAAATAACGCTCAACGTCCTGATAGACAGCTGAAGTACTTTCGAAACTGAAAAGGGAAACACACTTGCGAGGCTTGTTAAGGTGTTAACTTCCAGCGTTTTGGCAAAACAAACAGCACATTGAAATAAATACGGGAAAACAACTTGATACTTTTTGAAGTTCTGTCCACTATGAGCCCTTTGGCTCTATGAGCTAGAAAGAGAGAAATTCTACCACCACCCACGTTTTGCTTGGTGAACCTGAAGGAGTTTGCGCAATATCCTCCCTTCTCTGGGGTCTGACACTGTTTCACTCAGAGCAGTGTCACCTGAGACCAAGGTCAGGGGTTAACACCTCCCATAGGCAGTCTGCTTCTTCAAGTCCTGTGGCTGAAGCCAGCCTCCCTAGCCTTTCCCAGCTGTCCATTCAAGAATATGTGGCCCTGGCCAGTTTGCTCAGTGGTTGGAGAGTCGGCCCACAGACTGAAGGGTCTTAGGTTCAATTCTGGCCAAGGGCATGGCTGGGTTGCGGGCTCAATCCCTGGTCCAGGCTGGTGCGGGAGGAGGCCAATCGATGTGTCTCTCTCACATCGATGTTTCTCGCTCTCTCTCGCTCTCCCTGCTCCCTCCCTTCTACTCTTTCTAAAAATCAATGGGAAAAAATATCCTCTGGTGAGGGTTAGCAAAAAAAAAAAAAAAAAAAGAGGAAAGAATATGTGAAATATGTGAACTAATTTAGTTGGAAGGGGCAAGAATGCGGGGTCCCTCCTACAGGTCCGCTTCCCAGAAAGGCCATCCTTCAGTGTAGTGTTGATGTGTCATATCCAAAAGACAAGAGTCTTAAATTTAATATGATGCCATATATATCATCATTTCTTGTTCCATTTTTAAAAAAATGATGTTTTTGTGTTAAAATTAGATTTCTGCATAATGTCCATCTATTGGCCTGATAATATTTCTTTCTCAGACTCAATGCTATGAGCCTGGGGCAGGAATGGCTCCATCTCTGCTTCTTCACGCCATACTACCTGTCTGTCCTGCTGGATTTTGAAGGGACTGAGGAATGGAGAATGACCCAGGCAGTGAGGGGAAGACAATGCTCACAGGGGAAGGGTCTGGGTGCTGCCTTGGGAGAAGAGCTTCATGACGGGGCATATCCATTTTGCCTCTCCATGCAACCTGACCTTGTTGCTTATCCACAGACTCATGGAAGGTCACGGCTCAGAAATGTCCTTAGGCTGTCCAGTCCAACCCTCAAGTGAACTATGGGGCAGGGTGTGTTAATGGTTACCCAGCCAGTCAGTGGCCAGGTTGGGATTAGTCCTTTATTCTGTGGTGCCACTAACTACAAAGGAAGGAATCATACTCAGGGAGCCAAGTGGCAGAGAAAACGTAATACCAGAAAAGGTTTCAGATCTTCCAGAGCTGTAGGTCTAGCTTACTCCTTAGGGCCATCCCTTGTAAACAGCAGACCTGGTTCCCTGTCCATTAGTAGCCCCTGCACCTGAGACAGACACCGGAGGGGTCATGGGAAGGGACAGGTCAGGGACCGGCACGCCCAGGAAGCACCCTGAGCTGCTTGTTCAGGTGACCTCTGAAACGTGCGGCCAATGGAGCCTGCAGAGGCAAAGGCAGGTGCCCTGATCTCTAGGCCAGCCCTGTCACCTTCATTCTGGGTAGTTTTACATTTTCACTGTGGCTCTGTGATGGGGGAGCCCTAGCCTTTCTAATGTTGCTTACCCACTTTCTAAAATGGCTCTGTAACAGGGTAATGACTCAGAAAGTTTGTGATTCAGCCACAAATGAAACTGGAGAAGGCTCATTAAAGGCACTAACGAGCTCCCTTTCCTCCTCGGTGCTGTCTTGATTTCTCCAAGGCTGTCGCTGCAGTGCTGGGACCCTGTGCTCTTCACGGGAGAACAGGAAGGGCTGACAGACTGAGGCTGAACTCTATGAACAAAATCTAAAAAAGACTGAAAGGCAAGGTCATCTTGGAGGCATTTGAAAGAGATCATGGAGCTACAGGGTCCAAAGGCTTCACTAGGGAAGGAGTGAGGATGGCCGAGGGCCTGCCTGGGTTTTGGTTATTAGAAGAGTGTGAAGGACATATGGTGTCATAAACTGAATGTCTGTGTCCCTCCAATACATACGTTGAAAGCTAATCCCCAATGTGAAGGTGTTTGGAGGTTTGGGGAGGAACCCTTAAAAGTGGGATTAGTGTTCTTACATAAGAGAGTCCACAGCCCCAGCAGGGTGGCTTGGTTTTAGCATCGTCCTGTACACCAAAGTGGTTGCGGGTTCGATCTCCAGTCAGGGTGCATAGGGGAGGCAATCTGTGGATGTTTCTCTTTCACATCAATGTTTCTCTTTCTCTCTCAAATCAATAAACATATCCTCCGGTGAGAATTAAAAAAAGACCCCACAGAGCTCCCTTGCCCCTTCTGCCATGTGAGGACACAGCGAGAAGATGCTGTCTATGATGCAGGAAGCAAGTGTTCACCAGACACTTACCGCTGGCACCCTGATCGTGGATTCCCCAACCACTAGAACTGTGAGAAATAAATTTCTGTTGCGATTAAGGCACTCAGTCCATGGTATTTTGTTACAGCAGCCCGAACAAACTAAAACATATGGCTTGAATTTTTTATTGACCAAGTTGCCTAGACACGGTGTGAATAAATTGTTTCACACCAAGTTTACAAAGACTCTGAATTCTGTGCACAAACAGGAAGCCTTCTTCCCTGGTGGCAAAGAAAGGGTTAAAAAGAAGCTGTGTTCTGCTTTTATCTTCCTTGAGAGAAACAAGATGTGTTGTGGTTTATGTCATAAAATGTCTGATCATACAAAGAAAGGGGGGATTTCGTGAATTATAAAATTCTGTGAAGTCATTCTAAAATTATGGGTTATATGTTTCATATTGCAAATTTCAGATATTTGTGAAGAGCTGGGCTTTTCCATATGGCAAAATGTCCAAAACAAGGACATAAAAGCGAACCACAATCCTTGATCAAAGTAGATAACTTGATGAAAATAGACCTAAATCAAAGAGTAATATATAATTCTCATTCTTTTCATTATTAAATTTTATTTATTTATTTTTGCCAGAGAGAGAGAGAGAAACATGGATTTGTTGTTCCACTTACTGATGCATTCATTGGTTGATTCTTGTATGTGCCCTGACCTAACATCGAACCTAAAGCCTTGGGGTATTGGGACAACGCTCTAACCAACTGAGCTACCTGACCAGGAACCAACTGAGCTACCTGACCAGGACTTTTCATTCATTTTAGGTAATACCAAAGCTAAATATCTATTATGTCTTTAAAAATACCTGATATGGAAGTAGGCTGGCAGTTATGGGTTAAATTGCTGTTAAAAGTTCGATTCAGAGTGGGCTGGAACAGCGTCCTTTCTGCCTAAGATGGGCAAAAAGGCACACCACATGGTAAGACCATAAATAAAGTGAGCCATCAGTAAGAACACGCCAATGTTTCTTCCACCTAAAGACAGCAGAATTAAAGAGTTGGAGAAACCACAAGGGGCCATCTGTCTAGTACCTTCCTTCAGGCAGGTGACTATTAAAACCATCAGACCGTCTGTTTATTTCTTGGGGATTGTTTATGAAATGGCCATACATCCATTAGCAGGGTGTGACAGAGCATGACACTGTTTGGTCTGCTTACTGTTCGCAGTGTCTGCCCTGGCATTAGACAGGAAACTCTCCTGTTTGTATATTCGTAGCTAATTTTTGGAGACCAATGCTGCTTCAGTTGCTGGCTGACTGTTCTGGAAGCTACTTTTATAAAGTGGGAAGGCTTAATATATACACGCTGATGATGTGCCTTCACTGCCTGGCACACAGCAACAACCAGAAGGCAGCCCTACCTCTCCAACAACATGGACTATCAGTCTTTTCAGACCCGGCCTGATAAGGGCAGTCCGGTGGTGTGGCCCCCAACATAGGGAGGTCAGCATTATCGAGTGGGGCCCTGTGCATGTGAGATCACACGAGCAGGTATTACACTGGTTTTACTCGATTATCTCTGCTATTACAGCGGCCCCTCCATGCCTCTCCACCAGCAACGGTGCAGTGGGACGAACGGGAAATATATGCCAGCTGGTGGGATGCTGGGCAGATGCCAAGCGGCCCAGGCTGATGCCAAACCTAGACCCAACAGGCAAGGCGTAGAGTAAGTGGATGAGGGGATAAAAGAAAGGCATTTCTCGGATGGATCTAGTGAAAACTGCCAGTCCATGTCTTAAATATTTTCTCTCCAGTAAAATTTTAATCTGTTACCTTGGCATGAGGTCTGTGTGGTTAGTCTCCTTCTAAACACAGGTCCAACAGCTTAGTTTGGTCATACAATTTCTCAAAAAATGCAATGGTGAATTTTTAATAGGTTCCTTTCTTCTCTTTCTCTTGTACTACAGGCCTGGGAAAGGAGTATAAAACCAGAGCACTATCAAATCCTTTATGAAACATTTGGGGTTAATTACCTCTGCTGGAAGTCTCAGGATTTTTTTCCCCCTTGCCTCTCTCTCTCCTTTTTTTTCCATTTTAATGGAACGCAGTGCAAGTCTCATAAATGCTTAAATATGTAGTCGTAAAGTTTGAGATGTCTCATGGGCACCGCTGTCTGCAAATCTGCCAGGCAGGGCTCTGCGGAGGTTCAAATTCGACCGGTTTCCGCCCTCGAGCAGCATGTTATATAAACTGGGCCGGGGGGCTTTACATGCTCCTTGCGACAAGTCATTTAATAAACCTTGCTCGATTATACCCAGGGTCACCCTTGGAAGTCTTGCCACCTCCACACTTAAACAGTGTGGGAGAGCTATGCGTTTGGCTGGTGTCACTCTCTCCTTACCCAGTTATCACCAGCAACTAAATCCTTCGTTTCCTTGCTCGTTAATTACTTCTGGCTTCGAAGAAGCAGCCAGACCAGGCCAGAGTCAGATGCCCCAGTTTCACCTTCATTTGGCTGAAACCAAACGCGTAAATCAGGACCCAACCATTACTTATACACCCTCTAGGGTTTGCCTTCCCCTCTCTGAGAGATACACCAACGAGTTCAGGGAGATCAAAAAGTAAGATTGCCCTGGTGTGAAATCACTTTGGGCCCCATAACTATGAGTTGGGATCCAAAAAGGGCCAAGGGAGGGATCTGATCTACTTTGAACTCTGTTTGCTTATAACCCTGTCCTGACCCAAGATGCCTGGCCACCAGGATGGAGGGAGCTGGGGCAGCCAGTGTCTTCAGAGGCACAGGCAAATGCTTCCTGAACCTCAGATCTAGAAGAGTAAACTCTGAGCAGGCCCTTTCTTGAACTCAAGGAACATGCCTGAGGCTGGAACCAGGAGGCTGAGATGTGCTGGTTACCCAGACTCCCCTGCTCTGCTTCCTCAATCTTGTCAATTAATGCCAGAGGCTTCTCTGGAGAGGAGAGTATTTTTCTTACCATAACAAAAATTTCAGGTGCCCCTGTGTAACAGTCACTTGCTTATTTATCTAATATAATTGTCCCAAGTCACACAAATGTGTCTTTTACTCACTTAACACAGTTCATTTCCCTTGGGTCACTCTGTGAACTCTAGTAGCCACTGACTCACTTTTTCACGGTAATTTACCACGGGAACAGAACCCAGTGTTTCTTTTCGCTTGTCTTTTTTTGTTTCACACCCTCTAGCTTCCACTTCTTTGCTCCTAACATCCTTTTCCTGACTAAGCAATGAGGTGACCAATCAGTTAAAAACTCGGCATGGACAGCCTGTCACAGTTATATAAGAAGAGCGGACAAGCAAAGCTGGGGAGACAATAGAAAGGCCAGTGGCTGCTGGGGGTGGGGGAGCCACGACCAGGAACAGGCAGAGCAGAGGGCTTTTAGGGCGTTGAAAATACTCTGCATCATATTATCACGAAGGATCCATGTCACTATACTTTTGTCTAAACACCGAGACTGAGCCCTAAGGCAAGCTGTGGGCTTCGGGTGAGCATGATGTGTCAGTGTGGGTTGATCCCTGGTAGTAAATGCACCACTCCCTCCGGTGAATGATGTTGATAATGGGGGAGGCTGTGCGTGTGCGGGGCAGGGAGTAGATGGGAAATCTCTGAACTTTCCTTTCAATTTTGTTGTAAACCTAAAAGTGCTCTAAAAATTAAAGGCTTTTAAAATATTGCTTATAAAAGAACTGGTGAAGTGGAGTATGTGTCAAACGAGTGATGTGTTCAGCCAGTCAGTCTGTCTGTCTAGGCACGTAGGGTCTGCGAAATTTTCACAGATCCTTATTCTTCAGGCCATCCAGAGTCAGCTAGGGGAACCCTGTCCTGGCCTTTTCAACGATTCAGGCCTGTGTATGTCCACTCATGTAAAGACGCACATCAGAGTGTTCCGGGGTATTCTTGGTGTTGTGCAACCAAGTATGATTCCCATTGAATGGCCCTGTAATAAGTAAATTTTATTGATTTGAGAGGAAGAGGTAGAGAGAGAGAAAAACATTGATGTGTTGTCCACTTATTTATGCATTTATTGGTTGCTCCTTGTACGTACCCTGACCATGGATTGAAGCCACAACCTTGACATATCGGGACAATACTCTAACCGGCTAAGCTACCAGGTCAGGACATAATAAGTACATTTTATATGTTTATACCGTTAAAATGTCATTCTGCACATCTATTTTCTATATTGGGAGTTTAACATATGGTTCCACATTTTAAAAAGTGTTTTTCTGTTAAAATGTTTGGTCCTGAAAGGCAATCAGGAACCACAAAAGGTACTGAGACTTTAGCAGACAAGTGACTTATCTGGTGATGGGTAAAAGGAACCGAAGGTGAAGACAGGAGTAGAAAGCAGGGGAAGGAGCTAGAGGCAGTGAGCTGGCAGCTCACAGGTACAGGGTGGGTGAAAGGGCTTGACCAAGGGAGCAGGTGGCGGAGCTGGCGAGAAGGCACCAGCAGAAGTGATAAGCCCACGGAAAGGGGGGAGATTTTGAAAGTTAGGATGCATATAATTTATTTGATTGTTCGAACACTTCTGATATTTGTACTAGATTGGCGATTTTCAGCCCGTGTGCCCCAAGAATTTTTAAAACATGCAATACCTATTTAGGGGCACTGAACCTCTTTTCCCTTAGATTGGCAAGTAAAAAATGACAACAGCCAACACAACAATAGCCATCTGGTGTAAATAAACCAAAATTATACTTATTTTTTGTCAGATTGGCAAAAAATATAACTTTTTTTTTTTGGTGTGCCACAGAATTTTAGTAATTAGTTTATGTGCGCTATAAGATAAAAAAAAATAGAAAATTGTTGCAATAGATGCACACCCTAAAGTATAGCTATTTGCTGCGGGGTGCGATCTGGAACTCACTCATTTTCAGTACTAATTAAATATTTCATTGAATATATATAGTTCAAAACACGAAATCAAATGGTCTTTCATCAATCACTATGTAACCACTGTTAAAGGCCTTTCGCTTTCGAGATCCATTAACTCAATGAAGGCAGGTCTGAATGACTCCCAGGGTAAAAGTAGTTGTAGATCCTGGTGTGGGGGAATTTTAGAGAGGAGCTAGTGTCATGTTTTAGGCCAGGGGTCTTCAGTTTGCATTTCCTAAAACTTAATTGTTTAGGTACAGCTTTGCTTACTTCCACTGCATTTAAGCTCACATGGGAATGAGCACATAACTTCAAGTAAGTTTTCTTTGTGTACTCATCAGCCCGATTTGGGAAATCCGGTATGGGGCCTAGGAACTCACGTCCAGGGCCAGGCTTGATCAAAGAGAACTCTGGGAATATACTGTTCTTGCAGCTCCACATAATGAAGACCAGTATTGATACTGCCAAGGTTTTTCAAAAGCTTCAAACATACCTTAATTTTGTAAGACCTTATATGACTGACAAATCAATTTCACAAACTTGTGATCTTTATATCAACTCTATTGGGCAGATTTTATAAATCCTGTTTTGTAGATAAGGACACTGAGGCCCAGAGTGGGTACAAGACAGGTAATAAATGCTACCTCACTGATGCCGGAACCTCTGTGCGATACCGTGATTTGTAATAAGAAATAGAATATTTAGTCTTCATCTCTGTTCCTGGCACAGAGCTCCTTGAATCCTCTGAATTTCCTAAGTAAAAAGAATGATAAAGGTGTTTATGTTAATCGAATGACTTTTGGAAAGCCCCTAAGGATGGATGGCGGCTGGTTGTCAGGGGAAATAACTGTGTGATTAGAGATTGGCACTTCTAGTCCCAGCCCTTGATTTCAACAGAGGGAAAAAGTGCTGGAGGTTGAATCAGTCACCAGTAGCCAGTGATTTAATCAATCATACCTAAGTGATGAAGTCTCCATAAAAACCCAAAAGCATGGGGGTTGGAGAGCTTCCAGGTGGGTAAACGCGTGGAGGTTTGGGAAGGGTGGTGCTCTGAGAGAGCACGGATGCTCCACGCCCCTTTCCCCAAACCCAGCCCCATCTGGGTGTTCCTGAGTTACATCCTTTTATAATAAAACGGTGATCTAGTCGGTAAAATGTTTCTCTGAGTTCTGTGAGCCGCTCTAGCAAATTAATGGAACCCAAGGAGTGGGTGTGAGAATCTCCCATCTACAGTGGGTCAGAAGCACAGGTGAAAACCTGGACTTGGGACTGGCATCTGAAAGGCGATGAGGGGCAGGGGCAGTCCTGCGGGACTGAACCCTTAACCTGTGGGATCAGACTCCATCTCCAGGTAGTTTCAGAATTGAGTTAAATTATATGACAGGCTGGTGTCACAGAATTGCTTGATGTGTGTATGTAGAAAGCTCACTCATCCAGTGTCAGCAGTGAAGTGCTATTGTAGCAGTACTGAGAGTAGAGAAAAAAAATAGAAATGTTTTCCCTTTGCATTGCTTTTCCCACTCCAAGCTGCACCCTCAACTACCGAGATTTCTCAGCGCCTTGTTTCAGAAGCAATGGACGTGAAGAGCAGACATTCACGTCTGTGTACTTTTCTGTTTGGAGTGCATGGAACAAGATGCTAGTCATTCTCCATGTCATCAAGAGTCAACGCTTCTTATGACAGATAACAGCATCTCAGAAAATGTTTCTTTCATTAGCAGGGTTACTTTGCAACATGTAGACAATTTCCCCAGGAGAGAGGCTTCTCTGTTAATCCAGTGTGACCTTATCCTGTGTCAGGAATTCTCCTCCACCCACAGCTGGCCCTGTGGGGATGGAAAACATGCACACACCCCGAAATCTTGTCCCAGATGATCTGCTCCAGGGATGCTAAATTCCCAGCCAGGTGGAGGCAGAAAAGAAAGGGACACTTGGTTTAGTTGTTCTGGCTAAATTTTACTGATGTTTCAGTGTGATGTTATTTCTGGCATCATGCTGATTAGTGACTCAAAGGCTGGGTTTAGCTTGGGGTAAGTCTGAATCTCAACAGATTTCATTTCTGTCTTATCTCCTTCACTGAAATTCAACTAATTTAAGAATTTGTTGATCTAGTGCTGGAGGGAATAGAAAAACAAGTCAGATCTGATTTTTTCACTTGAGATTCCTATAGTGAGAGATGCAGATAATGCCATTACAAGGCATAATGATAATAATAGAATTACCAGTAATGAAGGAATTTAACATTTCATGGAGGAGTCAGCCTTTCCATTTGCCCTTTCTTCCACTCTTGCCTTTGCTCACCATGCTCTAGCCATGATGTCTTCTTCCTCTTCCTGGAACAAGCCACCTTTGTTTCTGCCCCAGGACCTTTGCACTTGCTTTGCCCTCTGCCCTCTGTTCTTCCACTAGAACTTTGATGCCTAGTTCTTTTTCACTATCTGTGCCTTAGCTCAGATGTCATTATGCCAGGAAGTCCTTCCTGATGACCCTTTCCTGCTTATTTGTTTAGTTATCATCTCTCTTGCCCAATAGAATGTAACCTTCATATATATATTTGGGAGCTGTGGATTAACTATGCCATGAACATGTAGTACACAAGAAATACTGAGATTCAAAAAGAGTATGTAGAGAGAAGAGAACAAGACTGAGAATTGACCTTTGGGTTTATCCATTTGGTGGAGTGTGGAGCAAGAGAAGCCGGCAATGGAAGCCGAGAAGGAAGAGAAGAGGGAGGTACAGGGAGGTAGAAGCCGAGGGTGCTGAGCACCTCCAGAAAGGCGATCAAAGCTACAGAAACACCGACGACGATGGGAACCGGCATTGGATGTGACAAGTGAATGGTCACTGGTGATTTTGTGGGAAATAGGACAGCAGAAGCAGAGGCCCAGACCACATGGGCTTAAGGGGTGGGTGGTGAGGATGTGGGGGTGACGTTCAGGAGGAAGGAAGGAGAGCATTACTGTGCCGTCGTGGGATGGCAACAGCTGGAGAGAACTTAGATAGAAGCCTGGAGCTGACTGAGAGGAAACTGTAGAGGGGACACGTGAACGAGGCCGAGGTGGGTTCACAGAGAAAGGTACTGTGAGACAAGAAGGAAGAAAAGCACAGCCGAGGGGATTCAGCTGACCACGTTTGGGGATGGAAGATGTCATCCCAATTAATAGGAAAAATGTTAAGGGTGACCAGCTATTATGATCTAAAATTTTACAGAGAAGTGATAGGTGAGAATATCTCAGTTTTGGAATTCTCAGGATGTCCTTTCAGATTTACATCTTAGATTAGAAGTGGCTTCTTTTAGAGGTAATTAAATCTGGTTTAATTTAACATTTCCTCTATGAAGCAAGTGTGATTGCTTTTCACAATGCATATGATTTCCTCCCTTTTTATGTGTTTTTGTTTTCTGATTTTTCAGGTAATATAGGTTCATTGTAAAAACAAACAAACAAAAAAACTTGAAAAATACAGAAAAATGAAAGGAAGTTGAAATATGTCTGTAATTATACTACCCAGAAATAAGTGCTATATTATAGCCTCGTAGCAAAGAGCATGAATTCTAAAAGCATCTGCCGTGGTTCAGAATCGGCTGTGCCCCTTGCTGTGTCCACCGCCTAGCAGGACTGTTGTGAGGATTAAATTAGATGCATCGCCAGGACACATAGCCCGATCCCTGGCATATGGGAAGTCCTCACATTCCACTTTCATGACAATGCCATTCACCTGATTCCTCCATGGATGCTCTTTCCCTTGTGAAATGGGGGTTGCTTTGTATGAACAGTTGTGTATCCTGCTTTTGTTTCCACACACAATTAACTTGTGAACATTTTCCTGTAACATTTATAACATTTCCTTTGTTATTCTAAAGTGAGCTAGGGCAGGATTACCCCAAGAAACCAAAGAACTGCTTATTGTCATTACCTTTGTTTTGCAGTATCAACTGTTTTTACTCTGTAAAATTTAAGAACTTAGCCTGCCATCATTACACAAGAGGTTCACTTTATTTATTTATTTAAAATGTAGATTCAGACTCAGCAGGTCTGGGGAGGGGCCTGGGATTCTGCATTTTTTCTTAACTAAGATTTTTTTAGAGAGGGAGAAAGGGAGAGAGAAACTAGCTGCCTCCTGCACACCCCTCCCCCCACCAGGATTCAAGCCCACAACCCGGGCATGTGCCCTGATCAGGAATCGAACCAACCTTTTGGGTGCATGGGACAGTGCCCAACCAACTGAGCCATCCCGGCCAGGGCAAGAGGTTCACTTTACAAAGAGTCATCACTTGACACCACAAAGAATCAAGACAGGGTGGCAGTAGCCAGTCTTCATTTCTTCTTTACGAAAACAAAAGACAAGCAACAGTGAACGATCCATGCTGTGCTAGGACAGCAGGGCGGAAACGGACCAAAATGTGTGTACTTTTCAGTTCTCCACCCAGTCTTTGCTGCTCTTCTTTAGAGTGGGCTGTGTTTGTGCAGACATAAATAAAAGGAGAGACCTCTTTCTAATCAGTTTCCTATGGTGTTAGGTGGCTCTGGCTGTTCAAATAATGGGAAAGGCCGCCAAATGGGAAAGAAAGGTGGCCTTAGTGCTACCAGATCCCTCCCAGAAATGGGTTCCACAGTCCCCTGGCAGCTTTTCCCCACCCCCTCTTGTGGCTGTTGGAGTCAATGGCAAAGTTCCTCCATGGTGGGAAATCTATCACAGACCCCAGGCCTGGTCCAGAACCCTGCCCAAACCCTCCCAGCTTGCCCGTGGGAAATGCAGGGTCTGCACACAAAGCTGGCTGTAGCTGACCTTTCAATCTGTGATAGTTTAGATTGCAGGTAAGCTAGAAATAATCAGCAAATTGTCTAAAAGCAAGATAAATTTTCTTCTAAGAATGAGCAGTGACTTCAATTCTTTTAGCCATAGACACAATTTTCTTTCTTAGACAGCCCCCATTTTTCAAACATCACAGTATCTTAACAAAGCATACATCATCTTCAATTGGGCGAGGTCGTCATTTAACTCGATGTTAATAATTCTGCTCTTAAATGCCATTTAATGGGTGATTCATTGTACTTCTAACCCAAGTTATTGAGGTATCAGTGCACAGAGAAGTTTACAGCTGGTGAGGATAACAATAGAGCAGGAGTGGAGAGCTTCTCTCTGGCTCCAGGTACCTTCTTTCTGCAGAGTGGGACTACTAGCCTGCTATTGCATAGGACCAGGAGCTAACCTTTGAAGTCTGGGTTGCAGTTCCCTGCTTAATTAAAAGCACATTGTAATACCTGAGGTGGCGCCTGATGGCAGACTGATTTGTGAGTGTGGAGCCAGGGCTCTACCAGGGTCTGCTTTGTTTTGGGATTTCTAGTATTAAAGGCCCTTCAGAGAAACTGTGCTCCATATGTGGAGATACTCAGCCCTCCAGAAAAGCACAGTTCAAGGGGAGGTGGGGATTGATTCACAGTCAGTGCTGGGAGGGGGAGAAGGACATTGTTCCTAGACATAAAGCAGTACATATGAAGGTTATTTCTGTATTTTCCAGGCTCTTCCACTCTTGGTTCAAAATTGGCAACGTATGTGAAAAATAACAAGGTGATTTTTATTTTAAGCCCTTTCAAACTCATCTCTCATGCTGCTTGCTGCAAAGGGCCTTCCTAGCAAAGCTAGATCTCCAAGAGTGCTTAAATGATGAATATGGGATTAACAATAAAACTACCACTTATTGAGCACCTTGGACGTGCTATACAATACGCTGAGTGCTTTAGGTAGGATGTTTTATCCTTAAAACAATCTTATAAGAAATTGATTTCCACCTCATTTTACAGAAGAGGAAACAGGCTCATCACAACTAAGTAGCTTGCCAAGTTCATGTAACAGGTAGACAGACGATGGACCAGTATTTGGTGGAGACAGGTAATTGGACCTGTATCTGTCTGACACCAAAGTCTCTGATCATCTCACATATGCCACAATGCTATATAAAGTTACTAGCTGTGCCCCCATGTTCACTGCAGCATTAGTCACAATAATCAAGACATGGAAACAACCTAAGTTTCCATTGATGGGGAAATTGATGAAGAAGATGTGATACATATACCCAATGAAATACTACTCAGCCATAAAAGAGGAGGGAATCTTGCCATTTGCAACAACATGAATGAACTTGAGGGCGTCATGCCAAGTGAGATATGTCAGTCAGAGAAAGAAAATTGCCATATGATCTCTTTTATATGTGAAACCCAAAAAATATAAACCTAATTCATAGAAATAGAGATCAGATTTGTGATTACCAGGGGCCAGGGGCCGGGATCAAACGGTACAAATTCTAGTTATAAGATAAATAAGTGCTGTGAATGCAACACACAACATGATGACTGTGGTTAACACTGCTGTATGATACAGAGTAAAGTTGTTGAGAGAGTAGATCTCAAGAGTTCTCATCGCAAGGGAAAAAAACCACATTTTTTTCCTTTTTCTTTTTTCTATATATATATGAGATGATGGGTGTTAACTAAACTTATCGTGGTAATCATTTCACAATATACATAAGTCAAATCATTACGCCGTAAACCTTAAACTTTTATAGTGATGTATGTCAATAATATCTCAATAAAAATGGGGAAAATGTAAAATTACTAGTTGAGGAAAAAGAAAATGATTGTGGATGTATGGATGTGTATTTGTCCCTGTGGCACAGAAAACTGTGAATTGATTTAGCAGTAAGTTTTAAGATTCAAATGTATTGACTAGAATTTCTGAGCAGCATTAACAATTTGGACAATAGCACAAGGCTGGGTAAGGAAACAAAACAAATGGGCTACTCCCAAGTCTTGGCCCTCAGCAAGTGCCTGGAAAGGGCTGGGAGCAGGAGATTGGGAGCATTTTTGAAAACTGAGGTTCACAGTGAGCTCCACATTTGGATCCTCCCTCCAGCCCCACCCTGGGCACTTCCTCAAGCCTGAGAACTGAGTGTCTGCTTGCCATGAACACTGCTGTTAAGTAACTGGCTTAGAAAGTCGTGAAAAGAGTCGCAGGCTCTGAACCAGAGGGTAAGCCAGGCAGTTATTAATAACAGGATCGGCCCTCTCTCCAGGGGATGATGGCTCTGAGTCTGTACAGATGTGTGTGGGAAGGAGAGTCTGCCTTGAAGCTGAAAGATTAGACAAGTAGGCAGGTCCCTTTAAGAGGCTAAACTGCCCAACTGTTTGTTTACAAATCTCAACACTTCTTTTTGGTTTATACTTTATCATAAGCAAAGTCTAAATACAAAGGAGGTAGTGTAAACCCTCCTTTACTGGGGAAAGCACAGTGTCTCAAATTGAGAATCCACTGGGAATTGGAAATCCTTGGTGCTATTTCTGGTTGCGATATTAATTCACAGGGTTGAGCGAATCACTGACTTTTTTCTGCCTTCAGTTCCCCATTCCATTCATTCCTGGTTTTGTCCTTGTATGTCTTTGGCCCCCAATTCTCTCTCTCTCTCTCCCTCTGTACTGTCAGCTACTTAGAAAGTTGATCATATATGGTAACTATGAACACATGACCACGGTGAGAGAGGTGGGGAGAGGGAGAAAAGGAGAGAGAAAGACTACACTCAGATGGCTGTTGGAGCGGAGGATGGGCACCAGGAAGGCTCTCCTGAGGATAGATGGTTATCTAAACACAGTGATGAGAAGCCAGCCTAAATCTGGCCTGTTTGTTTCTTCTGAGCTGTGTGACCTTGGACTGGGTGATCTAACCTCCATTTCTTATCTGTAAAATGAGTAATCATAGTCACTACTTCATAGGCTCATTGGGAGAATTAATGTATATGTAAGACACTCGAAACAGAACTAAATAAACATCTTTAATTTATTTTACTCTTTATAGTTATAACCTGTCTAGACAACTAATTTCCTTGGGTGCTTGAGAAGTATCCTTGACTGAAGAGAAGGATTACCCTAGACTGAGTTCACAAGGTTCCCCAGCACTCTTAAGTATTTTATTCTATAAAGTGGCTTAAATATAAAGGTTTTATTAGACAGCATTGGCTGGAATTCCCAGAATCCCTTCTTCTCAGCAACCCCTCCCTCCATCCAATAATGTCTCACACATAGTTATCAAATAATGTCTACACACATTCAAAAGCTGTGACTTTGTTGTTGTTGCTAAGACTTGATGTCACCTGGTGATATGATCCAAATATCCTGTGGGCATTGTAAAGGAAGGCCAGGCTTCACATCAGCGGAGGCAATAGTTTCTAAGGCTTGATTTAAGGCTTCGCGGGCAGGGGAGGTGAACTCAATTTAGCATCAGTTGCTCAAAGGAGGCCACACCAACCTCTTCCTCTTCCTCTGTTCCTCTCTCCTGAGCGCACAGTGAAGTGAGAGCTGGCACTTATGCCTTTCTGCTGCCAGCCTGGATCAGAGCCCTTTAAGGAGGTGTCAGCTGCAATTTGCCCCCTAGGGCTGAATGTCAACAAGCACTTCTTGCTCAGAAAATGCTCAAGGGTGCCCTGCTCTTGCTCCTGACTTGGCCAAGAGAGAAAACAAACTGTGGGTTATTTGGCCCAGACCAGTAGATGCTGTGGAAAAGCCAGAGTGGCTGCCCCAGAACAGGGAATTTATAAACAAAACGCTCTCTTGGGGAAGCACAGAGGAGCCGCATGGTGTGGGAGAGGCAGCCCCGCTCCTGGATCCAGGCTCACAGAGAGGAGGGAACAGAGAGCCCTTCAGATTTCTAGGAACCGCTGACCTTGTGACTTCTTTTCAGCTGTGAGTCCTGCCTGAACAGTGGTTGCCACTTAGGACACCAAAACTGCCCACTTGAATCTTTGGTCACAGCTTGCTTATTTCCTGACAAAACTGTCTGTCAAAATGCTTTCTTAAATTCCCCTGGAAACGTAAAGGAGACTCAGGAAGAATAATCCTCTCCAAATTTTGATAATCAAGGGCTTTTTTCCTTCTTTGAGAAATTGTTTTGTATCCCCACTCATTTCTGAGATGAGGTAATACAAAAATTACATTTGCTTTTATGTTGTAGGCAATGAATACATTGATAATGAAGGTGTAACATTTATTGAGCACGTACTATTTATCGGGCTCTGTCTAACTATTTTACATGTAATGCCTCCTTCAATCCTAAAGATAACACTATGTGGTAAATAGAGTTATTTCCACTTTATAGATGACAAGATTTGGTCTGGGAATTGGGGTTTATATCTAATTCACTGCCTCCAGGGCACACATCCTTCCCACTGGCTAAGCTGACCCTTTGTCATAGGCAAGCCAGCTGCCCACCCACCCGCTGGTTGGGGGTGGCCACGAGATTGCATTCTGGCCAATGGGATGTGAGTAGAAGGGAAGACCCATAAAAACTTCTGAGGGTGCTTCCCTTCTCTGTTTCCCTTTGCTCAATGAATAGACCACTAGGGCCTTAGAGAAGGACAGAGCCACAAGATGTTCCTGAACAATACTGTGGAAAGCTGCCTACCAACCAGGACACTGCTGGATTTACTATGAGTGAGAAAGGAATTTCTGTCATGTTAAGTCACTGAGATTTCCAAGGTATCACTGTGGAAGCTCAACTTACTTTAATTGATATACCCTGTGATAAAAATGAATCGATTCTCCAGTTCAGAAGTGATGGTTGGTGGGTCCTTATTCCAGAATTGGCGCCCTGTTCTGAGCTGCAGGTTTTCTCTCAATCTGCAGGGTGTGTGGCCATGACAAGGATATTCTCCTCTAACTTGGAAAGATGACAGAGACCCCATGCCTCGTTTCCATCTTCCAAAGGGATTCAGCACGACATGAAAATCACCAGATTGCACAATCATCATTTATAAGGAACCCATCTGGTGTGGTAATAAGCTCACACCTTTGGGAATGAAGAAAATTTCCAGCTGAGGCTGGGTGGTGAGGTTTCCAAATAGGCCAGCTGGTTTTCGCAAGTTCTAATGCAGGGTTAGGACAATGCTTAATGAAGAGCCAGTGGTCAAACAGCATGGTCACCATTATTGTAAATTATTTAAAACACATGATATTTATTAAATTAGAACACACGATTGTTAGGCTTAACCAACTCAGTATTCTTGTCTTCCCATCTGCTGCACCAACTTTGGGTTGGTACATAGTGTTATTCCTGCCCATTGCCCTTTGACCCCCTTTGCTTAGTTAACTCCCACTTGTCTTTAAGATCTCTGCTCATGTATTGTCTCCTCAGGGAGCCTTCCCTGACATCTCTAAACAGGTTAAGTACCCCTGTTACACCCTCTTAAGCCACCACATACCTTGTGCTCAATACATTGACCTCCAACTTTAACTTGTGTAACTATTGTAATAGCACTGCTGAGTAAATGAATGATTGTCAGGTATCTACCATTGGAATACAGCCTCTGTAAGAATATGGAGTCATGTTTGGTTTTGTTCACCATCTCATCTCCAGAACCTAGCACAACATCTGGCACATAGCAGATGTTTGTTCATTGTTTGTTAGATGAATGAACAAAACATGAATGAATAAAGAAGTGAGTGAATGAATCTTAATTCAATTCGTGGGGAAGCCGAGGCAGAAATATGCCATACTTTAATTCACTGTAAAAGCTAGAAATATAATTGAGAATACTTGACTTCAGCATCTGCTGCTAGCCATCTTCTTCCAAATGACTGTGAAAGGGGCTACTCGAAAGCTGCTGGCACTTGCCTAGGTGATCATTACCCCAGAACAAATGTCGATAGCATAGCTTCTGAGATCCTCCCCACAGGAGGCCAGCCACCAACTTCTCTGAGCCCAATGCAGTGCCCTTATTTATAATACCTTCCTGTGGTACTGAGAATCAAAAATAAGAGAACACATTTGAAAATACTCTGTAAACTCTAAAAAGACATGCAAGTATTTTGTGGGTTTTTTTGAAGTTAGTATGTGCGAAAAATTATCTCTTAGTTCATGGGACTCTGAAAATACACCATTCTGTAAAGAATAGGACTTTTCCAGGTTGTTACGCAGACTCTCCATTTAGTTAAATGTCATTTTTTCAAGGCAATGACAGAGAAATTAGACCCCCCATATTCTCCATCAGCCCCACTCCAAGAGATCCCCAAACAAACATACAATTTAAGTAAAAAACTGGAATTCCTTCCAATGGAATTACTATCTCCAGATCCCACCTAAGAAGAATTTTAGAAGCCCTCACTATTCAAATGTAGTTTGATGTTAGTCAAAAACTAAAACAAGGAGTTGATTTCCACCATGCTTTGAAAGTAGCTTAGCATATGTTGGGAGGAACTGACCCAATGTGAGAGATGACCGAGATAACTGACAGAACACTAACCCTCCAAAAGTTATCACTTTCTCACCCAAACCAGAAAAGTGCTTTTATGGAGGACGCAAACATACCCCATGTCAGACTCACAAATATTTTATGGAGTAAAAACAGAGCTCTGACATTGTCTGCAAATACTGTCCACATCTAAGAGGAGAAATTAGGAAATTCAAGAATGAGAGTTTTGCTTCCAACCCCATTACCAAGGCGTGATTCCATGTCAGTGTAAGAAAATACCGTTGCAGGAGACGGTGTGTGACATTCCGGCCCACTGGTGGGAATGCAAGCACATCTTCTACCGACAGGTGCCAACAGCCCTAATGACTGTCAAAAAAGGTTAAAACAAATGCACAGACTTGCCAAATGTTACAAACAAACCTAATAAATTTGTTAATTGTTCTTCTTGGTGCAAGCCTATTTTTCCCCCTTTAACCATAACATATGTTATAGATCATTGGAGAAAAGGCTAAGCCCCACTCCATATGCAGGCATTAAATAATACAAAGGGCACAGCCCTTTGAAAACATACATCGCCATAACGAAATGATGAAAGGGGAACAGCAAAAATAGCAAATTGAGAATCAAAGCCTAACTTTCCACATGTGGAAACGTTTGCTTGAATCATGGCGTAATCCTTCGGCCCCAGACTGGTTGTACTAGTTGTTTAAGAAGATACAAATGAATTACTGAAAACCCAATCTCATTTTAGAGAAATTGCTTGTCATTAGAATTTACTACTGACATCATCATAATTAACCGTGCATATAATTGATAAATTTCCATTTTCAAAACACTTCATGTTTCTAGAGTCTCTCAGTATAGAAGTGTGATTTCTGCTAAGAAGAAAACACAACTTGTTCTCTGTGATGACAAACCCCTCCCAGGATGACAAGGCGATCTCATATATTAGCTCAATGTTTTTCTTACAATGTTTGTAGGAAATGTGGTATATACAGGTCACTGCAGGCGTGACTCTGTGGGTGACAGAGCTACTGTTAGAACATTGGGTAAGAACCAGGATATATAAATTTAAAAAAGGACCCTCCCTAAATTCTGACACTTAGACAGTTACTCTAGCCACTGGTCCATATTTCCTTCCAGAAGCAGCAGAGCTGGGTGAACCATAGATGATTTTAAAACCATGTAACAAACCACACTTCTTGGAGGAAAGGTGGGAATGTCCCCTGGGACACTGTCCCTCTCCTAGTTTCTCTGATACATCTTACATTCTAAAACCAGGAGGACCGGGTATGTTGTCTCTTTTGTGCTTTGTTCAGCAGGTATTAGAAAATGAAAAAAAAACAAAACCACACAACAGAAACAAAGTAGACAACTCCAATGAAGGATGCAGTTTCTACAGACGAAACCAACCCCCCCAAAACCCCAACAAAAACGAATTACATCCAACTTAAAAAAATAATAATTTAAAACAGGTTTACATATGCCATACATATGTTCTACATATTTGGGGCCAGAAGCAATTTATGGCATGGCAGTAATCCAGGTTGTTGGTCTTATTTATTTAATTTTTCCTATAGTTTGTACTGTACAACCAGCAGTGATGGGGGTGGGGTGAGAAGGTACAGAGGTGGATTCATCATGAAACTAATCAAGCTTACACTTCAGTTGTGAGTAATGTCTCTTTTCACGATAACTTCCCCTCTGTTAAACTTTCCCTCCTGACCAGATAATATCAGAATAGTCATGGGCATTTTTTTTTAATTCAGCTGAAGGGAAATTGAGTTGGGATGCATGTAGTTTGGTTTAAGTGGGATGTATTTATGAAGTTCATAGTCACTTCCATCTATGAAAAGATAAAAATGAGCAGTACTAGTGTAGGCATGGCACCCAGTCACACTCCTCACCCAAAAGTTGTACATGAAGGTACAGGGCCAGATTGTAACCAGATATTACTACATCTCACAGCACCTGGCTATGCAGGAATGTGGCCTCCACATAGGACACAGTTTAAAAAGCTAGTCAGTGGAGAAATCTTCTAATTATCAGAGAGTAAAATTATAAGTAGAGGGTCCAGTTCTCACAATCTCCAGTCAAAAGTAGAAGTGTGTCCCCTGTCAGGGTTCTATATAATATACAGCATACATCATTACAGAAGAACCACATGATGTTTTCTATGAATAGCTTTCATAGAATGCAACTGAATTTTTCCAGAATTCAGGTGTTTGGAGGGCACACGCTTGTACTCTTACTCTAAACAACAAGTTTGTTCAATAATAGATCATATATAAGAGAAACTTGAGAGAAAGCTTTCCAATTTGACAACAATTTTTAAAATTTGAGTAATATTCCAATGACAAGTTGTGAATCTGAAAGAGACCTTTCTAAACTAACACTCACAAAAGGAAAAATTTTGATGAGCCATTTTAGAGGAAAGTCCAGTTTATCTTCCTCTTCTGTCTCTACAGAAATATTACAAAATCATTTGAAGAGGTCAAAAAGTAGGCAGCCAAACACAGAACATTTTCCAAGACAGACCACATGTTAGGCAACAAAACAAGTCTCCATAAATTTAACACTGAAATCATATCAAGCATCTTCTCCAACCACAATGGTATGAAACTAGAAATCAATTAAAAGAAACTAAAAATGAATTTGTGTGAACTGAAAACCACACAAACACATGGAGGCTAAATAACATGCTACTAAACAATGAATGGGTTAACAACAAAATTAAGGAAGAAATCAAAAGATAGCTTGAGACAAATAAAACTGAAAATACAATGACCCCAAATCTATGGCACACAGCAAAAGCAGTTCTAAGATGGAAATTCACAGCAATACAAGACTACCTCAAGAAACAAACAAAACAATATCAAATAAGCTAACAATACACCTAAAGGAACTGAAAAAAGAACAATAAACAAAGCCTATAAGGAGTAGAAGGAAGGAAATAATTGAGATTGTCAAAACAGAAATAAAAAAAAATAGTCTAAAAAAATACAAAAGATCAATGAAACCAAGAGCTGATTCTTTGAAAATATAAACAAAACTGATAAACCTTTAACCAGACTCATGAAAAACAGAAAAGAGAGAACCCAAATAATTGAAATCAGAAATGAAAGGGGAGAAGTGACAACTGACACCATAGAAATACAAGGGATTATAAGAAAATCCTACCAGCTGTTATTTGCCAACAAATTGAACAATCTGGAAGAAATGGATAAATTCCTAGACACATCATCTTCCAACACCAAGTAAAAAAGAAACAGAAAATCTAAACAAACCAATAACTACTCACAAAATCAAATCAGTAATAAAAAAAAACACCTCCCAACGAACAAAAGTCCTGAACCAAATGACTTCACAGGTGAATTCTACTAAGCTTTCAAAGAAGAATTAACACCTATCTTTTTCAAACTATTTCAAAAAATTTAAGAGGAGAAAAGGCTCCAAGCTCATTTTATGAGGAAAGTATTATTCTGATACAAAAACCTGACAAAGACATAATGAAGAAAGAAAATTATATGACAATATGTATGATGGTCATAGATGCAAAAATCCTTAACAAAATATTAGCAAATCAAATTCAGGAACATATTAAAAAGATCATACAGCACCATCAAGTGGGATTTATTCCTGGGATGCAAGGTTGGTACAATATCCGCAAATCAATTAACATGACACACCATATAAACAAAAGATAAAAACCGTATGATCATATGGAATAGAGGGAACATACCTCAACATAATAAAGGCCTTATATCACAAACCCACAGCTAACATCATACTCACTGAGAAAAAGCTAAAAGCATTTTCCTTAAGATCAGCAACAGGACAAGGATGTTCACTCTCACCACTTGTATTCAACATGGTACTGGAAGTCCTAGCCACAGCAATCAGACAAGGGAAAAAAAAGGCATCCAAATTGGAAAGAAAGAACTAAAACTATCATTATTTCTAGATGACATAATACTATATAGAGACACCCCTAAAGATTCCACCAAAAAAAGCTACTAGAGCTGATCAATGAATTCAGTAAAGTAGCAGGATACAAAATTAATATACAAAAATTGATGCATTTTTATATACCAATAACGAACTCTCAGAAAAAGAAATTAAGGAAATAATTTCATCTACAACTGCATCAAAGATACCTAGGAATAAATTTCACCAAGGAGATAAAGGACCTGTACTCATAAAATTATAAGACACTGAAGAGCGAAATTAAAGAAGATACAAATAAATGGAAGCATATACCATGATCATGGATAGGAAAAAATAACATCATTAAAATGTCCATACTACCCAAAGCAATCTATAGATTCAATGCAATAATGGCAATTTTTACAGAACTAGACCAAGTAATTCTAAATTTTTTATGGAACCACAGAAGACTTGGAATAGCCACAGCAATCTTGAAAAAGAACAACAAAGTTGGAGGTATCATGATACCTGATCTTAACTATACTACAAGGCCATAGTAATCAAAACAACATGGTACTAGCATAAAAACAGACACATAGATGAATGGAACAGAATATAGAGTCTAGAAATAAATCTGTATTTATATGGTCAATAATCCATGACAAAGGAGGCAAGAATATACAATGGGGTAAAGACAGTCAATTAAATAAATAGTGTTGGGAAAACTGGACAGATACATGCAAAAAAATGAAACTAGACCACCTTCTTACACCATATATAAGAATAAACTCAAAATAAACTAAAGACTTAAATGTAAGACCTAAAACCATAAAACCCCTGGAAGAAAACATATGCAGTCAGTAAACTCTCTGACATTATTCTTAGTAATATTTTTGTTGATATACCTCTTTGGGTAGGGGAAACAAAAGAAAAAAATAAACAAATGGGACTGCATCAAACTAAAAAGGTTTTGCACAGCAAAGGAAGCCCTCAACAAAATGAAAAGACAACCTGCTAACTGGGAGAAGATATTCATCAATGATACATTGATAAGGGGTTAATATCCAAAATTTATAAATAACATACTTACTTAACTTTATTTAATACCAAAATAACTTAACACCAAAAAACCCACACCCCAATCCATTAAAAAATGGACAGAGGACCTGAATAAACATTTCTACAAAGAGGACATACAGATAGATGGCCAATAGGCATATGAAAAGATGCTCACCTAACACCTGTCAAAATGGTTATCATCAATAAGTCAACAAACAGCAAGTACTGGTGAGGATGTGGTGAAAAGAAACCCTCGTTCATTGTTATGGTATTGCAAATTGGTATAGCCACTAAGGAAAACAGTATGGAGGTTCCTCAAAAAATTAAAAGTAGAACTTATGACACAGCAATTTCACTTCTGGATATTTATTCAAAGAAATCCAAAACACTAATTTGAGAAGATATATGCATCCCTATGTTCACTGAATTATTATTTACAATAGCCAAGATATGGAAGCAACCCAAGTGCCCATCAATTGATGAGTGGAAAACGAAGCAGTACATATATACATTGGAATAAGATTCAGCCATATAAAGAATGAAATCTTGCCATCTGTAACAACATGGATGAATTTAGAGGGTAATCCTAAGTGAGAAAAATTAGAGAGAGAAAGACAAATGCCATACGATTTCATTTATGTGTGAAACCTAAAAACCAGAATAAATGAACAAACAATATAGAAACAGACTTTATAGATACAGAGAACAGTCTGATGGTTGCCGAATGTGAGGTGGGTTGGGAGACTGGGTGAAAAACTGAAGGGAGTAAGTAATACAATGGTAGTTACACAATAGTCGTGGGGGTGTAAGGTAAAGCGTGTAAGCAGTAATATTGGCCCTGGTTGGGTAGCTCAGTTGGTTAGAGTGTCGTCCAGATTTGCCAAGGTTGTAGGTTTAATCTCCAGTAAGGGCACATACAAGAAGCAACAAATGAATACATGAATAAGTGGAACTACAAATTAATGTCTCTCTCTCTCTTCCTCTCTCTCTAAAATCAATAAATTAAAAATATTAATAATATTGTAATAACTATGTATGATGCCAGGTGGGTACTAGAAAGTGATTAAGCTGTTCTAGGAAATGATTAAACCCAAGGAGGGGCTCATGAGAACCTCTAACTTGTAGCAAAGTTGGACAGAAGTTGTGGGTAACCTGGGGACCTACTACATGGGATTGGCATCTGAAGTAGGGGTTCAGTCTTGTGGGACTGAGCCCTTAACCTGTAGGGTCTGCACTAACTCCAGCTGCTGTCGGTATTTCTCGATGTGGAGGAAATACCCATATTTGGCACCAGAAGTGTTGTATGAGAGTAGTAGTGTGACAGTAAAAGGAAACAGAGTTTTTCCTAGACAATTACCTAAACAAAATACGTAAAAATGGACATTAGTTACCCTCTCACTAAAAAAATAAAGGCACTCTTGGTGAACTTTTCTCAAGAGAAAAAACAGCAAGAATACAGTGTATTAAAAAACATTTCCCATTTGTACATACTTAGTATTTTCAGCACACTTTAACACATGTGCCCTTATTTAATTTTTATGTGGCTATGAAGCTATCACCCCCACTCTATAAGGGAGAAAGCAAAGGGCAGGCACATTGCTGCTCAGTAAGTGTCTGACGAACTGAAGAGAGGCTGAGCAGCAACAATTTTTTTTTCCAAACCTAGTGACCAATAAATTTTAATGTTCTTTTCAGTACACTTACAATGTTAAAGGGAGTCCTGAAAAAGCCCCTTGAAGCAGAGCTTACTTGATTTAGAATCTTGGTGTTTATGTAACTTTCTGAGACATGAGAGAAGGCAAACAGGAGGTAAAAAGAAAGTGGGAGATGGAGACAGGAAGCCAGGGCCCTCAAATTCATTCACAAGCTCAGCAACAGCTAACACAGAATTTCCTTGACTAAGAAATGATCCCCAAATGCCAAGCTGTTTGAGATTTGACTCTAAACCAAATCAGAAGAATCTTCAAGTGGACAAACCAACCACGTGACTAACTGAATCTCCCTTCAGGGAGACTTTCCCAGATTTCTTTCAGATTCACAACTTGTCATTGGAAATATTGCATAAATTTTTTAGATTGTGTCTAATTTGAGAAGACCCCTCTTGCATTTCGTTTACATAAGATTGATTACAGACATATTTGCTGTTAATAGCAAATCTATAGGTACATGCCCTTCAAACACAAGAATTCTGGGAAAAACATTTCGTTTCCAGAAACCATTTGAAGGGTCTTCAGTCCGATTGCCAATGGGCAGATGAAGCGGGAGGAGGGGTCCAGGGAAGGCTGTGCTCCTCTAAAACCAACTCAGGGCTCTTAGGCACACCTTCCAAGTAGCTGTCACTTCCCTGTAAGTCCAGACATTCCTCAAGGAGGGGAGGGAGGAAGGGTGGCTGCATGGTCCTGCTTTGTTAGTCATTACAGTTCATTAAGGGATTTGCGCCGCCAAATTACGCCTAAAAATACAAAGGCCAGCTGTGCCTGCTCGGTTCCAAGCATGTGGTGAGCTAGCTAACAAGGAGAGAGGGCCAAAACCACGCAAGTTGACTTAGTGAAACAAATTGGATTACAAAAGACACCGTCCACTGAAGAAGAGATAGTGACACCCACTCCAGAATCAGGTCAGGGGAAGCCCTGCCCCCTTACTACTTTGCCTTTCCCCCTGGGTCAGTCTGGCTCCTTCCTCTCAGGCTGGGTTGGGCTGTGGGGACTGAAGTCTCCGTGGCAAAGTGACACCAGTCTGGATGGATGAACAAGGAAAAGAGACTCTCTGGCCTCCCCCTTTGAAGTACTCTGCACCCCCAGCCAATTGACTCAGAAGGGCTACCTTCCTGCAGAAAATTTTCTCTTTTTCTTACATTTGAGCAGAAGTTTGTGTGAACATCTGACTTCAGAGGCCACTATGTTAGCCACCAAAGAGACAGGGAAATGAGGACAAGGACTTCTTGTTGTTGCTCAGCATTTTCCCCTCCTTGCCTCCTGTCCCTACAGCCACAGGCCCCTTACCAGCTTGTCCCTACCCAAACACGCATTTTGAGAAAACAGTCTTATAAGAGGAGCATAAACTCATGGAAAGAGCATCTTCATCTTTGTGTCCTGAAAATCTTTGGTTTAAATTGCAGGGCTCTGTCATTTACCAGCTGTATGACTTTGAACAACTTAAGTCCTTCTCTGCGTCAATAACCTCATCTCCAAAAGGTGACATAAGCACCTACTTTATCTGATGGTTGGAAAACCGAATTCAATGCTGCTTACAAGGCACCTCTCACAGTGCCTGGTACCTTGAAGAGGGTGCTCAGTTACAGTTAACCATACCCTCTCCACTCATTATAACACACTTCATAGTCCTAAACATGTGACAAGGCTCTGCCCCTTCACCACCATTCCCCACATTTCTCATGCTGCAAAGAAACTAAGAGTAGCTGCAGGTCCCACCTGGTAGACGGCTCTGGCGAAGCACCATGGTTTCAGCATCAGCTGCAGGACCCGAAGGCTCTCCCCTCGGCACGTCCTCAGTGCCCGGCAAGTCCGGTCCCACACCAGCTGGTCCCAGCTACGGAGCAGGTCCTCCGCACCAAGAAACCCTGCAGCCATGCCAGCTCCAGGCCCCGCCTTCGCCCTCTGGTCCCAGGCCCCACATTCAGAGCTGGGTTCTTTTAGTAACGCAAAGTTCAAAGGTCACTAGATTTAATCAGGCAAGGAAAAAATGCAGTCAAAATAACTCTGTTTCTTCTTGTTCCCCTCTGCTCTCCCCTACTTTCCCCCCCCCACCCCCCCCAATCTTCAGGGACTGTTTTCCCCCACAAGGATAAGCCAATGGCTCCTAATTCAAATGTTTTCTCCATTTCTCTGGGAACCCTCCAGGGTCAAGGTGAAAACAAGCCTCAAGCTGTAGATAATTGCACATCCCTCCCTCTGTGGGACACAGAGGCGGCTTTTGGGGTAGAATCGAGGGAAGAGCAGGATCCCGAGTCATCACTGAGTTCTCCTGGTTCCGGGAGCTCGTCCAGGGTGAGAAGCAGAGAGGAGAGAGCTGCGGCCTCCCTGCCAACATTCCCAAGGCATTCCATCTTTTCTCTTAACTCTTTCAAGCTTAGAGAACCAATGAGTGTGTGCGTGGCAAAGCAAAACGCCCGTATTACATCAACCCTGGAGAAGTTATTATTTCTGTAGCCAATTTGTAAAATCCCAGGCATTTTCTTTGGAAATTTCCCAAATTGAGATTAAGATGAAAAGGGCTATAAGAAAGCTTATCTGATAGATTTTATACCAACTTTCTCAAATTTGGAGGAAAGCAGATAAAGGAGATATAGGCAAAATATCCCACATCTCCCCACGATGAAGCACTTTCTCCAAAGCTCTTACGACTTTAATACATATTGGATCTACCCTATGTGAATCTCAACCCAAGGGAGGACACCCAGCTGAACATGGTACAGCTATTTGAGATGTCAACTCAGTTGTTTTGAGTTTGATTATTTTAAATCATGTTTCATAAGGGCATCTGTATCCTAATTTAATAGATTCCAGAGCAGGAAGGAGAGGTGACAGGTAGGAGAGGTTCACTCATAACACAACCTGGACAGTTAAGACAAGGGGTGTGTTTAGTCTCAGTAGCATTTTGGTTGGATAGCCCTGAAGAACCACGGTAGTTACTGAGGGATATTTGCCTTGTGCACATTCTTCCCTTTCTTCCCTTCTTCCCTTCTTTCTTTCTTTCTTTCTTTCTTTCTTTCTTTCTTTCTTTCTTTCTTTCTTTCTTTCTTTCTTTCTTTCTTTCTTTCTTTCTCTCTTTCTTTCTCTCTCTCTCTTCTTTCTTTCTTTCTTTCTTTCTTTCTTTCTTTCTTTCTTTCTTTCTCTCTCTCTTCTTTCTTTCTTTCTTTCTTTCTTTCTTTCTTTCTTTCTTTCTTTCTTTCTTTCTTTCTTTCTTTCTTTCTTTCTTTCTTTCTTTCTTTCTTTCCTCTTTCTCTCTTTCTTTCTTTCTCTCTTTTTCTCTTTCTCTTTATTTCTTCATATCTCTCCAACCAGAACATTTAATATCATCAGAATGGTAGTAGAGCACGTAACTCACGAACCTATTGGAATGTCCTGAAGTCAGACATAACTTAGTTTAAATTTGGCCTACCACCTACTGTGTGACCTTAGACAAACTAACTTCTCTGCCACATTTATCTATAAGACAGGAATCATACCAACCTCATAGTGTTGTTGTGAAGATTAAATAAGACCATATACTTAAAGTGGATTACACAGGGCATGGCATGCATCTGATTTTATTTATTTATTTTTTGGAGCACTTACATGGTCAATGTAATTCAAGGACGTTACCACTGAACACATGAAGCTCTTGAGATCATTTCAAAATCTGTGTTTCCCAAAACCATCTTCTCTTAATCCCTTTTTTCCTGCTGCCATGGATTGACACATTAATTATTTAATAAGTATGGGAAGCCATTTTCATTTAAATTCTGTTTTGATGAATTTTAATCATTTTCCCATGAGTAATGGTCTGGGGGAAAACATTATGCATGATTTCATTCCTGTATATTATTCCTTTATTTCCACATACCCTGTAATAAAAAGTGGAGGGGTACTAAGGATCTTGCCTTTCTACAAACACCCCATCAGCAAAGATAGTTTTATTAAAGAAAGAAGAAAGAAAGGAAGGAAGGAAGGAAGAAAGAAAGAAAAAAAGAAAAAAAGAAAGAAAGAAAGAAAGAAAGAAAGAAAGAAAGAAAGAAAGAAAGAAAGAAAGAAAGAAAGAAACTAAATTAAAAAAACAAATGGTATGCAGAAAATGATTGCCCCATTAATATTACCTAACCACCTTGGTATTTTCAAGAAAGAACAAAGACCAGCTATATCATAGTTAGCTTTTGCCTGTGTCCCCGAGCTCATGCTCTCCACCCTCTGGGGATTCTGGCTGTGAACCAGGCTCTTATCCAAAGTGTGTAATTATGGAATAGATGGGGACAGTTTTAAAGGTACTCTTTACTCTCTGATCAAATAATGTAACTTTAAAATTTTTTTAAAGTTAAATATATATTTAACTTATGGTCTGGGAATCTTTTAAGTCCAAAGATGCCATAATAAGTATTTTAAAACATGCCTGAATACCAACATATTAATCCTGAGAACAGTGAGACCTACATAAACTGTTTGAAGACTTTACCACTCATGGGGACAGGAACATCCTCTTTGGGGACCTGCTCTGGCACCTGCAATCTGAGCCTGGTAATATCAGCAGATGTCTTCCAGCCCTTGGAAGCACAGGGGACAGGAGCTGGTTATGCCCCGGTGCTGGTGGAGGAGCTGCGCAGTTTCACTGGCCCAGTCTCTTCAATCGTATCTCTGATTCTGCCGTAGACTATAAGCTGCTAATTCAGGCTTTCACGGGCAGCTGTCCCAGTGGCATCTGACGGGCTGTGCACGCAAACGGCACACTGCCACTGACCATGATGCCCTTGCTTTGAAAAGGGATTTGTAATGCTCAGAGCAATTAGATACAGATGTGTGTATATGTATGCGTGACTGTGCGTAAATGTGTCTCTGTGTGTCTGTGTTTGTGTGTGTGTGTATCTGTGTATATGTATCTGTCTTATGTGTGTGTGTGTGTGTACACCTTCATTTTACAGAGGAGGAAATCATAGTGCAGAGGGTCAGAGTGGCCTTCCCAGGCCTCATGGATATTGTGATGGAGCTGGGACCCAACATCAGGGCTCACCAGGCAAATAAATGACCTGGACTTGTCTTCCTGACTCGCAGCTCCTTTTAATCACTTTCTTTAGTCCTTCTTTAATAATCATGAAAAAGTGGGGTTTTCTAGGCAGCTTACCACTTAGTCAGTTGATCACAAAACTTAAAGAATTATGAATCAGTTAGCCATGGGTGGCTAAAGGGTAAGCAACATCACTGAGATCCCAGGAAGATGTAACTAAAAGCAATCACCATTATCACCTATCTTTTCATGTACTCTTTTGCTAACGTTTAGGGTGCAAAGAGTCTAAGTATTAGTTACCTGGCAGGATTGCATCAGTTGTGTGCATTTGCCTATTGTATGCCCTGGGGGTGTGAGTCATTATAAGTAGAACTGAAGTGTTGGTCCTGTGGTTCCACATTTGGGAAGAGACCGAGGCTGGGGACTCTGAATCTGGTGCTGACTCTGGGACGGAGGAGGCATCGTGCAGCCAGGAGTTTCTCCCAGGACAAATGCAGGAGAGGTGGGGGACTGTGCAGGGCACGCAGGGCACACAGGGCCATGCGGGACACTGACCGATGCTTCAGTGCCACCCCTCTCCTACCTGCTCTCACTTCGTCCAGCTGTTCATCTCCTTCCCTGTCTCCATTTCCACACCTCTGTATTTTCTGTCCCTGCTCCCAGACTCTGGTTCACTGTTCTTGTAAAAATGGAGGAATATATTTTTTAAAGCCATAAATGCCTTTGCCTGACTCTAGGGATGTTTCAGACATAATTACAGCCTTGAGAAGAACTCGAAAAAACTCTAAGTTGTAAGTAATGTGTAGCACAGTTATGAACAACATTTTCAAATACAGGAAGACACAGGAAATCACACACACACAGAAGTATATTTATAGCAACCAAAGAAATATATTCATAAATGCAATCTAAGCTAACCCATGTTAATTATTTGGTGATTACTACCGACATCTATTTTAGAAAATGTCAGCCTTGTGATTGACTGGAGAACTCCTACACTCCATGTCAGGCCAAAGTCAGCTACCGGGAGACACAAATAGTGTTTTTTAAAAGATTCTCATAGTTGGCTTTTGTTATCTTTTACTGATAGAATCTGAAGGTAAAAGGCAGTTTCTCCAACATCAAAGCCCAGTTCAGTTGAAGCCCCAAATACTCAAATATTTCAACCCAAATTAATAAGCCACATCTGTTCTCTGGAAGAACTAAAGAGGATCAATAGGCAACTTATTCCAAAGTGAGCCTGAGAAGGTGCTGGAAAATAAATAAATCCACGACAGCACGGGGAAAGCAAGGGTGTTATCAGAAACACTGGTCAGCCATAGTTTCAGCTTCTGTAGAAAGCAGATTCCTTTGGGGTTTTGTGCAGTTAACTTCTCTGTGCCACATATGGACCTTTTCAGCTCTTCGCTACAAATTCACATTTTAATCCTACATTCCTCTCCTGACTTCCAACACAGGACTCAAACTTAGGTTTAAATCTCTTGCACATTTTGTTTCTTCCATCCATGTGTAACCAAAATGCTGGTCTGGGGCCGAGCTGGATGTTTATTCATTAAATGAAGGAAGCCCATAGCTCTACATTAGCATTCTTAAAAAAAAGCACGAAAACCCCAAAACCACTTTATTGAGATATAAATTATACATGGAACACTTTGTCCATTCAAAATATACAATTCAGTGGTTTTTCAGAATATTCACAAGGCTGTACAGCCATCACCACAATCTAAATTTAGTCTATCTTCATTGCCCCTAAAGAAACCCTGTACCCGTTAGCTAGCACTAGTGCTCCCCACTTCCTCCTGCCTCCCTTCCCAGACACTGGCACTAATTTACTTTCTGTCTCTATAGATTTGCTTATTCTGGACACTTTATATAAATGTGATTTTTGGGACTGGCTTCTTTCCCTAAGCATAATGTTTTGAAAGTTCATTCATGTAGCAAATATCAGCACTTCATTCCTTTTTCTGGTGAACAAAAACCCATTGTACGGATAGACTACGGTTTGCTTATCCATTCATCCAGCGGCAGGCATTTGGGTTGTCCTCGCTTTGGGGGCTATTATGAAGAATGTTACTATGGATATTCACATACAGCTTTTTGGGAGGATGTATATTTCTCATTTCTCTCTGTTGACACCTAGGAGTGGCATTGCTGGATCCTATGGTAACTCTATGTTTAACCTTTTCAGGAACTGCTGAGCTGTCTTCCATAAAGGCTGCACCATTTTACACTCCCACCATCAATGTCTGAGGGCTCTAATTTTTTCCACATTCTCGCCGACCCTGTTACTGCCTGTCTTTCTTACTTTAGCCATCCTAGTGGGTATAAAGTGGTAGCATTCCTCCTTTCCTAAATGAATTCTATGGCATGGCCATTGGTAGAGTGGGGTGTGGGCAGCAAGCAGAAGGGGCTGGCTTTAGGGTGCTTGGCCTGCTGCTCCCCGACTTAGTCCCAAGCATGCAGCAGACGGACTCTGGGGAAACAGAGATGGAGAGTGCAGAAGAGCCCAGCAATTTATCTTCTTGTATCAACAGCTCCCCTCCACTCCCCACCGCCTTCTACTCCTGACACTCTCACTCCCACCTTCTGGGGCAAGAGTCCAAACAGTTTTGGAAGTTCCCATTTGTCATTTTGTAATCCCAGTGCCAGCTCTTTGGGGAAAGGATTTTAGAAATAGCACTTGTATGGTAAAGTGAGTGGGCGACGTGCAAAACCCAAACCCAAACAATCTCTTAAAATCCTGAGGCATTTCAGGACTGCTCACTAACACAGTTAATCCCATATTTGGGTCTGGAAAATGTCCCAGCTCTGACAGAGTCATCATTGCGTCATCACGCTTCAACCTGAGGACCCGAGAGAGCCTTATATAAACGCGAGGGAGCATACTCTGTTCATTTGGGGGTTGTCGAATACTTTTGAAAAATGCTTGGCTGTGTATATAAAAATATTTTGGGTCCCTGGGAAAGTAGTTGGGGGGAGGCAAGAGCTGCCCTCTGGCTTAAGTGCTCCAGAGCTGCATGCCAAGAGCTATGTTTAGAAATATTTCCCCCAAGCTTCACAAGCCATTATACAAGTGGTCTTGGGGCCATAAAAATGATGTCATCCTATCAATTACCCCGGTTACGAAAGTCAGTTCTCATATACATGCCAGACCCCAACAGAAATAAAATCAGGGCTGTCTGAATTAAATCAGTCCAGGCTCTGAATGAGAAATTAAATGCCCGCAGCTCCTCTTTTCTCAATCTCTTGGTATTTGGTTTCCATGGAACTCAGTGGCCAAGGATGATTTTTGAGCATATATTTTACAACATGTGTTTATGTGATCGCAGCCTTATGTGAAAACACGTAAGCCTTATTTTATTTAGGAGTTACATACACTTGGAAGAGCCGTGGTCTGGGGCCTGCTGATAAATGAGAATGGAATGGCCTATTCAAACAAACGAGGGTCTTCCTGCGTGAGAAGTGGGTTTGCACGGAGAAGGGCAAGGGCTTGAGAACCACTCCCTTCTCACGGGAGAAGATGAAGGTGAGGATGAAGATGAGTGAATGCCCACAGGAGAGTTGCTGAGAGAGAATTAACACTTTCTCTCCAAGTGGGAACCTAGGAGACCTTAGAAAATTTGTGTCTAGGAGCTGTGAAGTTAACATTTATCTTCCAGCATAAAGGGAGGCGAGTGAAATTTATAAGAGGTAACTGCAGGCACAGTAAGTCCTCACTTAACATCTTTGATAAGTTCTGAGACTTTAAGAAAAATGACGTATAATGAAACCAATTTTCCCATAGGCTAATTGATATGAACAAGAGCTTATCAATGTTATAACAGAATGACACTGAACCAAACAATGTTACTTGAGGACCTGTTGTATGTTGTTTATAATATATTAGAGAGTTTTCCTTTAAAAAAGAAAGTGTTCTTCAATTCTAGTAAAGCCTCTTTCCTCTCTAAAACTCCTTCTAATTTAGCAATCTCACTTTTTTTTTTAAATATATCCCTGGTGTCTTGGACTTAATAGGAATGCCTTGAGTATTGAATGAATGAAAATGTGTATTTTTGTATAAAAGTGTAGGCTGTGACTTTCTCCCTATTCTTGGGTAACATGCCTTCATAGCATCTACCCTGGAATAGCTCTAACTCCCTAACTGGAGCTACTATTTTTTGTTTTGGCTTCTGAAAGAGCCCGCGTAATAGCATTTGCCCTGCATTCCCTTTCTTATTCAGTAATGGAGACTTGACACACTGTGACAATGACAACGCCTGAGCTTGATGAATGGGAATGGAATGGCCTCACTAATGTGGGTGGGGTCAGCATGGCTTCTGTGGGTCAGATGCAATTTTGGTGAGCTAATGACTTCAGGAAGCCATTTTCTAGGCTACGTTTTTGTCTCTATTTCTTAGAATGCTTTCCACAAGGGGAAAGAGAACACAGAGATGTAAAAGCTGTCTGGCCATCCCAAGAACCCAGCCGGGAGACTGTCTGCTGAGCATCACGTTGTCTCACACAGTGATCTGTGTCCTTAGTTAGCATCTCTAAGTCCAAGGACAGGAGCTCCAACAAGCCCACAGTTATGCCTGGTTTTAGAGACTGTATTCCAATGTGGTGGTGGCAGAAGTCTATTTTGTAGTTTATCACATTTCCTAAACTTAACAAAAGTCCTCTCACAAAGTAACACCCATAACAATAATGGAAAACCCCAAAAAGCACAAAACAAAAGAAAAAGCAACCATGAGTTCTCTATTGGAGTTGATCAATGGGGATTAGATTTGCCAATAAATTGAACTTCTATATTACAAAATCAGTGCTGTTTTAGGATAAGCTTATTAACTTTTTGAGTTGCCTGGGCTACCATTGAAGGATTTTAATACTGTACTTTCTCATTAAGATCTCATGGATAAAAATATTTATTTGGAGTGCTGCTTTTTGGAACCATTTAAATTGTAGGTAGTGTGATCTGTTTGTATCCACGGCTGGCCAAGGATAGTAAGAATGGCTTAGGATTTAGCAACAGAGCTTGGAAAACCAAGAACAATGTGGGGTTGGAGATCTAGGCAAATCATGGTTAGGGAATCAGGGAAGTCATCACAGACATCCAGGGTCATCCGCAACTTTAAGGTGAATGGAGTCCAAAGCAGGAGGTCAAAATATCTGTGAATAATGAATCCAGAGTTCACATTGGCCAGGGGGCTGGAAATTAGGTGGACTGAGAGCAAACAACAAAAGCTATATAATGAAGCAAGCCAGGGCGGTCAGGGCTGAATGGAAGACTGAAGGGAAAGCAAAACAGGCTGGACCCTGCTCCGTCTGCCAGGAGATTTTATCTCCTTCCTACTGGGGCAGCAGTCAAGCTCCCAGTGGGACACGAGTGACCTGCAGGTGGAAACAGGTGAGTGGGACCTGCTGCAGCGCAAGTGTGCAGAAGAGGAGGAAGTAAAGTCCTGCCAGGTTATTCTTATCAGCCACCTGAAGTTCCCTATACAGTCAAGTGCCACGTATATGACGCGGGTCCCACAAGATTATAATGGAGCGGAATATTTCCTATTTCCTATTTCCTAGTGATATCTTACCTGTCCTAATGTTGCAACAATGTGCCCATGTTTAAGCTCAGTACAAAAGAGTTGAAAAGTTAAAAAATATTAAAAAGATTATAAGGTTTAAAAGTTACAGTAAGCTAAGGTTAATTTGTTATTGAAGAAAAATATTTTTTAATAAATTTACTGTAGCTTAACTGTCAGTGTTTATAAGGCTAAGTAGCTTGTAAGTAGTGTCCAGTGATATCACTCACAGCTCACTCACTGACTCACCCAGAACAACGTCCAGTCCTGCAAGCTCCGTTCATGGAAAGTGCTCTACACAAATGTGCCATTTCTCATCTTTTAGACCGGTACCTTTTCTATCCTTAGATAAATATCACTGTGTCACAAATGCTTACAGTATTTCATACAGTAACATGCTGTACAGGCTTGTAGCCTAGAAGTAATAGGCTGGACCTGATAGTCTAGGTGTGCAGTAAGCTATACCATCTAGGTTTGTGTACGTATGTGCACTCTATCTTGTTGAAACAAATTGCCTAACACTGAAATTGCCTAAGGACACATTTCTCAGAACATATTCCTGCTGTGAAGCGACGCATAACTGTATTTGAATCTCCTCTATGTCCTGCCAATTTCTGACAGAGGCCAAGCAGCCCATTAAGTGAAACATTTACTTAACCCAAGGCTCAGTGTGTCCCTGAATTTCCACAAGGTCCTTTTCCTTAGCAACCCTAAAATTGAAGAGGCAGGAGGTCCAGGGAAATAAACTATGGAAAGAAATTGAACTCCCTTTAATGACTTAAGAGAAAAAAATGTAATTACACCCACCTAGGCCATGAAGGCATCTGAAAATCTGTAAGGAACACCAGCTTATACTTTGTTGTTTGATTTGTCCTGAAAAATAGAACATAATGAATTTTTTATTTAAAAAGAAGTCTCTGTGTGGTATAATGTGAAGTAAATTTCCACCAGAGGAAAAGGAAATTGGATCAGGGTGTTGGTTATGTCCCCCTTGATGCAGAAACAAAGGTGATGATTTAAGATTCTCCTTCGAAGAGCCGCTTAGGAGCTAAGTGCCTTCTGTTCGTGGCTCTTAATAAACCCGGGACAATGGCTTCACTGTAGCACAGCTGGGACCTGGCTTCTCCTTAATTAAGCACCAGTAATGGGCAGGTCTGGATCTCCTTCCCGAGTTTGACCACAATAAGCGGCCTGAGGCACTCTCTCAAGGGGGTACCCCTCCTCCTCTACTAAAATCAGGATGGATTGCAAAATGCGAAAGCCAGAGCAGCCCATGAGGCAGGGGTTTCAGGAAGGTAGGTGTGTATTTATAGCTCAGTCCCAGGTAGACAACCACCTCCTCATGTCCTGTGTGACACCTGAAAGCACTTACCTGTCGGGTTTCACATGTCACAACCTTCTGGGTTTCAGATATTGATTTTTAAAAATTGTGGTAAGATAGACACAACAAATTTACCACTGACCACCTTTAAGTGGTATTAAGTACCTTCACATTGTTGTACAACCGTCTCCACCATCCATCTCAAGACTGAAACTGTGCCCATTAAACAACTCCCCTCAACCCCTGGCAACCACTATTCTATTTTCTGTCTATGAATTAGACTAGTCTAGGTTCCTCCTGTAAGTGCAATCGCACAGTATCTGTCTTCAAGGTTCATCTATGTTATAGCCTGTGTCAGAATATACTTCTTTTTTAAGGCTGAATGATATTCCATTATATGTGTATATCACATTTTGTCTGTCCTTTTATCCATTGACAGACACTTGGGTTGTTTCCACCTTTTGGCTCTATGAGTAATCCTGCTATGAGTCCCTGCTGTCATTTCTTTTGAATGTATACGCAGAACTGGATTTGCTGGATCACATGGTGATTAAATTGAGGAAATGCCGTAGCACTGGATGCTAATCTTCTCAGCTATTGCTTCTGCCCTGTTCAGTCCCTAGGCCTCTCCTGAGGCAGGTTGGCCTTTGCCCACAGACTGACATTTAGCATTTGTTTGCTCCAATGAGTCCTGCTTGGTGGCCCCGGGTGAACCAGTGCTTATTAGCATGATGAGCCTCAGCCTCTGTGTCCTTTACCACCTCTCTATAATCTGCATTCTCCTTCCTAGGCTGGAACTGGGGTCCAGCGCTGACATCCAGCTCACATATCTGGGGCCAAGGCACCCTTTGTGGCCTACACGGTTTCCTCCTCCTGGACATCCATCAGTGACCACTCCGCTGGTCATGACCATGGGCTGGCTCCTCCACCGAGGGCCAGGGGCAAGGGAAGGAGGTTGGGCGTGAGTGGTGCCCACTGAGTATATTATACTGGCTACAGGCTGATTGAGACTGTGGCCCCATTTAAATTTCCCTGACCATAGATTAGTGAGTGTGAGTTAGGGTCAGGCACCAGGACGTGGAAAGCCACCAGAGAGGGATTAGGATCCTTTCTGCTCGAAGAAGGGCTCCCTACTAGAGGCAGGGTTAGCAAGAGTGGGTGGAGCAGGGCCTCAGGAGCATAGTCGTGCCGGCTCCAGCCTCCATGGGGAAGCAGACGCAGAGCAGGATAGACGGCACCAGCCTACTGGCTTGGCCTGAGTTTAGGAGGAAACAACCACACCTGGGACGTGTGGGACCTGGCCCTGGCACACCCTCAGCCATTGGCTATCAGACTTCTGACCAACAGCCTCTGCCTCCTGGAATCTGCCGATGCGATCAGTGCAGAGTCAGGCATGGAGTGTTGGCAGTTCTCACACCTGTACCTGGATAGGGCTAGCCAGGGGGGGTCTGACAACTGCCAGCTGGCTCTAAATGAGGCCCCTCCCCACCCCCATGTGCCCAGTGATGACAGCGAGGACCACCAGTGGCTTTTAGCATCCCCATTGCCTTGAAAGGCAAGTTTGCAGGGCCTGCGTGGGCCCTGCACTAAGGACTGCCAGCTCCCTTTCCCAAGCATCGGCACTGCAGCTGAGTTAGTGACCCCTTTTCCCATGGACCAAAGGTAACCCTGGCTGAGCATTAGAGACACCTGGGAGGAGTTACAAAATGCTTTCCATAGAGTCCTACCCCTAGGGACTAAAATTTTATGTCTGGAGGAAGGAGTTGGTATTACTGTTTTTAAAAAGCAGCCTGGGGATTCTAAGGTGCAGCCAGGGAAAGAACCACTGCCATCGTCTGGCACTGAGGTCACTGTCCTGCAAAAGAGCTCCTGTAACTCGTGATGATGCCTGAGAGTCCGGATCAGCAGTTCTCACAGGTCAGCCTGCATCAGAATCCCCTGGAGGGCCTGTTAAAATGCAGATCCCCAGTCCTTACCCAGAGTGTTTGGCTCCGTAGATCCTGTGTAAGGCTGTGGGAACCAGCATTTCTCACATGTTCTCAGGTGAGGCTGACATTCTAGCCAAGGGACCACACTGAGAACTCCTGATATAGGCCCAGGACACCCCTTAGTTCTTGGGTTTAGGGTGGCTGACAGAAATGGAAGTAAGAAATCCGGTGTCACTCACTGTACAGTTTCATTCTTTGACACCCTCATCTCAAGAACTGCTACTTACTTCTGAGTATCATGGAAGAAATACTCCAGCAGGGCAGCCAGCCCCTGGGAGGGGCTAAGGAATGACCCCTTCTCTGTATGCAGAATAGAAAGTCATCACTTAGGACCTTCCACCCAACTCTTCCTTGCTCCCTCCCCTGACAAAATAATTAAGGATTTAAAAGAAACATTTTTGTTAAAAGGAATCAAATTTTTCTTCCCACCTCGAGGGACCACTTATTGACTTGAAAAGCCTGAATGTTAGCAGCAGCCATTTATTTCTAAATTAAAATGGTTTCTTAGGATGTGATACTTTAGTGCTTGAGTCACCCAAAGGCAGGAATGAAGCAGCCACTCTGAGACCCTGAATCACTCACTCCTTTGTCCCCCAGGCCCAGAGGCCATAACATGCAGAGGTTACAATCTGCTCTTAACAAAGACTGTTTAGACTCTTGTTTTGGAAATGAGTGACTCATCTTTGGGTTATTTTCTTGTCTATCTCTCCTCCTCCCCCCCCAGGAAACTGCAGGCAACATACTTACTCTTCTTTATCTCAATGCACAAAAAACACAAATGTTGCTGATCTTGGAACCTGACTTCCTGTTATTAAGGAGGGAGCAAGATTTCTAAGCAAAGCAGAAAGTCCAGTGATTTCAGTTTACTTCCCACTTACAATTAACTAGGTCACAGCTGTAAGTGAAGAGAAAAAACAATTTTAAATCTCTCCAAGGCAGGAGCACTTGATATCATCTGTGGCCAAAACACAAACACTCAACATACCTTTTTAAAAGGAGGAGCCCTAACTCTTACAGAAACAAGTAAATTTGAACATGATAGAACATGAAAAAAAATCTGATCAGACAATAGACAAAGTGTCTCAGGCCTGCTTATTTGATTTAATAGTGTACACCTTAGAGAGGGAAATGGAAATGATCTCCTTCATATCTAAAGGCCACGAGCTGCCTTTAATCCATGCAGAGTACGTCTTTAGGATTATGCACAACACATACAGATTCCCATTTACTCACACAAGGGTTGCAGATTTTTTAAGGCCCAGGACTGTTTCTGTCTATAAGATTTCCAAACTTGACAAATGTAAAATACTCATAGTGGATTCTTTGACCTTGGTAGGACGTCAAGGAAGGAGAGATTATTCAGAGTGGATTGGGTTTTTAAGATCCACAGTATCCAAGGAAAGCATGCTTTTCAGAAGGAACATGTCAATGTGCTACACTCTTTATCTCTCATGACTCCCTGCACCAAGAGGATTTCATTTCTCATTAAGTGGCCTGGACAGTTGCACTGAACTTGCCCAAATGTTTGTATAAAGTAGTCATCATGGTAAAGATGATAGATATAGAGATAGGTAGATATATAGACACACAGATAGAGATATAGACAGGTGATAAATAGAAAAATAAATATCCAGAGATCTAGACAGATATATGATAGGTAGGTAGATGATATCTGAAACAAAGATGAGAAAAAAAATAATCTATGTCCATGTACCTCAGGACACAGTAAGGCCTTGCTGCTCACAGAGCCCTCCATGGACTCCAGCATCAGTAGGACCTGGGAGCTTGTCAGAGATGTAGATTCTCAGGCCCCACCCGGAGCAGCTGAATCAGAGCCTGCATTTGAAAAGATCCCCAGGTGGTCCCTTTGTCCTGACATTCAAGATGCACAGCTTTGGAAAGTAACAGCCTGGAACAATGACTTTCAATAACTTTTGTTTTCAGTGATGGAAATCTTCGCCCAAATGAAATCATAGGTAGAAACATAAGAAATATGTTAGAAGCAGAATACCCCCGATGGAGGCAGGTGAGGAGCCTGTCTTCCCAGCCCCCTGGTGACATGTCCCACCCCCACCACCTTTTTGTGGCACTTCCTCTACTTCCATGGAGGCAGCAAGGATTCCTGGTGCATGCACCCTAACGCCTACTGGCCTAGAGGACACAGGCTTCCACTCTGAGTCTCTAAACAACATTTAAGCACTGGCATATTTTGGGAATTCAAGCAATACTAGATGATAGTCAACAAGTTGATTTTAAAGCAAGGTTGTGTGCAGTAGAGCTCAGAAGTTCCACAGAAGGGCATAGGAGGAGAAATCAAAGAAAGCAGGCAGACAGCTGACTTACAACTCGAGGAAAACACACAAAGAGATGGAGAAATGACCTTTGATTAGGGCTGCCAGACACTCAGTAAAATTTGAAGTTCAGGCAAACAACATGAGACATATTTACATTAAAGAATATTTGTTGTTTATCTGAAATTCAAATTTAACTGGGCATCCTGTGTTTTCATTTGCTGAATGTGGCAACCCCAATTCCTCTCTCAGAGGTACTTTTCTCAGCACCTTAGGCCCCAAGAGCCTCATTCCAGTTTAGACCTCAGTCAGATTCCCTCTGGAGAGTTCTCTGGAGTCAGACTGCTTGGATTTAAATCCCGGATTTACCAATATTGGCTGTGCAACTCTGGGCAAATGATTGAATCTCTCTGTTCTGTTTTCCTCTTTTATAAAGTAGAGATACACATGGAAGCCTGCATATCAGAGCTGTCTGGGGATTAAAGGAGAAAATATCTGTAAAGTAAAGCACAGTGCCCAGCACACAGTAGGAGCTCATTGAATAAAGGTACTTTACATTGTTATCAAGGTCTCCTGGGTCTTAGTGGCTTCCTATCTGTCTGAATTTGCTCCTGGTCATTTTTCTTGGGACCTGAGATCAATCAAAAGAGGGAAGTGGGGGGAGAAGAGAACTTGGTGCCTGAAAAACCATAGCAGGAGGCGCTTTCCCCTCTTTCCCGGGGGCTCTGGCCTGGCAGTTTCCTTCCTCCCACTCCCTGAGGGCCGTGTCTGCAGATGGGCTAGGGAAGGAGGGAGGAAAATGTGTCACTTGATACTTGCTCCTTGACCCTGGCAGCCCCAATTAATTCACTCCAGGATGGAAGGAAGTGCATTCAGGAGACTGTCCTTTGCCAGAACGTCTTGGCCTTATGTCTTAGCAATCAGGGGGTGAGTGAGCTCTTGCTTCCTTGACCCTTAGCTGATCAATGGGAGCTGAAATAGCCTGGCAAGGGGGACAAGCCCTAGGACAGTGACATCTTACATATCAAGGTCAGAAATTCTCAGAAAGTCACCAAGTACTGGAGTAGGCATTTGAGATGTATTATTTCTTCCTCTTGGTGTAAACCACTGAAGCCCCGTCGCCTGCCAGCTTTTGTTCCCATCTTTCTCCTTATGAGCTCCAAGACCAGAGACCAGATTCCTGCAATGGTCTGTCCTTAAACGTTAAACAAATAAAACAAGAACACCAAGGTATCTGGGGAGGGGGCGACTCCAAGTTCATTGGAGGAGGTACTGGAGCCCGCTTCCATGGTGGGTTCCTAGCCAGGGTCCCTAATGGAATTGGACGATTACCCTGAAACTGTTCTCTGAGTGCTGTGGTTTTCCTAAAAGAGTGTTCTTGGCTTTATAACTCCGCTTGGCACAGACTTATCGCCTGCAGCCACAACTCTTTCCCAGGAAGCTATTGTTGTTTGTGGGTCTGATTGTTTAGGGCAGAGAGCACTGACAGCAAAATTCAGAAAGAAAAAAGAAGTGCAGGTGAAAAGGGGAAACTGTAGGCTTTCACCATCCCTGTGGGAACTGAGAGCAGAAACCTCCTCTTTCTCGGCCTCAACACAGGGAGTTAGGACTCTGCAGACAAGGCACTCTCGGGCACAGTGTAGCTCTGATGGAAGGTGGGCCTCAGACTTGGAGGTTCAGAATGAGACTGTGCACCGCTGACCCTCCACTGGGGATCCCCCTCTGTAGTGTAGTCTGTTCTTCCTGGGAATACCCTTTCAGCTGCCACCAGGAGCTGCACCACGTCGCCGAGCACACAGCACACACAATGGGGTGAAATGGAGTGGCTCTGTTTTATCAGGGCCGAACATTCCAGATAAATTCATTCTCGTCTGGGAAAAAGCACTGTTTTGTTCAGACCACGATGTTCCCATGTCTCAGCTTACGGTGAAGCATTTTTGATACACCTGTTGGGATCATTAGTTCTGCCAAGGGAAGGGAGGTAACATCCTTTGTTCTATCTTTTCACTCTCAGTGAGCTATATTTCCATTGTGCTGGTCTCCCTTACAGAAACCAACACAAACAGGAGAGAAAGTTACAGGATTTCATGCTGCTTGGCAGGGGTGCAAAATACATGCACATAAACATATACACTTGGGCAATAAGGGTAAATTAGGAAATTAAGGATAATGGAAAATAGAAGGGAGCTACTTAAAGGGATGAGATAAATGTGAAAAGGTATCTAGAATGAACCAGTTGGACCCCAACTGTAGCTCTGAGTTTCCTGGCAGCAAAGGTAAAAAGTGTAAGCATATCAAATCACATATTTCTTATCATCTCCTAAAAGGAATTAACAGGCTGAAATTTATATAAGGGATACTGAAAAAAAACATAAGGAGCAATATATTTAACTGTAATTTTTAAAAAGCCTCAGAAGCATTTTTAAGGATGTTTCCTTTGTTGGCTCTCTGAGCCAGGGGGTGCCTTACCCTCTCCTCCCTGCCTCAGCCCATCCTTACGGCGATTCTTCAAGACTCTTCCTTCTACCTTCTGCTTTGAATCTACTTCTCTAATTTCTCTGGTCTCCACCTGGCTGTTTCATTCCATATTTTTCCAGCTCCGTCTAACACATTCAGACTCGTGACCCGTTCACCTGTCTGCGGGGCTCGTTTGGGAGATCACAGCCACCAGCCATCTCCCACATCTTGCCTGGGTTTCATATTCTGTAAATCCTGCCCCCCTCCCCCATGTTCTGTGCAAGACCTGGGTCACTTGGCCCCAGTTCAGCCACAGAATAGGTTGCTGCATGTCTATAAAAAGGATACTGACCATCAGCCCTCAATAAAGATGAATTAAATTTTAACTCAATAAAATAATCTCAGCAAGGAGTTGAGAAAAAAACAGTCCAGGTTTATTGATATTTGATTATTTAACTTCATAAGGGTATAATATAAAGGGGGCAAAGTAACGAATAACTAACATTTCCATTGGTCTGCTTTTCGTGGGTGGCAGATGTCCCTAGGAGGTCTTTGACTAAGTGCTGGAAGGCAGACAATTCAGTTGCCTTACCCCGCAAGAGGCAGAAGTAAAGATGTTATGAGATTAAAATTAGAGAGATACATCCCTGCTGTGGATTTGACAGGTGAGGGCTGCTATTCAGAGAAAAGTTGAGAGGTGTGACTTGTATTGTCCCCTAGCTGGAGCACCATTTCACCTTGACATTCTGGTAAGATCAGGAGTTCCTATGCGGTAGAACCAAAGTTTTCATCAGAAAAAGAGCTGTGAATCAGCTCAAGTTCTTGCTCAAGGACTTGGCTGAGACCCCAGAATTCTCCTCCATCGAACACAAAAAAGATGATTTAGAACGAAACGGTTTTAGTTCAGCTGTTACCAGCCAACCACCTTGCTCATAAATGAAACTCATTTTGGCTCTCATGCTGCCTCTGGTTTTGAGTGGGACCACATGCTGCCGGTTTGTAAATCTGAGTTAGCGGCAAACTAGACCTCTAGATGGTGGAATGATTGCTTCATTAGATGAAATTGTTCACTGTGGTCCACTTTAACACCGGAGAACACCTGCCAAAAGCAAAACAATGTTGCTGATGCTAAGCTGCCATATCAGGCGATGATTAGGCTGCAGGTTCAGTTGCTTCTGAAGTTCTGTTCCTCTTGCTAGGTAGTAAACCACGCTCTAAGCAAAGAGGATGCTGTCTTCCTACTTCCCATAGCTGGAAGACATGCATTCGATTCATTTAAATGTAATTTAGAATTTGTGTGTGACTTGTCTAAATGTATATTTTTTTAAATTCTGATTTAGCAGTAGGATTGTGATGCCAGCTGGAGGGCCTGAGGATCTATTCAAAATTAATTTTTTGTATAGAGATGTCTCCTCATGAACTTCAAGACTGGGGAGAGAGGATCTACAATATAGATCTTTGGGGTGGGATAACACTCATTTCATTGTAAAAGTTGAAACATGGGATCTTGTGGGCCAAATGTGGGCTGTACATGTGCTTTGTTTGCTTTGCAATGTTTTTACCTATGCTTGGAATGAAAGCCAGCATAAAATATTAAGATTTTCAACTCTCTGTCATATATATATATATATATATATATATAAATTTTTATTATTATAAGAAAACTGCACAAAGATTTTCTTTTGAAAAGTCAGAATTTCCAGGAACACCAGCTTGCTTCTTGGTGGCAAAACAGAGTAGCTGGCATCAGGTGCTAGGGCACAAGCGCTCCCATCTGCAACGTGCCTCTTTCTTTAATGTCCCACATGTATTTGCCCAGCCCAGCTCCTAAACGCATTTGAGTTATAATGCCTGTACAGAACCCTATTTCATAGGATGAACAGAATGGATAGAAGCAGCCAGGACTAAGGTGAAGGATTGGGCCCTCAGGGTACTGCAGGAGATAGATACACGTTTTTGAAAATTGCTTATTTCTGATTGGTAGGTCTTAGAAGGAGCAAGAGAAGTCTTGTCCTGCATAGGTCCTCTTCTAACACACATTACACATGCTTCTCTCATGACACCTTAAAGCCATTTAACTGAAGGAAAAATGAAGTTGCAGCATCCCGAAGATACTTTTGTTTGCTGTTAGGCATGTTGGTCCAGCATTATCCAGAGGGGACCACAGAACACATATCCAGGGATTGTACTAGAAATAAAAGAAAATTTAGATGATCTGTGAATGGCTTCTGACTGAACTAAATGCCTCAGGATATGGGTATTGCCCCCAGAAGTGATGTTGCAAAGGAGGGCGCATGGCCTGGGGAGCCTGGCTCCTGATCGTTGGGTTGGTCCCCAGGGGGACTGCATAGCTGCCATTAGAGGCCAAGGTGTGAGCATAGCACTCTGTGCTACTGATGCAAATCTACAAGTACCCCTGTGTTTCCAGAGGATTTTTTCTTTCTTTGGTAGCTCGTCTTCCTAAGTGCTCTGCTACTGGAAAACCCAGAGCTGGGGCCCAGCAGAATGAAGGGGCTCCCTCTCCTCTCCCTCCTCTTAGGTACTGGGCTGACATCATAATGAAAGGAGTTCCTTAACCCAGCACCCACACTGCTGCCTACATGGATGGACCTGGCCGTGCAACATGGCAGTGCAAAAGCAAGGGTGATACTGCACACATGCAGAAGAGCTTTCTAGGAGCACTGGTGGCAAAACTTATCCACACCCAGTCACACTGATTTTGCTTCCATGGTGTAAAGCCCCCACCAGGGCCCTTTTCAAACTACACAGGCGTCATTACTGAATGTGGAGTTGTGAAGAGACGCACATGATCAGCTCTTGAGAGCCTGAAGGAGCTGGCTCCAGCACCCCCCAATAATGTCCACATTCATATCTCCGTTCCAGGCCTCTCTCCTAAACACAAACATTTTTAACGTCTTCCATTTGAATTTTTAATTATCATCTCAAGCTCAACACATCCAAATATAGCTCTTAATCTCCCCAGCCCCAGTGTCATCACCAACCTGCTCTTCTCCTACAGCATTGCCCACCTCAGTAAGTGTCACCTCCGGTCTACAGCTGCTCAGGAGTCATTCTTGACTCCTCTCTTCCTCTCTCACTCCCCACCCAACCCATCAGCCAATCCTGTCTACTCTAGCTTCTCTCCACTCATTTCTCAGCCCCTCCAGAGTATCATCTGGTCTAAACCATCATCATCTCTCAGCATGATTATTACACTAATGGCCTGATGAGGCACCCTTCTTTTCAGCCATTTCTCTGTGGGGTTAGTGGCCACAGTGACTCCTTTAAAAAATGTCAGCTAATATCATCCTTTTGCCCCCAACCACTGGTCTTCTTCTGTCTCACTCAGGACTCTGTAAAACCCCAAAGTCCTTACCATGGTGCACACAGCCCTCTGGCATCTGGGCTCCTAACACTTCCCTGACTGCCGCTCCCCCCCACGTACCCCATCCCCTTCACGCTGCCCAGCTCCGGCTGCCTGCTTGCTGTTCCTCACACCGTCAAGTGCGCTCTAGCATCACACCTTTTGCACTTGCGGCCTCCTCTGTCTGGGGTGTTCTTTCTCCAGATGACTGCCTGGCTTGCTCCCTTTCTCCTTCATGTCTTTCCTCAAACATCATCCTAACAGAGAGCCACGCTGTATGAGAGTGTGGCACACCTTCTCTCCCGTCTCCTTATCTCGCTATATTTTTATTTAGAGACCTTATCACCACTTAACATAGATACTTCATTATCTTCCTTGGGTCTAGAACACTGCCTGGCGTGCAGTAGGTACTAAATAAATATTTGTGGAATTCATAAATACAGTGTTGGGCTCTAGATATTACATTCCCAGTGGTATTTATGTTCTGAGACTGATTTTGTTTGATTGAACTCAGACCACATTTTCCAGACATAATCAATATATTGGTAAGCCTTATTGGCGTTCCTGGTTAATGTTCCAATTGAGGGGTTGAAGCCATCATTTGGAAGTAATCTGTCTATGTGGAAATGAGACGTTGGCATTTTTGAGAAAAGTAGTAAGTAGTGGAGGAAAATGATCAGAGGCATATTTATAAACTATCTCAAAATACTCACACACAGATTCTGATTGGGAAGGAAAAGGGCTGCTCACGCGCTCAAAAGTGTAAACTCTCTAGTTGGATTTCACGTTTTCCTGATCAAGTTCTCCTCAAAGAACTAGCATCCTCACATCATAAGGTATATAAATGTTAAATAACCATGCTATATACTTGAAACTAAAATAATATTGTATGCCAAATTTACTTTAATAAAAAATGTAAATTAAGAAAAACTCATGACACAAATATTCATCTAAGTAAGAAAAGCAAGTGCTTGGCAATCCTATCCTTTGGGGGACAGTCCTGTTTGAATAAAGGTTTTAGTTTAGGACCATGAGGACATTCTTTTTATTGATCTACTCACAGTCACTCAATAAATATTTATTTGCCCTATGTATATGCCAGGCACTGTTCTAGGCTCTGGGGTGTAGTAGAAAAACTGACCACATCCTTTGAAGCGCTTAGTTATTAAATGACTAGAAAAGAAAAGGAAAAATGAAAAAACCCACAGATGTGGTTCGTCCACTCCCAGATTAGAAAACAAAGACCCACAGTCATAGTTTCCTCTGTATTGTTTCCTGCACATAAAATAATATTGTTCTCAGAGGCCCATTGATGAATCAATACAAGTAAAAGTGGATTGTTTTCAACTGTGTGTTCAAAGAAACTCTTATGTTACACAGGTGGGTAGTATTCATTCTTCTAGAGCAATTTATAAGAGATCTGATTTCAAAACACCTATAGAAAGTGTTCTGAGAATACACGATTGGTTTTGTGAACATAGCTGCAAGATGGCAGGTTGAGAAAACCCGACTGGCTTTGTTCACACTCCGGTGGAGAAGAACCTTGCAGGAGGAGCTGAGTTGGTGTTTCTGATCTCCAATCATCTGGAAGTCCTGCACGATACTAGCCTCTCTGACTTCAGAAGGCTGGGTTTAGTTATCCAGAAACTGGCCTTGAAGTGCTGGTTACTGCATAGGATGTCTTAGGAATATGGACCCAACTAGCAAGGAGCAAATTTTTTTCTCCTGTTGGGAATAACATTTTGACTAAAAATTCAACACAATCAACTCATTTATTTCTTTTTCATGTAAAGATACAAGAAAGCACAGGAACCAGCTAATCTCAAGGGAGCTTAGTGCCCAGTAATCTTCCCTTAGGGCAGTGGTTTTCAGTGTAGCTGCACGTTAGAATCACCTGGGGGCTTAAATACTGCTGTGTGGGCCCCTCTCCAGAGATTCTAATATGCATTGGTCTGGTGGACAGCTGGGCCTTGGGATTTTTAAAGCTCCTCAGGTGCTTCTAATGTGAAACCAAGACTGAGAAGCACTGATTTAGGACAGGCCGTGGAATTTGACCTATGACACTAGCCAAAGTCTCAAGAAGGAGTCAGAACTTGGGGATGAATAGTCTAAATAGAGAAGCCGCCACCTGGTTTCATGCTCAGCTTGATAGCCGCCATCTGGTGCAGGATAGCGACGCTCTTGGGGGTCCTGACCATTTGAAAGATAGATCTCCAGTCCTGGTTTCCACAAAAGCATGGGCAATAAAAACTCTGGGGTGGAACCAGCAGGAACAACCTATCCACTACACAGTCTCAGCCTGGCCAAGATGATAAGTCATTGGCTTAACTTGACATAAGTTGCTGTCGAAAATAAAATCAATGTTGGTTCATCAAACTGAGGTCGCTTAAAATCGTACGGGACTAAACAACATGGGCAAAATGGTCTCCAATGCAGCCTGTGAACCAGAGGACGGGAGTCCCTGAGATTGTGAGTTCTCTCTATTTATAGAAGAAACAAAACCTCATGCAGGATGCGGGGGTGGGGGGGGGTGTAGCATAATAATATGTGTGACTACACTGATTGGTCTGAACACTTTCTTGGCTGTCTGCTTTCAATGGTAATAAATATCCACTAAAAGCTGTCTGCTGTACATGTTTTTGGTAAAGTCTTACACTTCCCTGCATGATCACATTCAGAATGTAAGTACCACACACTTGACTATAGAGACTCTGTTGTATTCTGAATTCTTAAGTTATGCAGCTTAGCAGCTGTGATAATGTAATGGTTTGCAAAATAATAGACTGCCAATGAGTCGACCTGGAGTAACACGTCAAATAATGAATAATGTGGGTGAAAAAAGGCTTAATTTATACTGTGTTAAAGATACTGCTTCCAGAAATATCACACCATTTCAGTCTTTCCAAGACAAAAAATCCCTTTCACTTAAATATTCAAGTAATTGTGGTAAAATAGAACGATTTCTTGCTTCTTTTTTTTCCCCAACAAAAAATGTCAAATTTACATTAGTCTGAAGAGATGTGTCATCTGAGTCGGGTCATTTGTTTGCACAGTCCCCTTGTACGACTCTAAGATTTATGGTATGGTCTTAGAGTTCAGAATGAATAGGAGAAGAGCATCCGCCTCTCAGTTCGTATTAACATGTTAGAGTGAACACGTTTTCCACCAGAGTAATGGGGCTTGTGGTGATTTAACATAAGAAGTGAGGCTGTTTCTGTTAATATCTTAATTTTGACCCTTTTCCCAAGTTTTCTCACTGAGGGAAGTTTATAAGAACTTACAGATTTCATTCATTTTCTCATCTAGTGAATATCTACAACTTCTGTTATGAACCAGGGTCCAAGATGTGCTCCTTGCCCTCAAGGAGCTTGTCATCATGTGGAGGGTTGACATGATGGAAACAGGATGGAGAGAGGATTTGGTGCAGTGTGATTTGTTTTCTTATAAGGGAAATGCGGAGTGCTAGAGGAGCCAGAAGGAAAAGTATGTTTTCAGACTTGGAGAGGGGATGGGGTACCTGGAAAGGCTTCCCACAGGATGTACCTTTAGACTGAAGGGTGTGAATAGGAAGTTAAGAAGGTGGAGGGAGGAGGAAGTGTGTATCAGCCAGACAAAAGCAAGTGCAAAGGCCCTGAGGCAAGGGAGAGCATGGTAGTTTGGAGGAACTGCACACATGGTCAGTATGGTTGGAGTATAACATACTCAGGGTAAGGTATGGGGAGAGATGAGACTGGAGAGGGTAGCAAGATCTTGGTTATGAAGGACCTTATAATTATATTCAGACATTTGTAGTTACTTTGAAGCAGGAAACCACTTAAAGGTTTTAAGTAGGTAAGTGACACACTTCTGCTTATGTGAAGTTCTGGTGACAAGTTGGTTGTAACCGATTTCTCAGGGCCAGGCTGCAATATCAAAGCTCCCAGAGAGCAAAGGTGACGGATGGAACACGGGCTCAATGGTAGGTACCTAACTTAGGTCCTGCTCTGTCATTGACTGTATTTCCCTGGACAGAAGATTAAATCTCTCCATACCTTGGTTTTCCTGTTCAAACGGGTCAAAAATAATAGTCCAATCCTCTGTGTCTCCTTAACAACTCATGATGGTAAAGTGAGGTAATGGATAAGAAAGTGCATTGGGGTACCCTAGCCAGTTTGGCTCAGTGGTTAGAGCGTCAGCCTACAGGTTCGATTCCAGTCAAGGGCACATACCTCGGTTGCAGGCTTGATCACCCGGCCCAGTTGGGGCATGTGCCAGAGGCAACCAATTGATGTGTCTCTTTCATATCGATGTTTCTCTCTCTCCCTTCCACTCTCTCTGAAAAGCAATGGAAAATATCCTCGGATGTGGATTTCAAAAAAAGTAGAAAAAAAAGAAAGTGCATTGGTGTAAAGGCGTTATAGAAATGCGAGGTCTTGGCATCACCAAATATCATGAGACAACTCCAATGATTGTCACCCTCTAGGCTGCTGATGTAACTGAAAAAGCTGCTGTTGCTTTGAATTCAGCAAGTTCCCAGAACAGAGAGCTGGTCCTCAGTGTCTGCCCTTAAAGCAAATGTTGTTTCTCACCTTTCTTGCCCTCCTTTTATATAAATATGACTCTGATCCTGAAAATTGTCATAAAATCACCAACAGTATAAAATATCCAATTGTAATTGATGTAACATCATATATTCTAATTAGTCTCATTCTCCTTTGTGGTGGAGAGTGAAAGGAGCTCAAGAGCCCTTTCCCTGTGAGTGATGTCCCTGGTGTCCCAGGCCCGCTGCTACCCATCTAAAGATGGATAGTAATACATGTCTGATGCTCCAATGATGGGCATTCATACTTTTCTTAAGGGCCCAGAAACTTTCAGATCAAACGCCTAAGGTAGGAGCAACACTGGCATGTGCCCAAGGGCAGAAAACAGGTCTTTGTGTTTTGAATGTAAATATACGCCAACGTATGCAACAACTAATAGGTTCTATATATGACTCTGTGTTCATACATTGTCAGTTTTTCTAAAATTAGTGAACAGTGAATAACAGAAATGGTAACTGTACACATCTTGATTTATTAAACAAACACCCAGCTAGAGGTTATAATGGTTAAACAGAGGTTACCAGGTTAATATGATTTTTTGTGTACCTATATGTAGGATAACTCTCTCATTAGTACCATGTGGTACAATTCCAGTGTGTGCAATTCACGTTTCCAAGTGAGTATTTGTGAACAGAACACATTAACTAACTTTAGTTACCATATAGGTCCAAATGTTTTCACCAGAGCCTAAAATCACATTCAATACAAGCCTGAGAAATGTGTAACTTTTGCAGTTACTGATGGTCCTGTGCTCTAAAGCTCCTGGTATAAAAGGGAGCACGCAGTAGGCACTGAATACATATGAGCTGATGACCCTGATATTGAGCACAAGAATAATATCTCAAAGTAAAGATGTACCCATAACCAGAGTGGGAAGTGAAGCTGTTTTCATTATTACTCAAATGGCGGGAAAAATACAACTTCTAAAAAGTCAGAAGTCAACCCTAACTAGAAGCTTAGATAGCCCTTCATATTTTTTTTTTAATATATTTTTATTGATTTCAGAGAGAGGAAGGGAGAGGGAGAGAGAGATAAAAACATTAACGATGAGAGAGTCATTGATCAGCTGTCTCCTGTACGCCCCCTGCTGGGGATCAAGCCTAAAACCCAGGCATGTGCCCTGACCAGGAATTGAACCTCGATCTCCTGGATCATAGGTTGATGCTCAACGGCTGAGCCATGGCTGGCTGGGCCATATTTTTAAAGCTTTAATTATGTTTTCCTGAAATTTACAAGTCACTGAGTAGTAAGTATACAAACCAGAAAAAGTCACTTAAAATTAAATGCTGTTCCCCTTTATAACATGTGGCAGGTTGTTATCTATCAAGAGAGCTCCTTGCCTTGTTGATCTCAGATTACACCTTAAGACTTCTAAATTGACGTCCACAGCTCACTGAGGGGCCTGCCATGACTCAGACAGGGGGTTCTGAGACCCACCAACAATTCCACACCTGCATGGGTGTAGGTACTGTCACCACACAAATGAGCCCACCGTTTTGAGGACAATCAGCTTTGCATTAGCCACAAGCACCCCCCAAACTGCATCAGTCACTCCAGAGAAGAACAAATCCGTCCTATTGTTTTACAGGATTTTCTCTGCCAGGGACTACCATTAAAGTAAGCACTCTTACAGAAAATTAACACAGTAATTCTGAGCTAAAATCCATAGTAGTAAAAAAATAAACCAAAACGATAGCAAAGTATTTGAAACAATAATAACAACAACAAAACACAGAGGGGATTTTAGTCAACCGGGTATACAATTTAAATCCTCAAGACATCACAGCTCCTTAACGTCATCATCACCTCCTTTGAAGACACTATCACCCAGAGAGGAAATTTGCAGCCTGCTGCACTAATGGATCTGATTCATTAAACATAGAAGAAAACAGGTTTCACAGCCCCTGCAGCCGGATGCATTTCTCCACAAGCACACTCATCTTCCATATCCGTTACAAAGGCCAGCCCCCACCCCAGTCTTTTCCATTTTTCCTCTCTAAGCAACCCCCTCCCCACATGCACAGTTGACAAACATTTCTGTTTCAAATTTCCCATCATTATCTCGTAAGTCAAAGATTACATTATGACTTAGTGTTTTACAGTCCCAGGAATTCAAATTTTTCAGGAAAACAGGACTAGCAGAGGGATGCTATGTACAATGAAATCAAACATCTCCCTTTCTTTGGAGCAGTTGCTGGCTGAAAACAAACAGCCCGCCGCGTCGCTTACCCTCTCCACGCTGCGTCTTCTCAGAGATCCATACGGAATTTTCAGCAAAAGTCTTTGGGGTCTATTCGGAGCCACTGCAGCCTGAACCACCATGGTGTAGAGCTGTGTGTGAGTGTGAGTGTGTGTGTCTGTGTCTGTGTGTGTGCGTGCGCGAGCTCGCGAGAGCGTTCCCAGCAAGAGAGAGACAGAGGCTTCCTAAAACAAAGTTATGGTCTCCTGGAGGTTTCCCAAATATCAAATAACTGAAAGAGTTTTTCTTTCGACCATATGAGTCAAGATGTGGTTTGTCGGGAGGTGGGGGGATGGGGAAGAAGAAAAATAGCCCAAGTTCTGCAAGTTGAGTGTGTTTTCAGCAGCATAGCTTTAGCTCCCTCCTGTCTGTTCCTGTGTGTCAGTCCCTCCCTGAGGCTGCATGTCCCAGAAGTGGGCAAGCGACGCTTCTGGGAAGAGTGATCCAGAAATGTCAACTTTGTTTCTCGTGGCTACAGATGGTAACCAGGTCAGTTGTCTAATCAAAGCTCTATCAGACGGATTATTCATCCCATCACGTGATGCCGGAGCCCCTCGGCTGTACAGTAGGTCACGTGCTCACCTTAAGAAGACTATTTGGAACATCACCATCTGGTGTGGAGATGCCGGTGAAACCCTGCGTTCTGATTTCACTCTCTTCCCAACACAGGAGAAAATATTTGAAGACCAGTGACATAGCACATTAGGGACTTGGGGGGGGGTTCCCTCTTTGCAGTCATAAATTATATGTATGACCCTGAGTGTCAGATATACATATCTGGTTTTTTTCCTTCTGCTTTCTACACATAGGAAATAAATGTCTGTCGGCATACAATGACATTAACCATATATGTGAATGCAGTCCACAAGGAGGAGGAATGAGAGAAGGAAGGGAAAAATGTTTGTATCACGTGGTTCAGATCAATCAATTCAAATCTACTTGCATTTGGCACCTCCCCTTTAAATGTCTGTTACAGAACATTTAATTTTATGTGTGCCAGTAAACATGAAGAAGTTGTGTTTAACTTTACGAGGCTCTGAAAAAAGCTGCCCAAGCTCATATTCATCTATCACTTTGGCCTATTATTTTCTAATCTTACTGTATAATTCCATATTAGAAAATCTCCTCAGGTTATCTGAGGGCACCCGTGCTCTAAAATTTTAACTTTTCTGTAATATTGTATAACTGATATATTGTTTACTTGCCCCTCCCCCATCACTACTCCTCCTTAAAGCTGCTTATTTCTGTAGTAGAGAAAAGTACTATAAAGAAAAACATAAAGAACTTCCAAGACTGAAAGTATTTTAGTCTTCTCCTATATGCATATATGCACCACCCAAGGACACGGACAATGGTGGGGAGAGGAATTGGGGAGGGGGATGGGACGGGGTGGAACAGGTCATTGGGGAGAAAAAGAGACATCTGTAATATTTTAAACAAAAATAAAATTTAAAAAAATAATAATTTGAACATAAAAAGAAAAAAAAATGTATTTCTACATCCACTTCTCTTCTCCATTCTGGGTTTTATGAAAGAAATGCCATTTCCTTTGTAATCATCTCATGCTTTTGGGTGTTAACCTGATATCACTCATATGCTTTGGGAGCCAGCTTATATTTACTCTCTACAGACCAGTTTATTGAAAATGATGGAAAAGAATGTTCTGTTTATTCAAAGAAACTAATAGGAAGTGGGGGTGGGTGTGAAGGAAAGGAGTGGAATTTTATACCACTATAAAATGAATCAGGAAAAACACTCTTAGAAGGGGGGGTATGGGGGGGTGGGGGGGTGGGCAGACTGGAAAGGAGGGTCTGGTCACCCAGTGCAGACACACATTAAGAGGCAGTTAAAGAAAGCATCAAGTTGATGTGGGAAATTCCAAATATATAACAATCGGGCTTTGTTCGTAATTGGTTCCATATGTGCAGTAGGGGAGTTAGTGAGAGGCGGAGAGAGAAGGGAGAGACGGGGAAGATGGAAAGCTCTACAACAGGACTTGCAGGCGTCTTTGGCGAGGTGGTTCAGGCTTCCATACCTTTCTTCCTATTTCTCACTTCCTCCCTGTACCGCCTGGTTTCAAACTATTTGGGGGTGGAAATAAATCTGGAATGATGCCCAATTATTTAGCCAAATCAATAGAGTATTTCCTTTATAAAACACGCTTCACTACGTTACGGTGTTGAATGAAGGACATGCACATTTTCAAAGCACTCATTTGTCCAGAGTCTGGGAATTTCTTCCTCCAGTGCAGTCTGAAAGGGGGCAATGGATCAGATCAACTGAGAAGTCACCGGCTCCTTCCTGACCCAGGCCAGGGCTAAGCCCCTGGGAGCTGACTTTATTTATATTTGACTAAATGCAACTTCCTGTTTCCCAGGGGTATTAATGAGCATTTCACTGACGAGCTTAAGGCCTCCTGGCATAGTTCAGATCATAAGGGACACTTTGATGAACTAAGTGCAAATAAAACAAGAACATATGCAATTGATTAAGGTTAAAATACATATAGAAGAGAATGTTAATGGAAACAAAAATAACTCTGGGCCAGACTCCCACACATTTGAGCCCCACACATTCCACCCCTCTGGGGGACCGAGAGAAGGATCACATCTCATATCAGCACCTCCTTCCAGCTAACGGAGAGGAGAAGGTGGCTCAGAAGCCCTCCCAGTCCTCACAGAGAGATATGAAGGCTCTCAAAGGTCAGCTTGTCCAAGACTGTCTAATTGTGGGAGTTTAAGTTTTATATATTTAAAATTAATTACTGAGTTTAAAGTGTTTATTTCTAGAAGGCCGTTGCTATAACACTAACACGTTTCCCTGGAGGAGATATGCACTTATACCTTGGTGGATGTGACCACTTCAGGAGAGGTGAGGGGACTTAATGTTTGCTGACTACCCAGGAGTTGCCGGACAACATGCTGGAAGGTTACTAAGCCTGTCTCAATGGCAGAACTGATGAAGCTCAGAGAGGTTTAAGAAGTTGACTAAGGTAGCACAGCTAGAACTATCAGAGTCAAGATGAAAACCAAAGTCCATTATACCCTCACCTGTCACAGAGGACTTTATCAGATTACAGTAGGCTGGAGATGTATCCATTGGGCCTATCAGGAAAATGAAAAATCTCTGTCAATACAGGAATGGTATTAGATTTAGCAGTTCTGGGGCTCGGGAACCACTGCTTCCATGTCTGTTGGAGCTAAGCACAGGTGATGGAAGAGGAAGAAGCCCACAGGAGCTGAGGAGGCAGCCAAAAGCCAGCGTAAGCCTTGGCCTGAGGGACACAGGGAAGAGCTGCTCCCTGGAGCCAAGGACCAGGGTCACCTGGCAGAGGCTGGAACACCGTGGACTCATCAGGTGGGACCCGACCATGGCTGGAGTCGTGTGCCAAGACTGAGCCGGGCTGGGAGAAGGACTGCCCTGCTTCTCCCTTCTTACCCCCTTCTAATCTCCCACCAGCGTCTTCCATGCACTGAAGCTGCCAACTGACACAGAGCCGTGGAACTAGCCACCCAGGCAGGGGAGGGAAAAGGGAACAGATCTGAGGGTCAACAGCCAAGGACCAGCACTAAAGGACCAGGGATTCATTGGAACAAAGAAATGGAAAATGGTGAATTAGGAATAACTGGAAGAGAGCAGCATATGACTTAAAGAAAGCATGTTTCTGCCAGGGGAGTGGGTGAGGGGTTGGTTCCCTGTGCATCCAGGAAACAGCGCAAGGGCCATGGGACAGACAAAGAGGAGGGGGCTGGGATGGGGTGTCAAGGAACCCCGGGTAGATGGGGCAGAGAAGACAGACTTCTGTCCTAGAGTCCCTGAAGCTGCTGGGTTTGTGCCTCCTGGAACAGAGCACTCAAGGCCAGTGAAGTTTGGGGGTTGCTTGTTTCGAACACTTCATTCCAGTCTCCATGGAGATGATTACATTCAAACTGTGGAACAAAAGTGCATAGGAATCGACTGAACCATATTTCAGATAAATCAATGGTCCTGATACACCGAAGCAAGATGTATCAAATCAAATGGGTGTTCTTAATCACGACTGGCGCAGGGTGGGAAAGGGACTTGGGGATGATGGCCTGTCAGAGAGAAAGCAGTTTACAACCTGGTGCTGGGGAAGCAGCAGCAGGAGAGGGCTGGCCCACAGGGCCAGGGTGCGTGGGCATAGGGGCAATAGCTGACTCAGGAGTCAGGCCCTGGCCAAGCTGATGTCTGCTAACAAGCCGTGGGCAGGGGGGGTCACATCTTGACAGAATACTGGGTCATGGCACAGATAGGAGGACCTCTGGGCTCTGCTCGCAGTGAGCCTGACATACTGGACTCAGGTCTTATCCAGCTATTGGCCCAGTGCCTGAAATGACCGTTTGTGCCGCTGACCCCTTTGGGATTCTGAAGGCCCACGTGTATGCATAGCTTACCTCAGTAAACTCGCCAGCGCTAAGGATGCTCATTTGCACATCTTTATTCTGTTCATTTGACAGAATACAAAAAAGAATGGTCTACAGGACAGAAATTTCAGGGTGGCGAAGGTGGGGGTGGGGAGGTGGTGGTAACCAGGGGCACGCAGCACAGGAGGTGCCATGATGAAGCTCCAGGGTCAGCGGGCACCCTGAGGCCACAGGAAGCGGGGGTCAGTGGCAAAGGGCAATGAGCTGAGAAGGGCTGGGGGTGGTGAGCTGAGTGCCCTTCTGGAAAAGATGGGCAGAATCAATTTGGAAAGTGCTATCTCTTCTCCTTTTGTTCATTTTCATTCCTTCTCTGGTAAAAGGTAAAAGATAGCTTACATTAAGGAAACAAAGACAATAGAAAACACAGTGTAGACACCTTTTTAATGTCATCTCAAGTAAATTTAGCAGGATGTTAAAAAGAGGGTCCTTCTCAAGTTTATTGGAGATCTTGAGACAACGGGCACCGACCATTCTCACCTTCCAATCCACTGGGGGCTTGTGAAGGAGGGTCTGAGGGCAGTTCTGAAGCCCTAAGCTGACCTTGTCTCCCCCAGGCTCTCAGAGAAGGAGGAGGAAGAGGTGGGAGCTAATGTCCCCTCCCCTCAGGCCTGGTGAGAGGGGCTTGGAGAAACCTCTTGGGAGGGCACAGGGAGCTTTTTAAAGGGAAAAAGACTGGCTGGAGCAGCTGGTGGCAGCAAAGGGAAGGGAAGAGTGGGACATTGGGAGTAACTTCCATCCCATTGTCTCGGGGCAGAGGCGGCTGCCTGCGGGAGTTGGTCTTGGTTCCTCTCAGGTGCTCAGTGACTGTGTGAAGGGCAAGGGAACCCCACCTGGAAGAGGCTGAGTGTGGGGCCCAGGTGAAGAGAGGAATCTTGAATGACTAACTTGAGGGGAGGCTTCACTGTGCCAGGGAATTGCACTGAGAAACCCCCAGTAGTGGGAAAGGGGGGGGGGAGGCCTTCAAAGCCCCCAGAAGGGGCACCACAGGGGCAAGAATTCGGTTTAAACACCTGTCAGTCCCAGAGGGAGAGAGACTTTCCTGCCCTGACCTCTGCCACCCACCTTAACCCTGGACTTGCTAGAGGCTGGGCAGGGAGGAGGGCCCACAGCCCTCCTTTCCCACAGCAGGCCTCACCCACACAGAGCTGGGGGAGGGGAGAAGCTGTAGCCTTGAATGAAGGTGGCTGTTGTCAATTATTTTCATGTAAAACAGATGAGAAGAGAAATAGGATGAGATCGACCCTAACACACACACACAAAGAAAACAATAGTCCTAACCCATTTGGACAATCCTTAGAATAAGATGGAGGGAAGTTTAGAAGAGGAGTCCTGTCTTTCTTCAACATCCCACACCATGTCCCTTAGCTCCTAACTCAGCTAACCTGGGTAATTCATGTCACATCTCATTAGAGGAAGCTGTGACTGAGGTTATGCAAACAGAAACACTGCCTACATCCATAATTCTCTGTTTGAAAAGTGGCTGGAATTTAGACCAAACATGAAACCTAATATCCCTAAGAACAGGACGAAGACATCGAGCAGCACAGTTATCACCAGACCTCAATGCCCGGGGCCTGGGAGGTCATCTACATCTCACCAGAGCAGGGTAGTTTACCTTTGTCTTGGTTCTAACTAAGGTTTGCATTGACACAGTGCACTGTTAGCATTGCCCATCTGTGCACAGACTTTTCCGGCTCCTGTGGCATTTGGAAGAAACGGTAGGTAGATCTATAGCTTGTTTGGGTGGGCAGATACATTTTCCCTGCCTTTTTCTTTCCCCTTCTTCCCTCCCTTCCTTTCTCCCTTCCTTCCTTTCCTCTTCCCCTTTCCCTTGTCTACTTAGATTACATTCTGGGTTTCATTTAATAGTTCTCCATGAACAGCCAGGCAAAGAAAATAAGAGAAGTTTAAACTGTATGGTTCAGCTTGACTTCTGAATATCATGGCTCGTAAAGGTTTGGTGGACTAGGCACGTGCCTCTACTGCTTGCTTCTGAGATTACATTGTCTGTGCTTTTCTGGTATCGATACCAAGCTCTATGGAATTGGCCTTGTCTTTGTCTAAACCAATTTTATTATTTCATTTTATTGCTTAAGCCACATCATTCATTCACCAATTATTTTTCTAAGTGTCTAATAAAATAATGGCAACCCGTTTGTATGGCACATTCCATTGCAGTCAATATTTGAAAGATTTTAAAATATATTAGTTCATTTAATTCTTACAACACTTTATCAAATAGGTACTCTTATTTACTCTAAGTGCAGATGAAGACACTGAGGCATAGAGAAGTGAAGTAACCTGCCCAGGTGACACTGCAAGTGGCTTCAGAATCCATTAACCACTGTACTCTCCTGTACGGCAGCTCTGTATCAGGTTTTGGGCCAACAGTTGAGGATATGAGGGAACATTTGCTTATGGGAAGGGTTTCCTTTTGTTGCTCGAATTCAGCCCCTCTCTGTGGTGATGTCTATAGTGAAGTGAAAAAAGCTGATACCTGAGTTTGCACCTGGAAGGTCACGGAACACCTACCCAATAGGAAGGAATGAAATAATATTTGGGAAAGTCCTTTGTGAATGGCACACACACAACGTACACACAGCTCGTTTGTTTCCATTCTCAATTCTGTGTCTATTTTCCTGTTGCCTCCATCACCACAGCAGCCTTCCTGGACCTCACCATCTATCTTTCTCCCTCTTCCTCTTGATACATGTTGTATTGTGACATCCATGTTTCATCCATCTGAATGCCTTAAAGGTTGTCCAGCTTAACTACGTAGTTTGGGTTGTAAGCAGGCTTCTTCTTGGACCTTTCTGAACTTTCTGTTTAATATGTTTCATTTGAGTAAATAGGAGGAGAGAATCAATTAGCCCAGCATAAGACCTATCTCCATCAATGCAAAAACATACATCCTGTCCAAAGGAAACCAGCCCTCCATTCTTCCAGGGCAGGAAGAAAATGCAGCATTTACTGGATGAAAACCTCACATGCTAATTGGGCATACCAGAGTCTCACTCAATCTTGATGGCAATGATCAAGCTGTAGAGAATGTCAAGTGGAAAATAATAACAGCCTGTGTGGAGAATTAGTCACTTGCATCATGGACATCAAATACCAGGCTTATCAGCATGCTGAAAGAATCATTCAACTATTCACCTCCACACGAAGGTCCTTCACATCTGGCTTGGTATGCTTTGCCCCATCAGAGTGCCACTTGCCCTTCCCAGCAGGGGGCTAAGTCAGGCAATCAATGGCTGCAGCCTGGGATAGGCTATCTGCATGGTGGTAACGGCTTACTGTCTGTGCTATTAGGAGTGATGTCACGTCCAGGTCCTGACAAATCAATAAAATTGCCAGAGTGCCTGTGTGATTAAGTAGGTAATAAGCTGACCCATGTGGGGCTGGCTTGTTGATTGGCTTTTGAGGCCATTTTGCAAAGCCCTTGTTCATGGGCTATCAGTTGTGGATGGATTTTGATAACCAGCATTGATTTGCCATGTTTATAAAGTGAAGTCTGCACAAGGTAAACTGTTAATTGCACCTAGAATGGCGAAATAAATAGTGTCCTTATCTATGGTATTGACTACCCAGGCTTAGTGGAATATATATAGTACACCTTCAAACACTCAATGACTGTTGACTTTTGATTTTTACAAGGCTTAGCTTCCAAATTTCAAGTGTCTTAAATAAGCACTGGGCAGCTAATGATCAACTTTTAAATCTCCTTCTAATTTCTGTGCTTTCCTTTTCAGAAGTTTAACGTGTCATTTTCTTCAACAAGAGAATGGTTCGTCCTGGTTTAAGTTATCATGGTGGTGCTTCAAAGGAGGCTGGCTTTCTTTTGGGCCATCAGAGAGCTTTCTCTCCTTTGCCCACGAACACGCCACTCCCAAGGGCAACTGCCCACTTGCCTAGGGGTCTCTGGGGGGTAAGCCACGTGGTCTGTATTTCCCAAGGTGAAGAAAGAAATCACTTGATCTTTTAGAAAGATGGGTTCTTGGAAGTCTCACATCATAGGAATGTGGTTTATCTTGAGTATGCCCTAGAGGATTCCCAGTATCCCAGAAGTCAAAATGCCAGAGGGTTTCTCAGTAAGAGATTGTGATCAGGATGGGCAAAATCTTAGCTATTTCTCCTTTAATGGACAAACCCTTAGATATAAATGAGGATGGGTAGGGGACTCTGTTACTGCTTGCTTAGGGGTACTCCATTCTATTTGAATTTTACACCTCGACAGTATGAATACAGATAATAGACTGTCGTGAAAATGAAATGAAATAGAATCATTAGTAAGAACGAAGGCCATAACGAATGACAATGAGACCAGATTCTGACTTGTACATATATAAAAATATATTTCAGACCTTATTCTGAGAGCAAGAGGGAGTCACTAAAAGTTACTTTTGGGGAGAGGAAGTGATAACATCTAGCTTAAGTTTTCTGAACTTGAATGATAGAGGATAAATGGCACAACGGAGAGGCAATGTATATTTGAGGCTAGGAGAGCAGTTACAAGGTCATTGCAATCATCCAAACAAGCAATGATTAAGTCCAGAAGTAGGACAGTGGTGAGAGGTTGAGTGTAAGGTACTGGAGAGTCATAAATGGCGGAGGGAGGTACCCAGTGTTTCTCTAGATTAAGGGACTAGAGGAAGGATGGTCCTGCTAGTTAAATGCACAGGAGGAAGAGAAGGTTTGGGGAGATGAAAATGAGTAGCTCCAGACATACAGAGCTTCTGGTGCCTGAACATTTTGACCTGGAACTTAAGAGTCAAACATGGAAATGTAGCTTCGGGTTTTGACAGCAGACAAGTAACCGCTAGACAAGTTATTAGTTAAGTGTGAGGGCAGATATTCAAGAACAGAAATTTTACTTCTCAGTCACCTTTTCTCAGAAGTTTATTGGAAGACAGTCTCTAGCAAAAGAAAGTTAGACCTACAGAGAGAACATGAATTCCAAGAAAAGAAGAACGAATCGCAGGGGAGGTGGAAGGGAGTTCCCAGAATAATGGAAAAGAGGAGCCTAGGAAGACAGTCATGCAAGAAACGTAGAAGCCAGCCCAATTGTTGCAGGAAGAATGTCTCAAAAATAAGAAAATAAAAGAGAATGTGTTGATTATTTGATGAGTTTCCCAAGTTGAGAGGAGATACATAGTTCTATGGAAGAACTTAGAGAAATGATTGAGGAGTACATAGAATATTCAGCAAACAACAAGGCAATTATTCACTCCTGAAAAAACATAAAGTCACAAAATTCAGGATATGTAATCATAATATACAATATTTCGCAGCTGTAAACAATACTTGGTAGTCATAATAAAACTGAATTTTGATTTAAACTATGATATAGATATATTGAGAAGAAAGAAGAGGTGTGCATGTGCTTGTAGGGATGCGGAATAAGGCTTTAAGGTGATAGCATAAAGTGTCAAAAACTGAGTAGTTAAGACATCACAGTATAGTTATATTGTTGAGAAGCCTTGAGTTAACTACTACAAGCAACAGCTGAAAGGGATGTCTGCAGGTGTCCCTGGGGAGAGGGACTCAGAGATTCAGAGAAAGGGTCTGTGTGTGTGTGTTTTTGATAAGCCCTGTAGTACTCTTGAACTTTAAAATGTTATTGACATTGCCATGCATGTGTATTAGTTTGATAAAAACAAGAATTAAATTACAAACAGAAGGAGCAATGTTACAGAGAGTTTAAGCCAGATAAAAACTGAGAGCAGTGGGTAGTAACTAGAAGGTCACTGAGGGCCTTGAGAAAGTGTGCATGGAATGCTGGAAGGGAGAGCGGGAGCCAGCAGCTTCTTTCTTAATGAACAAACTTGAATCTAGATATTGGGCTACTTAATGCAACAAACAGTGTTTCAAGGGACCTGCTTAATCTCCTCTGTTCTCTTTTCCTTCAGTGTATGTTACAGAGCTCTTAGTCCACAGGCCTGCTAGAGACATGAAGCCTCTAAGCTATATTTTGGACAGAAGACCCTTAAGTCCTTTGAAACAAGATGTGGACAGATAGACAAAAGGCATAAGACAGCTACAGCAGCAGCGGCACTGCCAACAATTCTGGAGCTAGTCCTGAAGAGTCATTCAGACGCTGCAACTTTCACTCACCTCACCTTTTGTGCTCTTTTCTTTGGGGGGGTGTGTGTGTGTGTGTGTGTGTGTGTGTGTGTGTGTGTGTGTGTGTGTGTGTGTTCACATGCTCAGACACATGCACATGCATGTTATTTTTGTTCAGGAATCCAGAAGCATTGCAGCAGCTACTGGAGCCCCAGAGTGGTGACAATTAATTATGAAACATCAGGCCTGATGTGTCCCTTTTATCTCATCTTGCAGAAGCCTTGCAATCCCACAAACCCCCCCAGTGGCCTTTTGTAATCCTGTAAAGGAAGTGTCAATATGGAAACAGCTGTTTTTGAGATAGTGGGATGACATCCTAATGAGCATGCTCTGAGCTATAGAGGAAAGCCAAGGCTAATGGCCCTCTGATGGAAATATACTTTCTAGACAAGTAGGCCCATGTGAGAAAACCTGTCATCCATAGCAAGGATGAGAAGAGAGATACTGTCCTATGGATGTCAAGCCCTCATTAGTATGTGGGGTTTATCCTTCCACACCCTGTGGGATGTCAGACACTCCTCCTGGCTCTCTCGTGGGAAGTAGCTTTAGAAATGCAGCCCAGTTGCCTTGCTCAGAGGCCCCAGCACAGAAGCCCAACTGGAGAGCAGAAGAAGCTGAGCATAGTCCTGTCTCCAGGGCTCCATCCCCCTGTTGGTTGCAGAGCTCAGGACCAGGTACCTCCTGCCAGTTTGGTAGCAGAAGGGAGAAACAGCCACAGCTGAGGTTAAAGCAGGGAGAAAATGCTGTTCTTTCATAGAACCAAAACCCCTGATAATTCAAGGGGGAAGGTCAGGTGATAACAGCAAGAGAGAGCTTGAGAAGCAAAGGAATGGGAAATAACTTTTTTGTGGTAGGGACTTAAAACAGATACCCCTTCTAGAAGAAGGCAAAGGGCAAAAGAGCAGTAACTCACCCAGTGCCTCCTTTACATCAGGCATGGCCCTGTCACTGGCTCTAAATTACCTCTTTTCAGTCTTCACTGTCACCCTGTAAACTGTCACAGTGAAGATTGAAAAGAGGTAATTTAGTATTAGCTACACTGTACTGATAAGGAAATCAAAGCTCAGAAAGCTCAGAAAAATTAAACCCTTGCAGATGGTCACATGACTAGGAAGGGTGCTGAGCTGAGACAGACCCAAGTCCATGCAACTTGAAAGCTCATTCTCAATATTCTTCAAGGAAGGCTACATGGAGGTAGGTGAGAGCATTCTGTTCTTAATAAGGCCTGCCCTCAGGAGAAAATATTTTACCAGAGGAACTGATGCAAGGAAAGCATTTGACAAAATCCAACACCCATTCATGAAAAATACCCTCACTAAACTAGGAATGGAGGGGACCTTCCTCAACTTGATAAACAATATCTACAAAAAGCCTACAGCTAACATCATACATGATGGTGAGAAACATGAAGCTTTCCTGCTAAGATCAGGAGCAAGGCAAGTGTGTCCTTCTCACCATGGCTTTTCAACACTGTACCGGAAGTCCTAGCTAATGTAACAAGAAAAGGAAATACAAGGTATATGGGTTGGGAAAGAAAAAATAAAACTGTCATTGTTCACAGATGACAGGATCGTCTATGTAGAAAATCTGAAAGAATTGAAAACCATACTCTGGAACTAGTTATAGCTAGGTTACAGGATATAAGGTTAATATGTAAAAGTAAATTGTTTTCCTCTATACCAGCAATGAACAAGTAGAATTTGAAATTAAAAAAGCACATTACCAATTACATTAGAACCCCAAAATAAAATATTTAGGTATAATTCTAACAAAATATAAGATCTATATGAGGAAAATGGGAAAACTCTGATGAAAGGTATCAACAAAGAACTAAATAAATGGATAAATATTCCACATTCACGATAGGGAGACTCTATAGTGTCAAAGTGTCAATTCTTCCCAACTTGATCTGTAGATTTTACATGATCCCAATAAGAATCTCAGCAAGTTATTTTGTGGGTATCAACAAACTGATTCTGAAATTTATATAGATGGCAGAAAACCCAGATTAGTCACCTCAGTATTGAAGGAAAATAACAAAGTTAGAGAGCTCATATTACTCAACTTCAAGACTTACTGTAAAGCTACACTAAGTGAGACAGTGTGGTATTGGTGCAAGAACAGACAAATAGATTCATGGAACAGAGTAGAGAGTAAAGAAATAGATCTACATAAATATAACCAACTTATTTGACAAAGGAGCAAGGGTAACACAATGGAACAAAGATAGTCTTTTCACGAAATGGTGCCGGAATAGCTGAACATCCATATTTAAAAAAAAAAAAAAATGAATCTAAGTAGAGACCTTATGCCCTTCACAAAAATTAATTCAAAATAGACCATAGACTTAAATACAAAACACAAAACTATAAAACCCCTAGAAGATAATATAGAAGAAAACCTAGGTGACCTTGGATATGGTCATGCTGTCTTAGATATAACACCAGGTATGATCCATAAGAGTAATAATTGATAAGCTAGGTTTCATTAAAATGAAAGTTTTCTGCTCTGCAACAGACACTATCAAAAAAATGAGAAGACAAACCATGGACTGGTAGAAAATATTTGTAAAAGACATCTGAAAAATGACTGGTATCCAAAATATACAATAAACTCTTAAAAGTCAACAATAAGAAAACAACCAGATTAAAAAATGAACAAAAGACCTGAACAGACACCTCACCAAAGAAGATATACAGATGGCAATGAAGCATATGAAAAAATGTCCTATATAATATATGATTAGGGAATTGCAAATTAAAACAATGAGATATCACTACACACCTATTAGAATAGGTAAAAGCCAAAACACTGATAACACCAAATGTTGGCATGAGCTCTCATTCACTGCTGTGAGAATGTAAATGGTATAGCCATGGAAGACAGTTTGTCAATTTCTTGCAAAACTAAACTTACTATTACCATATGATCCAGCAATGGAGCTTCTTAATATTTATCCAAATTAATTGAAACTATGTCCACATAAAATTTTGCACATGGATGTTTATAGCAGCTTTATTCATAACTGCCCAGGCTTGGAAGCAACCAAGATATACTTTAGTGGATGAATGGATAAATAAAAGTGGTGCATCCAGACAATGGAATATTTTTCAGTGCTAAAAAGAAATGAACTACCAAGCCATAAAAAGGCATATTAGAAACTTAACTGCATATTGCTAGGTGAAAGAAGCCAATCTGAATAGGCGACATTCTGGAAAACGCAAAACTATGGAGATAGTAAAAAGATCAGTAATTGCCAGGTGTTAGAGGGGAGAGCGGGATGAAATACATGTAGCATAGAGGATTTTTAGGGCAATGAAAATATCCTGTATATACTTCAAAGAAGAATACATGTCATTACACATTTGAAAAGCCCATGGTATGTACACTACCAAGAGTGAATTCTAATGTAAACTATTGACTTTGAGTGGTAATGATGTATTGATATAGGTTCAATGATCATAACAACTCTTGTGCAGGATGTCCACAGGGAAGGAGGTTGTGTGTGTGTGGGGGGGGGTGTGGTACATGGTAACTCTCTGTACTTACAGCTCAGTTTTGCTATGAACCTAAAACTAGTCTAAAAAATAATTTCTCATTAATTACAAAAATAGAGTATGGGGAGGTTGCTCTGGTGATGACAATGTAGGATGAACTGGAGGAGAAACGCTGAATGCAGGAGAGTAATTGTACGGTTAGTCCAAGCGAGAGGCTGTAAGGATCTCCTCTGGGGCCATGTAATTATGGGTTGTATTTACAGAAAAGCATGACGTGTATGACTGCATTCCCTTCCAATAGGGAGTGTATCTGGGAACTTCCAAAAAAGATCGCGGTGGTGGGGGCATTGGGGAAATGGTGTGGGGGTAGGGACAGCTAAGGAGAAAAGGGTAATACATTAATGACTTTGTGGTATTCAAATAAAACAACGCTCTGGTGAATTATTTCCCTGAGATGACCAAACTCACACCAGCCCTTTGGTATCCCACACACTGCCCCACAGGAGGCCCCCCCACCACCACAATAGCCCCCTCCATGGCGGGCAGTGATGGCTGGGGAGAGGACATCTGCTGTCAAAGCAACGTCCCCATCCTGCTGCTCATGCTCTATTCAAACTTCAGATACAGCAACGATGCTGCTGCCCACGAACCTCCATCGCTTGAAATGCAGAAGGACACCCCCATTCCCGACACATTCCTCTTTAAGCCATAACTTCCTGACCCTGCGGTCAAATGAATCCTGGTACCCAGCCCTGGAAAGGCTAATTCCCTCTAGGAATCCTGCCAGCAGAATGTTGCCTCAATTTGAAGACAAATTATAAATTAATAAAGAAAAAAAAGCCCTAGACTCTCATGTCTGCCAAAACACATCATTTCCTGAAAGGTTCCTGAGAGGGACTCCGTGATGGGCAGCCCGCCCTCCGCAGCCTTTTCCAGATTCCAGACGCAGGCGGGCTTGTCCTCAAAATGCACCAGAGCCGCCTTTCCCAGGGCAGCGCCAGTGTTGTTCTTGGAAGGAGAGCACCTTTTAGCTGCGTTACCACCTGCCTGTTTCGCACAGTCTGTAGTTCCCGAAACCCCATCAATAATACAAAACAGACAGACATGTCACCAACAGAAAACCAGGAGAAAAGGCTGAGAATGCTTGGGGTTGGTGCGGGGTAGAAGCGATGTTTAAGTTGCTATGAGTGCCAGGAGTTTCCAAAGATTGTGTTTCTAAATCATCACAAGAGCAGAAGTGTCCTGCCGGCTGCTGTTTCTTTAAAAATGAGTCACGCAAACAGGCTCATCCCAGAAAATCAGTTCCTGAGGAAGTCTTGGTAACCTAACACCTACGGACATGGTCAGGGTCCCGGCACTGGGGCTCTGTGGACAGTGAAGCTCTCCCTCTATCTTGCCCTGAGCGTTTTCCTTCTGAAAAACGTGGTATTTTCACCCCACCCTCCCCCTCTTTTCTGGACCCACCACTTCACTTCCCAAACAAATCTGATTCTCTCAAGGAATGCCCATTGAAGCTGCTTTTGTCTCTTCTGGCAACTGTTATATTTCTTCACCCCTTTTTTCAGACTTCTGGAAGTTACTTGATTTTGAAAGTCACTTCTCTGCTGTGTAATCTGTACAGACATCCCACCCCACTCACGTACTTAGAGACCTTATGATTTTCTCCCCACAAGGCACATGAATAAGAAATAAGGACACCATGAGGACCGCACAGTTGCAGAATAGAGTCAGTTCAGTAATGGGGAGAGTCGCAAAGACCTTGGGGGACAGGGGAGGGTCTATTGTGTGTGGAATAAGTGAGAGTCTTTACTTACAAACACGTCCATGAGCAGATGTTCCAGCGTCACTTCAAAGTCTTCCAGTTTGGCAGCTAACGTCATAATGAAAGTCCTGATTTGTCTTTAGGCTGACAGCCCAAACCTGCAAACTCTCAGCTCAGAAAACACGGCTGGCGTCAAATTTAGTCACAAGGCCGAATTGCCACTAATGGGAAGTGGAAACCCTTAAAACAAAACAGAGCATCGCAGACTGTGCTGCTGGTGCTTTGTAGCTAGAAATCTTAAAGGATTAAAAAAAAAAAAGGCTATATTAATGGTGCTACAGGACCAGGCTGGGCACCAGGTGAAGATCTGGCCACTGCCTGCCCTTTATAATGTAACTTCACAGTCTGAGGCTCTGGGCAAAATGCAGGGAACCTCAACAGAGGTTGAGAGAGAGAGACAGTGAGATGGGGTGAGAAGCCAGAGCGGAGAAAAATGGACTAAACCGTCTGACTCTGATATTTATAGGGCCACATGTTTTTGACTCTAGCCATTTCTCAGTTCATTTCTGACCTTTCATAAATGGCCGAACACACTGGAGTGTATTGTAGACGGGGCAGCGGGTCCCACAGAAGTTGGCTGTGACCAAGGCTGGGGCAATTCACACAGACACGCCATCAATAGTTCTTTGTAAAACACGCATCAGACCTTGTTCTGTACGCGATGACAGAAAAGCACATAGTCTTGTGAAAAACAAGGAAACGAAAATTGTGGGGGTACTAAATTTTTCCTTAGAATATTATTAGATCCCTTGCACTCTCCCCCACTCTCCATCTTCCCACCCCCTCCTCTGCAAGAGTAGATAAACATCAAGGAAAAAATTTAATCTCTTGTGTCAACTCCTCAAGCTTCTGCCAGTTAAAAAATGTCTGCTAAACCTTGCAAATGTCATTTCTCCTTTTCTGCCTCCAAAGTTTGCTTTGTTTTTTACTTAAAAAATTTGAATTGTGGTAAAATACACATAACATAAAATCTATCATCTTCACTATGCTTAAGTGTAAAGTTCAGTATTGTTAAGTAAATTCACATCATTGGGCAACCAATCTCCAGGGCTCTTTTCATCTTGTAAAACTGAGACTCTGAGACTCCTTAAATAACAACTCCCCTCATCCCTGCTTTCCCACCCCTGGCAACCAGAATTCTACTTTTTATCTCTATGGATGTGACTACTCTTGGTACCTCATATAAATGGAATCAGACGATATTTGTCCTTTTGTGTCTGGCTTGTTTCACTTAGCATAATGTGTTCAAGGTTCATCCATGTTGTAGCATGTGTCAGAATTTCTTTCCCTTTCAAGGCTGAAGTCTTATATCTTAAGAAAGACCACTGCTTTGGACAACTTTTTAGGCCTGAGAAAATCTCTCCGGAACACTTGGCTTTCAAGACTATAGTCATCATTCTTGCTGTGACTATCTTATGAGAAACAATTTCCAAGCTTCAGAATCCATGCAAACTCCAGTCTCCGAGTCCACTTAGTAGTCATGGCTGATGACAAAAAATAAGGTAGCCCACATGAAATTGAGAAGAAACTATGAATATAAACAGTTTTGCTCTACAATAAAACTTCCCCTCTTCTCGTCAGACTCCCCTAAAGTGGGAACAGATGAAACTCTCCAATTTAGTATCTTTCTGTGAATTTTCATCTTCCCAAAAGAGATACAGACCCACTTAATTTGGCATGTAACATTTAAATAAAGCTACCATAAAGGACAAAGAAAAATTTGACTAAAAAGCATCATATTATTTCTAAAGCAGATTTGGAGTCTGTCCAAATACTTTAGCCTTACGGTTGGTCATAAATTGTACAGAAGTGCTTTTTGAGTTATGGTTTGGGTTCTGTTCCCAGGCCTCTAATAGAGGAAATAGAGTGGGCTTCATGACAGACATCTCTTGTTAGGCAAAGGCACGAGGAAGGGGACGCAATGTTGTGATGAATGGCTCCACTAGCCAAGAATGTATAGAAAATATATTTCCCTGATGAGCAAGCTCATATTCACAGACTTTCCTATCAGCTAATGTGTTTGCCATGTCTATACTTGATGCAACGACCAGAGCAAGCAATGCCAGTGACAAAGACTCAGCTAGCTGTTGCCACGCAGTTGCCATCTTTTGTTAAAACTACAGCCGCCATCAGGTACTCAAAAAGCCAGGTGCCTCCGTTCACCAGGTAAGATGGATGCACCACTAGCCATATAACCAGGAGACTCTTGGGGAAGAGAGGTGTTACATAGATGCAGTATTTTTCTGGTCTCCTGGAAACCTCAGGAGGGCTTTCAAAACCAGGTTTCCTCTAGCCCCTTTCCATATGAATTGCATTTGGACAAAGCATTTTGAATAGCTGGAACTTCATAGAAAACATACTTGTTTATTTCATTAACCCTCTTCTTGGGTTGGATAAGGGATCAACCAATGGAGAACAGTTAATATTTTTCATTTAAGGCAGACTCCCAGTTCCAGCAATGACTTTACCTGGTTATTTTATGAGACAATTTCTTGGGCTCTAAGGGCAGTTCGTTGCAGTGGTTTCTTCTAGAATGTGAACAGCAAACTTCAAGGCCAAGAAACTACATAATTTGGGCAGTGTCAGTGGTTTGTATCCTTGAGGTAGGCCTCTGAGGATGATGTATCAGGAGTACCCTAGTTTTGGGAACTGAATCATTACTTTAACCATTTCTAAAAGGGAGAAATTTTCCAAAGCGGAGTTAGTGGGAAGAGAGAATGAGGAAATTGGTAGTGGATGTCATCAATAAGAGACATTTAATGCCCTGGCAGGGTAGCTCAGTTGGTTAGAGTGTCATCCCAATATGCCAAGGTTCCAGGTTCGATCCCTGGTCAGGGCGCATACGGGAATCAACCAATGAATGCGTAAATAAATGGAACAACAAATCTCTCTTTCTCTGTTTCTCTCTCTAAAATGAATAAATAAATAAAAATTTAAAGAGATATTTATTATGAGTTTTAGTGTTAGTGGATGATCTATATGAGCTATGTGGGGTAAGTTGGTACCTAGAAGAAGAAAGACCACATCAGTCTGAAGGCAGGGAAACCCTTGAAGATACAGTATTATAAGGCAAGTTCACTGCCATCAGTGCTTATCAATAGACAAAAATATGGTAAAGAATGGCTTGGGCAGATTGAATGCGGAGGCTGTTTTAGTAACAATGTTATGTCTAATTGATATACATTTTTGGTAATTATGGAGAAGTTTTGTGGATGCTTATATAAAATCTGAACATTTATTTGTTCATTTTTTCATTCATCCTTTTGATACATATTTATTCAGAAACTGGGTCAGATACTGGCATAGGTATCAATCCAGCTAAGAAGATTAAGACGCAGCTCCTTCTTCAAGATCTTATAGTCTCGAGAAGACAGGGCAAGATGTAATGTAATTTTATACAGTATCTCCCCTTATCTGTTCCAAGACCCCCAGTGGACACGTGAAACTGTGGATAGTGCTGAACCCTCTAATATATTTTCCTGTATGTACATACTTATGATAAAGTTCAACTTATAAATTAGGCCCAGTAAGAGATAATAACTAATAACAAAATAGAACAATTGTAGCAATATACTCTAATCTAAGTTATGTGAATGGCGTTACGGCCATTATTAAGTAAAACAAGGGTGACTGGATTACAATCACTGATCTATACCACAAAGTCGATCTGATAAACTAGATGGCTACCAAGTGTGGAGACACTGGACAAAGGGATGATTCAAGTCCCAGGCAGAGTGGACTGAGACAGCACAAGATTTCATCATGCTACTCGGAATAATGCGCAATTTAAAACTTATGAATTGTTCATCTCTGGATTTGCCATTTAATATTTTTGGACCATGATTGGCTGTAGATAACTAAAACCATGGAAAGTGAAAGTGCGAATAAATGAGGACTAGTATACTACCTTTTCAGGGTATATGAAAGGAGAGTGTACTTCCTTATTGGAGGCACTCACTCTGGGAGTTGGGGGATGAGGGAGAGCTCACTGATAAAGGGAGGAGAATATTCCTCTCATTCTATGGGAAGGGCATTGAGCAAGAACAAGTGAAGTACAGAGCACACCTCCTGAAGGAGAGGTTTGCAGCAATCAGTGACAGGAGCATGGCTGAGGCTTGTGATGGATTTAAGGATGGAAGCCAAGAGATCACTGGGCTTTAGAAGATGGAAGCCAAGGACTCAATAGTGGCAACATGGGATCCTGATTCCAACCCTTAGATATATCACTTGGATGGTATAAATCACAGTTGGAAAAAAACCACTTTACCCATTGATCAAAGATTAGTGACCACCAGAGAAAGGTCTGACTCATACCACCATGCTGGGGCTCACCAACTGAGAGCAATAATCAGCAGCACATCTGAATTTGTTCCTCATATTTAAATACTAACATTTATGGTTATATTTTTAAACTTAGAGTTTCTTTCTATTTGCATCCTGGGTCACCACCTCCTCCTCCCAAGTCTATGAAAAATCTTTACAGCAGGCTCAACATTTTAGTGACAAGGCCCAGATAAAAGGGAAGTCTTTGGAGGGTGAGGATTGGCTGAATTCCCTGTACAGACAGGAAGCCAGTGCCCCTCAGTCCTCCCTAAGGAAACCGTGGGTAAACCATCCTTCTAAACAGAACTATGTTATTATGCAGCCCTGAAAAGAAATCCCCACTTCAAAAGTGTGGGTACCTTGGTCCAACTAGAGCACAGTTCCATTCATAAGAAGCCATCTCTTAAGTACAAAGGTGTGCGAGCCCAAGCAGTGGTGATATGCAAAATGTTTTCCTGGAATGGTCTCCCTGTCCACCCTAGTGTAGTGATTTTCTACTCAGCAAAACCATTTATTTGAAGGTCAGGTACCAAGCAGAGGATCAGATCACTGTACCATTGATCTGAATTGGTCATTAAGATAACCTAGTTAGTTAACCAGTTTTGTGCCTCATTTAGTGAAGCTAAGCAGGAATTTGAAACCAAGATTAATAATTACTGAGACTTTTTTTAAAAAGTAAAATCAGTGGCTTTTATTTTGATCATTCAGTTATGTTCTATAAACCCAGTTTATACTCAGTCCCCACTCCCCAAAGATACATGTAAAAGCAAGTGATACTAATGTCTTATTGATATCCTGTCTTTCAGCTTCTGCCTTAACTGAAAAGTAGAAAGAGAGAGGATTCTAAAAGATATGCTTGTTTAAGCAGGCTCTTTTGGGGCCCTACCGACAGCTGCCTGTCTGGCCTAGTTATAAAGGCTCCCTGTCTGATTCTAGCTGTCTCTCAGAGGACAGACGTTAATTTAAAGGCTTGCCTCTGCAGGGCCCCCCACAGGCTGGCACTGCAGTGGATCAGGGCAGCAGACCATGTATGCAGTGTCTGCCTCATCTTCCTGGGCTTGTGTCAGATGGCCACACAACCAACCTTGTCTTCCCCACTCACAATGCATTTTCAATTTTAACAGCCTCTCTAACAAGGACAAAGGCTCTATTCCTCCACATCTGTCCCTCCCACCCTACTCCAGCCCTGCCTCCTACACCCTCATACCCTGCTTGTTCACAAGAATGAATTTCAAGGCTCTCAAAACTAACAGGCAGTGAAATTGGTGTCAGGCACATGCAGTGGTGCTCTGGGCTTGTGATGGAGAGAAACACATAATAACTCGCCTGATCTTTCAGGCTTGCCACCTGTCACTGGCTCTGCCATTTGGAGTAAAAGGCACTTGTAGAGATTCTGTGATCGGCACCAGCAAGGCAAACTGGGAGCGTGCCAGGATAACCATCTCAGCCCCACTGCCTGAACCCTAACAAATGTAGGTTGTGGAAGCACAGAGCCTTGCCACATCTTCCCAAATCTTTTACAGACTTTTTTGGTGGCTCTTTCTCATCTGTAAATGGTACATGGGATTTAGAGATTTCCATGGCTAACAGGGCTGTTCTGAGAATGAATAAGATAACTCCAGATAAAGGACTAGCTTCTAACTGGTCTGAAATGAGAATATATACACAGGAATAAAATTTTACCATTTGTATGTGATATCACACAAATGGCAGTATTTTATGCCTGAATATATTATATATATAATGTATATGTGTTATATATCACAAATAATAGCATATTTACAACTGTAAATAGTACTTCATTTAACCTATTCCATATTGATGGGTATTTGTTTTGATTTTTTTTAGAAATTTTATTTTATTTTATTTTTATTGATTGATTTTAGAAAGAGAGGAAGGGGGAGAGAGAGGGAGGGACACTGACTTGTTGTTCCACTTATTTATGTATTCATTGGTTGATCCTTATATGTGCCCTGACCAGGGATCAAACCTGAAACCTTGGCATATCAGGACAATGTTGTAATCAACTGAGCTACCCAGCCAGGGCTATTGATGGGGTATTTGAATGTGTCACTAATACAACAGAAAGTGTGTTTTAATATGTGTCAAAATATTTATAAGGTAGACTTCCAGAAATGGAATTGCTGGATCACAGGTCATGTATATTAAAAAAAAGTAGATATTGTACATTTTACTGTCCATAGAGGTTGTAGCAATTTACACCACCACAATACAGAGAAGGCTTCAGCCAGACACGTGATATGAGAGCCAACTTTTGAATTTGGGACAATGTGATGTGTGAAAATGGCATCTCATTTTTATTGCATTTTATAATCTCCTTTAATAAACAAATATATTGGTTCATAAAATTCCCTAATGCTAATTCCCCTTTTTAAACCAGGCTTCATTGATCCAAATGGGCCCAGCTGTGTCCCATAAACGTTCCAATAGTGGGCATGAACTAATGATTAGCAACAAGATGTGAGATCCATCTACCCACGGAAATCCACATTTAAGGCAATTTAAGAGAATCTTTATTAATGGTTCCCTTATGCATCTCTGTACCCACCCCAAACACACCTGTTAGGATGAATGGAAATTAAAACCACACTAAGCAAGAACAAGGGGAATCTTCATACAAAGATTCCCCTTCATAAAATTTCCCTTTAACCTTGAGAAGAGATATCAAAGCAAAGAAAAGGTTGAATCTTGAAAGACTTTGGACCATGACACCTAATCAGATGTGAACTGTATGAAATTGATAACATTTGTCAGCTACTCAATTTCAAATCTACCAAACTCAGAAGCTAATCTCATAAAGGATCAGCAGTGTAGGCAATAAAAGTGCTTAGAATTTCCACTGTGTGCCAAGATATACGGGAGCATCAACAACTTAAATATGGCTGCAGGTACCCCTGAGACTTGGTTGAGCAAAGACTTGTTACCAACAACTTTCATCATCAGTAAGGCTGATCCCCCTGCCTCCCTAAATTTATGGTGGGCCTCAATTTTATTCTGTTGCTAATCTCTTTATGTTTCCACTTATTCTCAAGGTCACTAGTTGTATTTGGAAAAAACAATAATAGCACTGACCTTCAGGACAACATTTCTTGAGCATTTTTGAAAGGGACAGAAAGTACACACCTTTACTTTCATGGACATGTAAAAAAAATCATTACAAAACAGCAGCCAAACCACTAAATAATTCATTTAATGAATTTAACTTAATTAAACATTAAATATTTACTGAATTTGTTGTTTTCTATTGAACTTGCATTGAGGTTGTAGTGATTTTTGTCATGTACTACAGACTCCAAGCTATTAAGCCTGTGACTGGAAATGCTTAGACTGGTGATATAGAGCTATTTTTATGACCTGTACTTAGACCATTTATTGGTATTGTTGTTTAATAATATCTTTTTTGCTCACAACGGGTTAGATGTCAGATATTCTGTAGGTGAGGGAGGTCTTTCACATCTAAGAATGTGCATTTCTAACTTCTAAGTAAGGTCTTACTGATTGCTCATTTGCTTAGCTATTACCTATCTATTATCTATCTATCTATCTATCTATCTATCTATCTATCTATCTATCTATCTATCTATCTATCATCTATCATCATCTATCTATCATCTATCTATCTATCTATCATCTATCTATCTATCTATCATCTATCATCTATCTATCTATCTATCATCTATCTATCTATCTATCTATCTATCTATCTATCTATCTATCTATCATCTATCTATCTATCATCTATCTCTATTATCTATCATCTATCTGTCTATCTATCTATCTATCTATCTATCTATCTATCTATCTATCTATCATCTATCATCTATCTATCATCTATCATCTACCTATCATCTATCTATCTATCTATCATCTATCTATCTATCTATCATCTATCTATCTATCTATCTATCTATCTATCTATCTATCTATCTATCTATCTATCTATCTATCATTATCTATCTATCTATCTATCTATCTATCTATCTATCTATATCTATCTATCTATCTATCTATCTATCTATCATCTATCTATCTATAACTATCTATCATCTATCTATCTATCATCTATCTATCATCTATCTATCATCAATCAATTTATCTGTAATCTTCTAATCTTTATTCTGTGCCAGCTATTGTTCTAAGTGCCTTACAAATATGAACTTATTTAATCCTCACAACAGCCCAATGAGGTGGTTATTATTTTAACCCTTCCCATTTTACAGATGGGGGAACTCAGGAACAGAATGGTTAAGTCACTTACTCACAGTCACAGGGCCAGTCCAATGTTGGAACTGGAATACGAACCCTGTCCTCTGGCTGGGGTCAGTGGTATAACCACGACACTGGGCTTGTGTGTGTACAGCAACCTAGTTTTGTGAGCAATCACTTGTTCCCTACCACTGAAGGAAAATCATTCTTCTCTTGAAGGAAACAGAGAGAGTTCTTGTGAGGAAGCAAAGTTGCTTAAAAGTGTGTGTGGTGGTGGTGGGGCTTACTGGAAAATGTCTGGTATTCATTACAAGATAGTCTTAATAGCATCTCCATTGTGTAGTGGAGAGATTCAATAATGGCACTAGAGGAATTTAGTTGAAGTTAATATTGGAGCAATAAACACAGAGTGATGCAATTCTTAAAGTTGGGAAGAGTGTAAAATTCATCTGAGGTGAACTGCGTTTTGGAGATGAGGGAACAGGCCCCAGGGACTTTGGCCTCATTTGGCCTGTCTGCTGAGGGCCAGCCTGGAGCTAGTGAACCGAATCCAGACCTGAATCATTTCTCCAGGTGTAGCACTCTTCCTTCCTTTCTGTATTAACAGAACTGCGGACTCCTCGGATGCCACAGACCAGCTCAGGTGTCTCCTTGACCACTCTGCAAATCTGTTCACAGGAACTGAGGTCCGAAGGAAGAAGAGTTCAGCCCTGCAGTGGACACAGTGGCTCAGTGCTCATCACACAGGCATTCCACTTGATGAGGTGTTGATGGGAAGGTGGCGGAAGCAGCAATACGCAGGGCGCAAGAAGGAATGGCAAGGTGTCATACCAACTAGCCTGTACACATGTGTTTCCCTGGCTGCGAAGTAGCGCACACCAGGCCTTCAGAGCGGAATAACTGTTTTACTTCCTCTTAATTAAAGGAATTACATGGCTCCCTTGTGAGAAAGCAAAATTACTTATTTTATCATAGTGAAGCTCTGAGAAGAGCAACTTGCAGTACTTTGGAAAAGTCATGGAGTATTTGGAGTTACACTGGATTCTTCTGTTGTGTTTTGTTTTCTAGTTTCAGGCTGAAATTGGGCAATTAGAACACTTCTGCTTTCTCCAAATAAAACAGAGCTCTTTCTGTCCTCCAGATTCTCTAGAGCTGCTTTTAAAGGGAGCCTGACTTGCTCTCTTCATGATGTTTTCCAAGAAGCCTTTCTCATGACATCCTCTGAAAAGTCCTGCTGGGCTGCAGTGTTTCCAGTATTTCAACATAGTGTTTACAGATCAGCTTTCCATCATTAAAATTCTTACTAATTGAAATTCCTTTTGTCTGTTTAAAAATCAATTTTCTGCACCAAAAGGGAAACATACTATAATCTTCTTACCTGATCTATTTTGTTAAAGATTTAAAATTGGGAATCATTTACAAATAAGTTTCACATTTAGGCATGTACCCAAAGAAATGTGCCTGTGTGAGCACCAAAGACATGCCCAGGGATTTTCATAGCAGCATCATTCATAATAGCTCCAAAATTAACACAATCCAAATGCCCATCAGAGCTAGAACAGATAAATATGTAGTATAATCATACCCACTAACCATAGCATGGAATGAAAGATAGCAATGAAAATGAATGAAACTCCGTTACACTCAACAACATGGGTAAATCAATAAATACATCTTTGAGTGAAAGAAGCTAGATATAAAAGGGTGTGTATTGCATGGTTATACTGATATATAGTTAAACAACACAGAATATCTTAAAGGCATAGAGATAGGATAGGACATAGAAAACTTTTTAAAAAGGATATTTTTTCTTGCTACATGTTACTATGCTATCTATGTACTGACAAAAAAAAGTTTTCTTCATAAAAAATCTGAACATATAATAACATTACAATTGCTGATGATCAAATGCAAATACATTTGTGAAGAATTTTTTATGAGTAATTTTTGCTATAGGCTCCATGTTATTTTATCAAGAAATCCTAAAATTTCATGTGTGTTGTGTAGATATAAACTGATACTCAAAGGAAATGTCCTAGACTGTATGTTTATATTTTATAAAAGGATTAAATCATGATTTATCCAAAAACCCTTTTTATTCTTCCCTCTCCTGCCCTCAACCCCTGCCCACTGGCTTCCTGAATTCTGCCTTTTTCATCGCCTCTCTTCTTCTCTGGTGTGTAATTGAGCTGCTCTCCAAAATTCTCTGTCTGTCCTTTTCATTTGTCTTCTCACAGTCCAGGATTTTACCCACTTTGATGACAATTTCTCTGGCTCCTTCTGCTGGATTATTCTGAAATCCCCTCTACCTGCTCCAACCTCTGTCCAGCACTCCAGTCCTAAATGCTCGTTGCCTAGACTTCCACACACAGCAGTATCTTTTCCTGGTTTTATGCAAAGGAACATAAAATCAAACTAATTTCTCACCAAACTAACTACAGCTTTCTACTTCCTAACCTGAGTTAGTGGCACTGCCAGCCTTTCTAGTTCTTGATTCCATGGAGGAAATAATTTGTTTGTTCAGGGTGTGGATCAGGCCCTTCACCTTTCATGGCTAGAATGCACAGATAGTCAGTGATTCAGGATCCTGCCTGGCTTTGCCCAGCCCAGTCCAAAGACTGGTTAAGGTAATGACCCTGTGTCTGCTCTAATAGGAAAATCTAAGTTGCTCCAAATGTGCTGATAGAAAATTCCCACCAAGAAGTGACTGCTGCTGTTGGGAGCATGGTCACCAAGGCTGGTTGCTGGAGATTGTCTAGAGAAGAGAAAGAGCAAGGTTTTTATAGCTGTGGAGTTCCACTAAGGGGCCATGCTACCCATATTCTTTCTGATTAGTGGTTGGGCTTCCATCCCCAACATCACTCCCAGAATATTGTGGAATGACCCTCTGTGAGGCAACAGAATTTTGATGTCTTGTGTGTCAAAATTTCAATTCTGTTAGATCTGTTGAGTAAAAAGTAGATTCTTCATAGTGAAAATATGCCAGTACAAACTGCTTTAACTGCTTTGTCCTTTGGGATTCTGATTTTACTGTTGTCCTTGCTTGGTGGAAAAGATGAGAAGAATGACTCTTTGGTTCCTTAAGAGTGACAGCCGCCCACAGTTTCTGATGTGCTTTGGTTGGAGTAGACCAGCATCTCACAGCGAAGCCCCAGACCATGACACTGCCTTGGAGGTCTGGGCTCAGGGAACTGCAAGAAAGTTCTTCGTTAGCCCGTCAGAATGTAGTCCATGGACTCTCTCAACTCTCCTCTTGTTCCCTGATGGGAATGTTTATCTTCAAGGAGCTCTTCAGGAATTGGCCTTTGTGGGGATTTCTGGAGTGGCAGCTAAATGTGTCTGCATGAGACAAAAGGTCTAGCTAAGCCTTTAGCCCTGCAGCCCACAATGGAAAGTGGCCCAGGGCTTGATATCCCACCAGTAGGACAAAGTGACAGGTTGTCTTCTGGGGCCCAAGCCTAAGGTGATTAACCTGGTGTATCTTTTGCAAATGACTGAAAAGGGAAGAAGAGGGTCTTAAAGCAAGAATCACACTGTAACCATGGCCTGAGCCTACGTTTGATCATCTGGTGGCTTTTGGAACATTTCCTTTTAAAAATTTTTGCTTCAGTGTTAATCACCTTTACAAGGATTCTTACCCTGGGGCCCTTGGCATCAAGAGGACTGGGGAACCTCAAAGACCATACACAGCATGTGTTTAAATAAATACACATGCAAGGGAGAAAGAGAAGCTGTTGGGTTCATTTCAGTTTTTCAAACAGGAATGGTCAGTTTCAGCCATTTCCAAAGCAGAAAGTCAATCAAGGGGGTTCATATGACCTCAAACCATCTTTTTAGCATTTGTAATGAGCATCAGCTGATGGAGAAGATGATTCAAGTATTTCTGTTGATTTCTCTCCCAGCTGTGGTCTGAAAACTCAAAGAAGAACCTCATTGTATTATTAGTACTGAGTAGCCCAGAAAACAAAACTGACTGTCACACAAAATGTGAAACTTTAGGGATGAAAAGTACTTTCCATCTTAGAAATTTCCCCTTTGAGGGATTTCCAAGTCTGAGAAGTATGGGGGAATGTGACTCCTTCAGGCTTTAATGTCAATGAGGGGCATGAAATAGACAGGCTCTGGAATTAGGCAGAGCAGAGTTAGAATCATGACATGGCCATGTTCCCATTGAAGGCCAGTGTCTGTTTCACCAATGGGGAAAACAGTACCCACCCCCAGAACTGTTTTAACCACTTAATGAAAAATGTGAAGGCATTTAGCACACAGCCTAGCACATAGTCACTCAATAAACAATAGACATTATTTCTGTGTTGTTAATTAGTAAGGTAATAAGATAATGGGGGGGGGGTAGATTTCTTACAGTAGAGGAGGAAATAGAGGCAAAACAGAAGAGGGATGTTGGGGTTGGGCATGGGGCAGTAGCCAATGGCCCTGAATCAGGTTGAAGAATGAACCAGCCTACCAAGATACTATTAGGATGGCTGCCCCTGCCCTGAAAGTCCCAGCCAGCTACAGGACCCAGACGGTCCCCAAGGATATTCAAGCCTGAACACACAGCTGCTGGGGCTGGGATGGATTTGGATGGCGAAACAGGACCTTAGGAAATTCTAAGCAGTGAGCTTTAGATTGCTTTATTCACTGCATTGGCCACTTAGCACAATCCCCTCATTCTGCATGACTGATGTTTCTTGAAACTCCCCACTTATTATGGCAGAGTTTTATAGTAATTAAAACAACAGTAATTTTTATAAACAAAATGAGGTTCTCCCTGGTTGTTACGAAGACAAAAATATTTCTTTCCTTCTGACGTTGGAGGTTTCCATTCCTGGAAACCTATACCTCCCATTCCTGAAGTCTGTTCAAAAATGTGATGAGAGTTGGTCTGGAACAACAGAATCTTACTGGCAAAATGTGGAGAACCCACTTGTAGCTCAAAAAGCAGGATGCAGGCTACCCAGTGCGGCTCAGTTGGTTGGAGCATAGTCCCTTGCATCAAAGGGTTGAGGATTCCATTCCTGGTCAAGTCACATATACCTAGGTTTTGGGTCTGATCCCCAGTCAGGGCTTATACAGGAGGCAACCAATTGATGTTTCTCACATGGATGTTTCTCTCTCTCCCCTCTCCTTTCCTTTCTCTCTAAAATAAAAGAAAAAGAAAAAGAAAAAAAGCAGGATGCACAGAATGACCATGTCCACAAGAGTTCTGTATTCAGGAAGAACCTGGGGCTCGTAGAATTGTGTGGAAAGGTGAGAAGTCCATCACTCTGTGAAAGGAGTGTTGGCTTTGCACAGTGCTGCAGTCCTCAATTACTGGTTTAATGTGCTGGTTTAATCTGTACCTGAGACTTCTCTCATACTTTTTTCAAATAAAGAAGTTTAAAAGGTAGTAAACAGAGCAATTAAGCCCATTAGAATTACAAATGCGCAATGGGGGATTTGAGGGATGAGGATAAGATTACTGTCAGTATAAAAGAGCAATTAATGGCGAAGTATGTAGTAGTTTCACACTAGATGGAGTATTTAAAATAGGTTGAGAACAGGAAGTCGGAGAACCCAGCTGGCAAGCATTCCAGAGCAGCAGGAACAAAAGGTAGACTCTGGGGGAATCCCCCCAGTGCCGTTGTTGGCGCATTAGGAAAGAGGTCAGCCAAACTGTGCCCTTTTCACTCTTCATAATTCATTGTGGTCTAAAGTAAATCTGTTTTTCTCCCAAGTTTCCTTAGGGGCTGTTTGATTTTATCTTTATTTAAAGTTGTAAGAGGAGAAGAGACTCAGAGACAGACACACAGAGAGTAGGCCTGTGATGATGGAAGTCGAGACTGGAGGAATGTACCTACAAGCCAAGTGTTAGCGTAGGTAGCTAGATATTAATAAAGGAAATAAGCAAAGAAATCAAGCACTATTAAGCATAATCAACTAGGAAGCATAAACCCACTTAACCAGGAAGTTGCAGCTTCACATACTCCGCGGGTAGCAGCATTGCCCTACCAAGGGGATTAACATCCTTCCCTCCCCTGTATAGAGAGGAAAGATTGGCTTTTCAGTCTCCTGGGTCCACTGGCCCACACTACCAGGGAGGTAAGCGCATGTGCAATAGGAACCAAGATACCGACCACAGAGGCCTGTCAGTCTAGCCTGGGAAGGTGATTGGATTGGATAAGAAACACAACCCCTGAAGATTTAGGAAATAGATTAGTTAGGGGGTGGATCTATAAAAAGCTCTTGAAAGCTTGGGAAGTTAATTGGTTAATTTGAAAAGAACGCCTGGTCCTTCCCAAGCAAAAAATAATGTAACCTGAGCATAACAAAGACAAAACTCCTTTCTCACCTCCCCCCAACACTCCTGCTGGTCCACTCATTCCTTGAGCTTTCTCTCTCTATAGCAACCATGTGGCACTAAGCCTGGACACCAAATGTAGGCTCCAAGCTGGAACCTGGACACAGCAGCACAGCAAAGGACAGCAGCTGAGAACAGCACTAAGCTACCTGGATAGGAACTAAGCTTGCTGATGCTAGACCAATGGCACAGAACTCTTGGACCTTGGCCTTTGTTTTGGGCTTGATGAAGACAAGATTGGACTTGAGACATTGGGGACCCAGGGGCAGCCTTCTATTTCCACTAAACCTTATCCCCCATGTATGAGTCTCCTGAAATGCTTTCCTCAAGATTCCATGAAAAACACAGTTTCCACCAGCAGTACAAGGAATGCCCAGGATCTGGGAGAGAGGCATGGAACAGGCTGTCCCTTGGAGCCCCAAGAAAGAACTAATCCTGCCACACTTTGGTTTTGGACTTCCAGCCTTGAGAACTGTGAGAGAAACATTTCTGTGGTTTATGCCAGAGAGTTTATGGGGATTATTATAGCAGCTCTTGGTAACTAATACATACACCTTAGACATCTTCCTGGGCACTCCCAAGACACACAGGTAAACATTTTGAAGGATTTCTGCAGAGTTGGTAAGGTCGGAAACACATAAACATTGCTTTTCTATTCTCTTATTTTTGTTTTCTCTCCCAGGCTAATAATAGGAGGTCATGGAATCACATCTCTCTATACAGTGGCATAGTAACAGAGACCCAGGACCACTGATCCACAAAGGCAGAGCATGGCTGATTAACTGCATCCAAGGGGGGTCAGATCACTGTGAGGAATCTTGCTCTGGCGTAAGCAAACACTTTCAAAATATAAGGATCTTGAGGCAAGGGTGTGCAGGAAGTACTCTCTGCAGCCCGGACACCACGTAAGTCATATGGCTTTGCTATCAGCAGAGCACATCCCTGCAGATTTCCCCCAGCTGGAAGTTGGAATGTTCTTCTCCATGTCCTTATTTCCTTGGAACTCTACTTCCCAGGTACCTTTCCTATGATCCTTAGCTCACTATCCTCACCCAACTCAGGCAACTCCTTTCTTCTATGTTCCCTAAGTGGCTTAGTTCCTTTTGGTTGCTATAACAAAAATATCATAGATTGGGTGGCTTGTAAACAACAGGAATTTATTTCTCACGGTTCTGGAGGCTAGAAGTGTGAGATCAGGGTAGCAGTATGGTTGGGTTTTGGTGAGAGCCCTCTTCTAGGTTACAGATGGCAGCCTTCTCTTTGTATTCTCATATGGCAGAGAGTAGAAAGGGGCACTAATCCCATTCGTGAGGCCTCCACCCTCATGACCTCATTTAACCTCAATTACCTTCCAAAGGCCCCACCTTCTAAAACCATCACATTGGGAATGGGAAGGTTCAACATGTAAATTTTGAGGGACAGCGTTCAGTCTATAACACTGAGTACATTTGTCCCCTCTTATCTGTGGGGGATACATTCCAAGACCCCCAGAGGATGCTGGAAGCCACAGATAGTATTAAACCCTGTATATACTATGTTTTTCCTATAATACATACCCATAATAAAAGTTAATTTATAATTAAGCACAGTAAGAGATTAACAACAATAATCAATAATAAAGTAGAACAATTATAACAATATACTCTAATAAAAGTTATGTGAATGCAGTCTCTCTTTCAAAATATCTTATTGTACTGTCACTCTTCTTTTGCTTGTGATGATGTGAAATAATCCAATGCCTATGTTATGAAATGAAGTGAGGTGAATGACATAGGGATTATAATGTAGTGTTAGGCTCCTATCAGGGTGACTTATACACAAGCACTGTGATACTATGACAGTTGATCTGATAACTGAAGCCACTAAGAGCCTAACAGGGGTGGGAGTGGGGTGGAAGTGGGGTCAGGGGGAAGCATCTACAGCATGGAGACGCTGGACAAAGGGATGATTCACATCCTGAGCAAGATGGAGGAGGTCTGTGTAAGATTTCGTCACATTACTCAGAACAGTATACAATTTAAAACTTATGAACTATTTATTTCTTTCTGGAATTTCCCATTTAATATTTTTAGACCATAGTTGAGTGTGGGTAACTGAAACCATGCAAAGAGAAACTGTATAAGGAGTAGGGGGCTAATATACCTGGTTTTAGATGTTGGTTTTCCACCGTCATGACCTAGGCGTCACCCACCTTTGATGTCTAAGTAAGGTTATACTGGCTTTTTACACTCATATTATTATGGTATCAGTCCACCTCTGTCAAAAAGACCTCTGCTCTTTCCGAGTACTTCTTGAGGCCCTGCCTTCAGTATGCTCTGGAACAAATAGCTCTCGTTCCTCAACTCAGACTCTTTCATCTACTGCTATGTCCGTGCCACCAGAGGAATGCTGCTGGTGACTCTGGAGAGATTGCCTCTCTTGGCCCAGCCACTGCTACCCCAATTCTGGTTTTATGAGAGGGGACACTGCTTTTTCTTGCCTGCATAACTCTGTCCTAAGAATGAACACAAAACTTGCCCTAATTTTCCAAACTACACCTGAGACTAGGCTGATGCTTTAAATAAGGATTTAGAGACATCTTAGAGTCTGGTAGAAGTCAGCATTTTGCCTGGAACCTGAACAGTCCCCAGTGAACAAGGGAGGCCATCCAAAACCCCTCCAGGCCCAGGTGTCTTTAGGCCTCAGGTTCAGGAAAAACTGCCTTCTTGGATCCTAAGAGGGGGAGTTTTTCCTCCACTCCTATCTCAAGTCCACTTTGCAGATATTTAATTTTTGCCTCTTCCCAGAAAAATGGGAAGTGAGTATACTGATTCACTCCGGAGAAAACTGCACCTCAACCACATACTTATTACCTGTACATTTGTCCCCAGTGACTCAACTATGGTCACTTTGTTAACAAATTAATTAATACATCAATGAACTCTTTCTTTCCAAGGAAGACTCAAGGAGCTTAGGTTATCAGGTTACCTTATATGAATATACATTAGTGGATGAGTTCTTTCCAGGTGCCATGTTCATCTTATTGACTTACTAACTGTATGATGTGTTCCATCTGCAAAACGAGATCCTCAGTAATAGAGACTAAGTCTTGTATTCCCTTTTGTCTGATTTCCCTGTACCCACCACCACTACACTGTTCCAGCTACACACTCACGCACACACATGCACACATATGCACAAACACAGACACATAGACACACACACACAGTCATATACATATACTCAAGACCTAAAATCCATGAATTAGGTGTGGAAGGTGGTTGGGGGACTGGGTGAAAGAGGTGAAAGGACTAAGAAGCACAAATTGGTAGTTACAACATGGTCATGGGGAAGTTAGTAAAGCATAGGAAATACAGTCCATAATGTTGTAACAACTATGTACGGCGCCAGTTGGGCACTGGAAATATCAAGGAAAACACTATGTAAAGTCTATGATTGTCTAATCACTAAGCTGTACACCCAAAACCAATACAAAATAAAAATTTTTAAAAAAGGAGAAAATGTTATGCAATTACAGAGTTCTGAGCAACCACTCGATCTAATTCCATATTCATACTGATTAAGTAGGTTTATGAAGTTTAAGGAAGTTATTCATAATTATCAGCCTAGTATAAATAATTTGCCCTTGTAATTTTTTAAAAAGACATTTTCTTTGAATTTTTAATGATTCTTTTAAAGTTTTATTTACTAATACACATCTTTTTCGAATAAACAATACACAAAATGACTGGTTCAAAAAAGTTAAATAAATAAAAATCAAATCAAATCCATGAGTTAGGAACACACAGCAGGCAGTGAATGATCACCGGATTTGCTTGTTTTCTCACAAAGCTTCTGAAACAACTGAAGGATCAAAAGGACTGTAAATAAGACCTGCCTCATTCTAAAGATATTTGCTCTTTTCAGTTTTAACACATTTATTTCATTCCCTTTTAAACTGAAAAAAATTTTTTTGAAAGATTTTTCCTCAGTATTTCTCCAGTACTAGTCTCAGATCCTAACTGCTTCCCTGGCCCCCTGATTTTCCTTTGGCTTTCTAAACTGCCACTCACCCATCTGCCACCCTATCCAAACCCAGAGCCCATCAGAGCCCACCCCACCATCTGCTGGGTTCATTCACATGCAAAGACTCAGGCATTTCAAATGCCTGGCTAAGCTCCTTGCTGCTTCTTTGTCTGCTCTAGTGAGAGGAAAGAGCTCCTCATAAATTCAAAAGGAACATAAAAGTATTGTTAATAGGATATTTTGAAAATTCATCGTTCCCAACATCTCCCCAGCTAGCAAGTGAGTTTTCTATGGTTATATTTAGCCCTGCCAGGCCTGGAAGATTAAATTTTTGTCTTTTTCTTAAAACATTTTTATTATGGTAAAATACATGTAAGCATAAAAATTACCATCTTGTCTGTTTTTCAGTGTGCTGTTCAGTGATATTACATAGTTCATACTGTGCAGCCATGACCGCCATCCACCTCCAGAACTCTCCATCTTGCAAAACATCTTGCAAAATGTTTTTTATATCCATTAAAAAACATTTTTGAATTAAAGTTTATTTCGCCTTATATTAGTATAGCCATTCCTGCTCTCTTCTGGTTACTGTTTGCATGGAATATCCGTTTCCATCCGTGTTCCTTATCCCATCACTTTTGGCAAATTATGTTTTGTCACAAAACCTTGAAGCCTTAGCGAGTGGACTGATGTGTTGTGGATCTCCCGTGACTTGTCATATCTAAGAAGGAGCAGACAATAAAAATGCAAGAATCTTCTTCAGTCAGGCGTAGGGGGTGAGGCTTCCAAGAGCTTTGCAATTAAGGCCTTTTGCTTTTTAGGTCAGTGAAAATTATGTCACGCAGTATTGTCAATACAGATCTTAGACTGAGTCATTGGCCTCTTAGACGAGGCGACATAACTGGAGAACAACACACTGGTACCTTACTTTTCAAATTCCAATAAATACAGCAACATTCTTAATGAAATGAAAGCAGTGAGAGACAGGTTTTCTTCCTTCTCAGTGTAATGTGAATATATCATCTCCTTCACACACTCTCTTCACTCTACAGAGCTGGGTTTATGAGAATAGGTCACGTTGACATATAATAAGACAATAATAAACACCAGGCTCTGTGTCTATTTTGCATTATTGCTTCAATTCAGGAAATGTCAAAGAAAGGAAAACATGGATCAAACAACACAAAAGTCAATGCATGTTGTAGCCAGTGTTGGTATCAAAGAGGCCCTTTCCCATCTACCGTGTTTATGTATACTTTTCACTCTCATTCGATGCATTGCAGCCTCTTGGAACCAAGCTCAGTTTGCTTGTCTGTGCAGTGGATGTGATTGTGATTAAAAAAAATAATAATAAAACTTACCCCCAGATAAACGAATGGTTTTGATCAGGGAAGTAATATCTAGTTCCCTACGAATGAAACAAATCTTTACCCAGGTCTTAAACTGAGCCTGGCATGAATGTGTTAACTTCCTGATTCTTTCAATGAGTGGAACTGGAGAGAAATGATGACTAGTCCAGGCTTGGTTCAGGGAAGGGGTATAGGGTGGGGAGGTTCCCTTTACCAAATATAGTCCATCCCCAAATGCTAGTTTCTTCTTTTCCCAAGCCCCTGGGGGGAAATTAGGCTCTTTTCATACTAAATTCATTGATCACATAGAAGTCATTGACTTAGAGTCAATCTGAAGTTTTAACTAACATACCTTTTGCTTTTTGCAAGAACCAATTAAGGTTAGATATATGTAATTTGAAATGCATACTTTCAAAATCTTCATTTCTCACCCTAGAATCTTTGGCGCATTTATCTTTTAGGTATATTGACTATTCTGGATCAATAAAACGCTGACATAAAATCAAAGAGTCTGAGAGAGAAGAAATGTAAACAGTGTTTTTTAACACCTGTGTTACTATTCCTATGTAGGACTTTTCATTTTCTGCAGTGTCGTAGAAACTAGAGAAAAAATTGACTACGTTTCACAAAAAGGATAAATACAGACACTAACTGTTGACTGAGGACCTAATCTAGGTGAGCTCGGATTGGACTCTCCTGGTCCTTTCTCTACAACTTATGTGACCAGAAGGGGATGGGCTGGCAGGAATGCTGCTGACTCCCAGCACGGCTGTCTCTGAGGGTAGCCTGTAGCGGTTACATTGCAGCCCTTTGGTGAAGGAACAAGCGGCAGAGCTCTCTGCAATTACAGGGTTTGCAGAGAGTGGACTGGCTGCTCAAGCTTACACATAACCACCAGCTAAACCACAGATCCAAATGCAATGTGCAGCACTCCAAGGCCACATGTCAAGTTTTAGGTTGCCGTAATCAGGGATAATGCCTACCCTTGGTTTAGAAGGTGGGTGGGAGCAGGGGGAAAATATGCCCTGGCTAAACTAAAAATGTTTCTTGTAATCAAGGTGATAATGATGGAGTTAGATATAACTGAGGCGAAAACAAAAGACAAAACGCAAAGCATACCTGATTTATCTGATAATTTTGCTTGAAAAACAACTAACTGAACAGCGAAGAGTTTATTCCAAATCATATCAGGATTGAGAGTGCGAACCTGGTCTAAGTCTAGTTATGTTTTGTAAACGTTTTTCGGAATCTAATGTTTGTGTGTAAATGAAACCGGGTGGCAGTGTTAGCTCCTGTCTCCTCTGAAGTCCCAATATTACCCCAAAAGAAAAAATAATGTGGAAGCCAGCGGGGGAATATGTTTGCCTGTCGGGGTCCTCAACAATGGAAGGTCCCCATAAGCTCCCCACGCTGTTCTTCATCCTTTCTGTGGACTATTGTCAAGATTCTGAAATAGTCTGGAATCAGGTGACATGCTATCTCTTGGATAACAAAACTAGCTTCTACATACTTTGCATTTACGAAAGTGTCTAAGCACTTTACATGTATCACTTTATTTAATAATTGCATAGCCTTATGAAGTAGTACCTCTTATCATCTCCACTTTACAGAGGAGAAAACTGAGACACAGTAAGTGAGGTTAAGTAACTAACCCAAGGTGACCCAACGTGTGAGCCTTGGGAAGATTCCAACCCCTGCAGCCTGTTTCCAGAGTCTCTGCCCTTACGCACTCTGACGCCCTTCCTCTGAGTCTAAGGGACAGCTAGCACGCATCGCACTCTCCCTCTACGCCAGACTTTAAGCATTTTACATGAATTCACTCATGTAATTATCACATCAATTTCATGAAATAGGTACGATTATTATCCTATTTTCCTTTAGAAAAAAGTAAAGCACAGAAAAGCCAAATATTGTGCTGAGGTCATATGCGGTCACAGTCTTTACAAGTGAACAACTTGCGAATCAAACCAGTCACTCTTGGTGTAGTGCTCGCACTTTTTACTAATAATAGGCATATGTATGATTAAAGACAAACACAAGCTCTAATTCATTCCTGTTTCTACTCTCAACTATAAGCAAGGTGCTTTCTACATTGCAGAAAATCAGTAAATATTGGTTGAATGCGTAGCTTTTAAAACTGGTGTACGCAAGTTATTTCCATATATGGGAATTAGTATGTGATGAAGATGACATTCTCCAATTAGTGGGAGAAGATGGGCTATTTAATTACTGTTTTTTGGGACAGGTGGCTAGCCACTTAAAAGGAGAAATATTAGCAGACAACACAGGTGAGTGTTTTTTGATCTTTGGGTTGTCATGGGTTTCTAAGCATGATCACAAAGCCAGAAACCATAAAGGAAAAATTGATACATTTGACTACACAAAAAATTAAAAATTCTGAATGGAAAAATTCACCATAAATAATTTGAATAGATAGATAACAAATCAGGGAAAAGTTACAGTGATCCCAATAAACAAGCTTACTTTTGCTAGTATACCCAGAGCCCTTACAAGCCAATTAGAAAAAATTAAATAAAGGGCCAAGGATATAATCAGGCAGTTTTATAAAAGAAGAGTCAAAAGCAGTCAAAAATATTTGAAAAGATATTCAATAATCATATAAATTAATATAAAAACAAGTTATAATTATTATAATTCAATAAAAAAAGAAATGCCCCCCCCAAAACAAATCAAGGTATCATTTCTTTATGTAATATCAGATTGACAAAAGGTGGATAAGCAGGTGCTAATGGTAAAAATACAAGTGGATATAATCTTTTTGGAAAATAGTTTGTAAATATTCTCCTTACCTGAAGAATTTTCTTAGCTCACAGGTCACTGATTTCCATTAGTTGCCCCGCCCATTTTGGCTAAGTGATGCAAAGGGAAATTTGCTGGGAGGTTCTGGGAAATGTCCTTATGATAAAAAGAGAGGCATAGAGAAAATTCCTTTTTTCATACCAGTATTGTTATGTGATGCTTGCAACCGTGGCAACATTGTGTGACTGTGAAGGACAAGCTTGAGGACCAAGCTTGAAAATACTAGATGAGCCAGATGGAAGAAGACTTTGGATTTTGTGACATTACTGAGTTGCTCACTTAACCCTAGAATGCCCCAACTTCCAAACTTCTTATGTGACGTAATTATTTATTTTGTTATTATTATTATTATTTTTTGTTTTTGTTTTTTGTTTTTTAAATATCTTTATTGATTTCAGAGAGAGGAAAGGAGAGGGAGAGAGAGATAGAAACATCAATTATGAGTCATTGATCGAGCCCGCAACCGGGGCATGTGCCCTGACCGGGAATCAAACCCGGATCTCCTGGATCCCAGGTCAACGCTCAACCGCTGAGCCACGCCCTGCTGGGCATATTTTGTTATTTCTTTAATTGGATTTCCTATTCTTTGTAGGTGGAAGCATTCTGACAAAATAAATTGAAACTCATAATGTGCATACCCACTGAACCCCAAATGTAATTTCTAGAAATTTATCCCAAGAAGATAATCAGACGTGTAGACAGAGCTGTGTATATAACACACTATTGATAGCAGTGAAAAACTCGGAAACCAGTTTAATGCCCTTCAAAAAGAAATTGGTTAAATATTGGCTCAAATCATTCACTTTTTACACAGCCAATAAAATGATGATGCAGATCTATATTTACAGACAAGAAATTTTACTTCAGATATGTTGTTCAGGGGGGAAATCACGTTACAAAAAAGCATATATGAGAAAGATTTCATTTACGTAAAATTATATGTATCTGATGAAAGAGATAGGTAGGTGATATTCACCACATTGAGGGTGAGGGCGAGGTTGGCTGAGCCATAAATGCATGGCAAAGAAGACTCTCAGAGACAAACAGGCAGGGTCTGTACGGCCAGTGCTCATAGGAAACGGAGTTCTTTCCACCAGGCTCCATTGTACCTCCTCCCTTTTTTTAAAGTCTTATATCACATGCTTTAATTGTGTATCCTTAATTTAATGATATACTCCTTATTGTTCTGTTCTGTGGAAACTCATCAGAGTCCGACCAAACGCTGGGCATATACTTATCTCTTAATAAGTATCTGGCCATTATCCAACCAAACTAGGTTAGACCAGGGATCACTGCTTAAAAGCATACAATCTTGTCTGTGGATTTAGCAAACTCCTATCTATATACGCATTTTAAATTCCTTAGGATTCACTATCTGCCTCGATATAAAAAGACACTATAGTCAAAATGAGAATTGAATCTACTTGTTAGATGTGTGCCGTTAAAAAATTACCCCATGAATTTTAAGTGTGCCCAAAGTGAAAAATATGATATTAGAAACTTTACAACTTCCTTGAGACTTTTGAGGCCAATTGAATGGCTGAAAAGCTTAAGAGCGGCAGTGTATCTTCCTGCTACTTAAGTTAATACCAAGTGTAAAGATTTTGCAATCGGAAGTGCACTAGCAATTTTGCCTGGAAGTGCTCAGGATGGAATGCCACTTAATACCCAGCCGCCCCGCCCCAGCTGGATGGGAGCTGCAGCCCAACAGTAGCCAAGTGTGCCGTCCTCATAAAATATGACTCAGAAGCATTCAGCGGAGATATTGAGGTCCTAAAAATAGCCTATTTTTATATTGGTGTTTTCCCCAACTACAGCTTCACTGAAAGAAAGCATGTGTTCTCAGTTCCACTTTTCCTCCCGTAATGTTTTTAAATTACACGTCGTTACAGCCATTTCCAATAGTCCCAGAAATATTTCTTATTGTAAAACAGTGCCATGTGCAAGCTACCATCAGAGTATCTAATTCCTCCACTCAACACTGCCATGGCCACCAGAGAGGGAGGCCTTTCTTTAGCCTTTGGAAAACAAGAAATGCTTATTCTCAGGAAATTATGATTTCTTCTGCGTGAACTTTGAAAGGCACTTTGCTGGTGCCCGTTACTGTGGTGCTCCCGGTGAAATGCAGCCATCAGGATATTATGCTCACTTTTAACATTGAGGAAATAGATCATTCATTGAAATAGCAGCAGAGGCAATTTTAGAATGCAAAATTGCAGTGATAATAATATATTATAATAAATCCACCAACCATTTATTATGTGCCATATCATTTTTAAGCGTTTTCATAGTACTATCTACTTTGAGTGGAAGATTATGCTAAGCTCCTATTGTTGGCACATAGGGTCTTTGCTCACACCTATCACTGATATTTTATCTTACCAGTAACAAGAGGAGGTAGATGGAGAACAGTAGCTTTCCCCCATTCTGTCAAACTTTGTTTTTCTAGTTCCCATTTGAAGTAGCATCTGCATGGAGGCCTCATTGTGGTCTCTCCCAATTCCTCACTGAAGTTCTTAAGTCACAAAAAATGATAAGAACTCACTTAAGTACCCCAAACTGAAACATCGAGAAACAGAATCTGAGAGAAACGTCCACTATTAGAAAGGCTGCTGGAATCAAAGTTAAATAACCATGCTTACTGTTATGAAACAAAGAAGCCCTACCCCCATGAAAGAAGACAGAAAGACATGCTGTCCCTCCTTGGTATGCCTCCAGGCTCACAGGCTCGGTTCTGAATAAAGCATGAAAAGGGTCACAGTACTTTTTTTCCATGGAATGCTTTAGAGGTGACCTGAGTCCTAGCCCCTAATTCTCCCTGCTAACATAATTACACTGGCATAAGCATCTTGTGACTTTCAGAAAACAACAGAGGAGGAAATGAGAAGTGGGGAATATGGGGCATGCGTGTACGTTGGTGGGCACTGGGGTCAGAGACAGTGGTAGCTCAGTGCCTCTGGGAAGTATAGCCTTCTAACATGAAGCGTAACAGGCAGAGAATGTTCAGAAGGACCCTGTTGATTCAGAGCTGCGGAAACCTGGGCAACTGAGGAGGACGGGACCCAGCTTGGTACCCTAGAGCCGCACTAGGAATTGGGTGGGGAGCTGTGCACTTGGACCTGCAACTTCCATTGGAGATCAGAACGGGGGACTGCCCCCCCAAAGCACAATCGAGCCAATGCCCCAAGTCTTCCTCTGATGAAGGAGACTGGGGTGCCTGCCCGAGTGTTCGGCGAATGGATGGGTACACAGCTGTTCCCTTGACTCAGCACCTGAGGTCAGGAACCTGGCTAATTCTAGCTTAGGCACTTGTTAATGAAACAAGAGAGTGCTTTGAGTCTGGACAGACAGGATGAGTGAGGCAGAGAAAACGTACATGTATTTGCACTGAAAGTGGAGAGAGGACTGTAAAAAAAGGAGGCAGAGGAACAAGGAGCAGGGGTCATCCAGCATTTGAAGGATTCAGAGGCGGAGCCTAAGTCTGTGTGCTGCACACTGAGGTCAAAGCAAAAAAGACTCACAAAGGACTAAAGGTCAAAGCATATTGGATGAGTATATAGAATCCACGGTGACAATAAGTCAGGAAACTATATGTAGCAAATAACCTAACATAAAAATACATAAAACAAAAGCCATTTACAAATATAAAGAGGAATTGAAAGGAACATTATTGCTATTGACTGAATAAACAGTCTAATAATATGGAACAATGTTAACAGTCATGGGGTGTAGCAATAGATGTACATCAAACCTTCTGCCCTTCAGGGAATAAACCTTCTCTGAGCCCACACAAAAACTTGTGATGCAGTCAGTCACATAGAAAATAAGCCTTTTATGGAATTTAAGCAAAACACTTAAGCAATAATAACCAGTATTGAGGAGAAAAAAAAGAAAATGAAAACACTATATAGCAAAACTTAAAGAAAAGAAAAACTAAACTTATAAAAATCAGCCTTATTTATGACAGCAGAACTAGGAAGTAACATAAACATATCAGTTTCCTGGCCTGCTCCCTTACTAAGAATATTGACATGGACACACACCCATACGTATATACACAAACAGAGTCATCTCATTGGTCGTAGTAAGCAGTAGCAGAGCCAGGGCTAGTTCCAGATATCAAAAGTAGTATCTACCATAGCAAGACTCAACTTGTGCTGGGTAAGTTTCCTTCCACTCCAAATATCTTCTCCATCTAGCTGTTGTCCCATCTGAGATTCTACCATTAGAAGTTCATTTTAATAAACTAAGCAATGCGCTTTCGAGGATTATCTTTTGGAGTATACATGTGCCTGAGAGCAGTAACGTATGAAGTCACTAACACCTTAGCTAGAATTGCTGGTCATATCACAAAGCCAACCTTTTCTAGGTTCAGGTCCCAGGGAGTACGAGGGCTCTACTAGCGTCAGTGGAAGGAACAGTGAGCCATTTTGCAGATTGCTTCTCTAGGTGGTGATTATACCACATATCTGATGGGAACTTTTGGGAGAATAAACCAGTTATGATTAAGAAAGGATAATATATCTCCCTGGCCTTTTGGCTTAGTTGGTTGGAGCATTGTCCAGTGCACTGAAAGGTGGTGGGTTCCTTTCCCGGTCAGGGCACATAATCTAGGTTTTGGGTATGATCCCCAGTCGAGGTATGTACAGGAGGCAACCAATGGATGTTTCTCTCTCTCTCTCCCTCTCTCTTTCTCTCTCCCTCTCTCTTTCTCTCTCCCTCTAAAATCAATAGAAACATATCTTCAGGTGAGGATTTTTTTTTTAAAGGAAGGATAATATATACCAGACCCCCAATATGTACTGGTTTTCCTGTGATTTTTGTCATGTAAGTGTGGTGCAGAAAAATTCTAGTTAAATACTTTGATTAATTACGATCTAGTATATTTCTATATTACTATATTTTATTCATCCTGTTTGTATTTAAATCTGACTTTGGCCTATGCTAAGTAGCTAAGAACTCACAGGTCTTAACCTTGGGATTAAAAAGATTCCTGGGAGGGGGGGACAATTTGCCTCTCCTTCCCATTGAAAATCATTAAAATGTGCAGAAACAATAACATTTTACATCTGATGTCACTTACTCGTGTAAGCTCGAGGTTCTCACACATATATTATCACAGACTTCAGGGTAGTAGCTGAACTTGGGATTTTCACTATTAGGATGTTAATTTTACTAGGGTTAATTGGAATTGTTTCCTGTCTCTCCCCCACCCTTCACCCCAGGTTTAATGAGATGAAGGAAGCTGTCTAATTTAGTCAGTTCTCTTTCTCTTAAAAATATACTGAATGATTTGTGGATGTGTTATCTCCCATGGCACAGTGCTTTGCTTTTGTGGTCTCTCCAGTGTCACAGTTTCCAATTACTTCTCCTCCTCCCACTCCCTGTCCCCACTTCTGACTCCCCGGGAGAGAGTGGATTTGCTGACTTATTTTTCTTTATTTTTGTGTAAATATCATTTGCCCTCTGTGTTATGTTCTAAGAGTGTTAAATAGTTTGACTAAGTCAATGTTGAACTTAGGTCATGTGAATTTTATTCTTTGGTCCGCTACGAATTCACGTGGTGATAGACTGTAAGTGACAGATCTGCCGTGCCTTAGTGTTCACTGCTGTAAAATTAAGATAAGATTGCAAAGACTACTGGCCATGGTATGTTTAATTCAAATGACAGAGATATATCAATGCAAAGGGTTCTTTGGAACATAAGTGCTTATCTTAGACATAAACTCTGAAGTTCTTTGCAAAAGCTTGTCTGCATATGTGTATTTTCTTGAGAGATGGTTCATAAATTTCATCAGAGTTCATGGGAGCCTATATACCCTGGGGCCTCAGGATAGCTGTTCATAAACACTGGCCTAGGGACCTATGATGAATTTTTCATTGCACCATGATGAAATGGGAAAAATAAGAACAATTGTAAGAGAGTTTCCACCAAAGCCAAATATATTCAAATTTAAAGACTGTATTTTATTTTAAAAGTATATATTTTTTAGTTTTTTGGTGTTCACCTTTCTGTTATGATAGTGCTAATAGGGCAGTCACCCCTCCCTCTGCCCCAGTGGCTTCCCTTGGCAAAATTTAAAAGTTAAGTTCAAAAAACGTTTTAAAATTTCAAGACCTGTGATGCCCTGGCTGGGTAGCCCTGTTGGTTGGAGCATCGTCCTGATACCCCAAAGTTTTGGGTTCAATCTCTGGTGAGGGAACATACACATATCAACCAATGAATACATCGATATAGTGGAACAACAAATCAATGCTTCTATCTCTCTCTCAAATCAATAAATTTAAAAAAAAGTCATCACCTATGCAACTAAATATTTGGGAATTATAGCTTTTATAGAGGATTCTCCTGGCCCTTTATTTTCACTTCTAACTTTTGCTGTCTCTCTTTGGATATTTTGAGAGTGATATTAATCAAGTATCATTGGGCTGCCTCTAGGGACAGTCCACTCAACACAAATGAATAGTTATCAGCCTTGGAGAATGAATAGGTTCTTCAAGGCGTGGTTCACACAACACATCACAGCGTATTTAGACTTTCCTTTCCCTCAAATCTCTCATTGACCAGAACTGCTCAGCTTCTTTCCCTCTGTCCTCCTACTGCCAACCTCCCCTTGGATGCTTTACCTCTTCTGAGCATGGCACCATGCCCCATCCTATGCTCCTCCCTGGGGACCCTGCACCCTGCACAGAGGCCTATTGTGTGCATCCAGTGTCTACTTTTCCTCCTTTTTTATGTCTCCTCTTACAGAGCAGTCCTCCTGGAATTTTGGAAGATAAAGTCCTCCATCATGTAATGGAAGTTACAGTTGTCCCCTCTTATCTGTGAGGGATATGTTTCAAGATCCCTAGTGGATGCCTGCAACTGCAGATAATACCAAACCCTATATATGCTGTGTTTTTTCTTACACATACATACTCTTTACTGCTTCTCTTTGGCAAATCTGAATTGCCAGCATCACTAGTGTTGCACTTTGTGCTCATTATTAAGTAAAATAAAGGTTAGTTGAACACAAGCTCTGTGAGACTGAGAGGGTCGATCTGTTAACAGAAATGGCTACTCATCGACTAAGGGGCGAGGAGCGTGTACAGTATGGAGATGCTGCAAAAAGGAATGATGATTCATATCCAACAGGGTGGAGTGGGACGCTGGGAGGCTTCATTACGCTACTCAGGACAGCATGCAATTTAAAACTTATGAATTGTTTATTTCTGGAATATTTTATTTAATATTTTTGGATCGCAGTTGACTATAAGTAACTGAAACTACAAAAAGCAAAACCACAGATAAGGAGGGACTACTCTACAGTTGAAATAAGTGAGATTGAAAAATGACAACTATAAACATTCCTCATCTAAATCTTTCAATTAATTTGTTTTTTCCCTAGTATTTTTCTTTTACCAACATTTTATTAGCAATATAGAAGGGAGGGCCATTGGAAAAAAATGGATGAAAGTAAAATGGTCAAAGAAGGTAAGAGAAGGTAAGCGTTGAAGAGAGGCAGAGACAGAAAGAGCTGCCTTCCGCCCGAGAGGAACGAACTTGATAATGGAGCTCTGTCTGTTTGGGGTTTAGGAGCACTGCACCTCTCATCTACTTGATGCCCTGAAGCCTTCTTGGGCTGTTATCCATGTTGTCATGGTATATCTTGGTTCATTCGCTTATTTTACAGCCATTGAATGCCTGTGTACTAGGTACTGTGCTAGACAGTGTGGGTGCAAAAGTGCACAAATGCAGATGTGGCTTCTCCAAATGGGTTACTCAGAGTGACACTGAGTCAGCAGTATTGAGAAGGATGTGTTTCAAGATCACTGAGTTGACAGATTCATTGCCTCTTCAAAGGAGATGCAAGGATTTCAGATCAAGATTGATGCACTAATCAAAGGGGATTGACGGGTTGCAAGACAAGACCCACACTGTGAATATTTAGCAATTATGCTCTAAGGAAAAGGCATAAACTGAGGTCACTAATGTACCAAGGCAAACACCCTTTTCCAGGGAAAGAGCCCAGAGCCCTGAAGGCTGTGCCCTCGCTTTCCTGAGCTGCTTTTCTGCTTTTCCTTGTGGCCATTCCATCTGTGAGGGCATTTGGATCTCAGTTTCTTAGAAGTCAGTCCAGAGCAAATGTAAACCCAAGATGAATTTAGTGCCCCTGAGCCCCCAAATGCCATACTATATTCAGAAAAAAACCCACAGATTCACCAACAGATCAAATTCAAATAGGGCTGGCATACTCATTTGGCTGGGGAGGAAGTCTAACGCTGATGACCTTTAAACACTCCTCATATTAACACTGCCCACCATGTAAATCCTGTTTTTCAGCTGGAAGGTAAGTTTACTCTTCATATTTCATGCTTAAGTTATCAAAACACAGGAGAAAACTCTGGTTTAAGATGAATACATTAAAAAATTTTAAGTAGAAAAATTTTCTTTGTAAATAATCCAGTGATCTTTTTATCATCTGAAAAGACTTCATGTAAAAAAACAATTTTGAGGGAAAAAGACCTACTTTGGATTAGAACACTTTTCTAAATCAGGAGAGGAAGATATAAGGATGGGATGAGAGAAAAAGTTAACATCCAAATTATTATTGTCTCTAACCTCTGTTCTTGAGGGGTGAGTAGCCTGGAAGTTGGGTGCTTTTGGTGGCTTAGGGTACGGGGAGATAAGGGCAGAGAAAATAACCAGACACATGTGTGGAAAGATGGGCACAATGGACATCTTCTCCAAGGTAAGCATTGAATAAAGGAGAATAAGGCTTGATGAGAAGACTGGGTGTGGTGGACCCTGGGGTGGACACTTGGATGAGGTGAGAGCTGGTGGCTGGGGTTAGGGGGAAAGTGAATAAAGGAAGTATTTATTTGTATTTGCAAGGTTGCTTCTCTTAATTTTGTGGCTTTACCACAAAGCACAAAGGACTGTGACCAACATGTAATAAGTCTTCAATAAATGTTGATATTTATACCTGAAATCCCAGCCATTAGACATTGATTTTATATTAACAACTTCCTCCTTAAAATACAGGTTCTCTCAGGAAGGTTCAAGTCAGTTGATCAGTCATTCTTTATGATGAATGTTTAGTAAGACCGCCTTCTTTGGGATATATAGTTGAGACCAGTGGAACAATGAGGGTTTGATGGCCAAGTGGATAAGAAGAGGCAAAGCAATTGAAGGCCAAGGAGATGTTGAGCTGAATTTGGGTGCAAACGGGGTCTTGGGAAATCAGGAGTTTCAACTTCTTTGGGATAATGTCTTCAAAGTACCAAGCAAAGGAGATATCTGAAGAATAAACCAAATATAACAACCATGGTTGTGCAATTCAGGGCACAATGCAAGGCTCACATAACTTCATTCTCCTTAGTTCTAAGCGTCCTTTGTATAATTAAAAATCTAAAATATTATTAAGATTAAAATTTTGTGAGTTGCAGTGGACTTATTTTCAAAAGCCTAGTGCTTTCTGAGCCTCAGTGGTGTTACCCTATCATGCAAGCATCCACATTTGCCATCCAGACCTGGGAAGCTCTAATTTTCAGCAAGACATAGAGTAGGCGTTTGACAGCAATAGAAGCAGCACCACAACCGTCACCACAAAGGATCATTTATCAGTTATTTTGGGAAAGGGGAGGATTTTTTTAGAAGACAGGGAACTATTCTAATAAGCTTTTTGTCTGCACTCGTTCCCCACTGAGATCCCATGTCAGTACATTTCAGTTGGCTGCATATTTAGGCTTAAAGGAAAATGAGGTGAGATGGAGATAATTGAGTCATAAAAGCAATGAAACATGCTTCTGGAAAATAGCGTTCTATCCTTCCCTAACTCTGTCCCTCCCAGTCATGAGGTTTGTTTCTTCAATGCAAGTTTTAGTAAAGTATAGCTAGGGATACTGAGTACAAGAAAAATATATACATATGTTTATAGTTTATCTGAAGGGAAAGAGAGAGAACCAAAGAGCAAGGATTAAAGAAAAATAAAATAGTTATAGAAAAAAAGAAAAGAAACAAGGGCAAGTCTTGCTTGATGAGGATACTCCATAACCTATACCTATACCAGCTTCCCAGGCAACCCAGGGTGCCTCCCATAGCTCAGATGTTGATGCCAGGCAGTATCTTCCATTCATGTGCCCTCCCTGGTGATCTTGCTGATTAGTGTACTTCTTCCAATCCCTTTAGTAGACTGGGCGTGGGGGTGGCCTGCATGCTGGGTTGTTGATGTGAGGGAAGGGCTGCAAGGAGTTTATTGGGATGAGTCTTGGAAGCATCTTTGTATGAAAGGAGGTGTCATGAAGAACTAGATCCATTGGGTTGTCTACAAGGAACATAACATTCCTCAAGTTCCCAGGTGATTCACTAAATTTGCCCATCATCTTTGTATGGTTGGTTTTGTGGTTGTGTGGTTGAAATTTAACACAAAGGACCTGAAATATGCACTCCAAAACCAAACTATAACTGAGACCTAAGGTCAGATATTACATGGCTGGTATCTTTGATGGGAAAGATCTCACATTATGGCTGATGTGGTTTGTGGTGTCTTACCTTGTCCAAGGGCTGCTGTTGGGGGGAGGGCATAAAGTGATGGGCAGTTCAGGGAAAAGAGTGTGCCATCTTCATGGGTTTTTCATGATCCTATTATTTATGATCACCTAAATGGTCAAATTGAAGTCTCTGATAACTTAGGTGTTAGAAGACTAGAAGTTGCCCTATGTGAGTTGGATCACCAAAAGTTGCCTTTAAACTTTATGTAGGAAGTACCATGATACCAACAACATACTTTGGTGGTGAATAGAATGGTGGTCAGGGTGAGTTGATAGGGTGCAGGTTATAGCATGGGGTCTCAGGAAACAGAGCAAAATAGGAAGCAATGGAAGGTGAGAGGTGGCAGAATGCCTCAAGGGTGTGCCAAATGCCCTTTGACCTAAATTCTGTGCTCCAATCTTCTACTTGGCCAGAAGCTGAAGATCAGAATCAGACAGTGCAAATGCTTAAGACCTGGGTCTTTAGCAAGATGAATTATCAGCTGTTTCATGGCCGAAATGTTGGATACACAGAGATGAGAACAACAGTGATCAAAATCAACAGGTGAAAAGACATCAGATTTTGTGAAGGCTATAAAAGGCTGTGCAGAATAACAGCACTTTGGTGCCCTGGTGTTATGCCCCTGGGGATTCATGATTTCAGAGTTCATTCCTAGTGAGCACATAGAGGAGGAAATGTCTCATTCAGGCAGCAGGATTGGTGGAGGGGATTGGATTGACCTACATGCATGTTTGATTGTAGAGCTAGATTCTTTCCTTTAACATTTGTTTGAATCCAGAAAGCATCCAGTAATAAGTTTGTTTACTTATTGTTACGCACAGCTGAATTTGAGACAACTTTACTGAGGTAGAGGAGGAGACTCCCACAGGGCAGGAGGGGATTTTAAAATGACACTGGTAAGCCATGGCTAACCACGTAAGGCTGGGTGATGGGGGACTGTGTAAAGGAAAAGCCTTCAGGTCTTGACTTCAAGGAACTAGTTTTAGACGATTTAATCTAGATCTTACAGAAGCCTGTAATATAGCAAATCCTGTAGATAGGGGGTGGAGATTACCCATAATTAGTGGACACTTTGTATATTCTATAAAGTATAGTCAAAGAAAGACACTCTTAATAATTTTTGAATCCTGACCCAAGGATATGTTTTTATTGATTTTAGAGGCAGAGGAAGGGAGAGAGATATAGAAACATCGATATGAGAGAGAAACATCCATCGGTTGTCTCCCATATGCAGGGCAGGGATCAAACCCATGACCTAGGTTCGTGCCCTGATTGGAATGGAACACACATCTTTTTGGTGTATGGGAGGACACTCCAACCAACTGAGCCATTTGGCCAGGACCTTAATATTTTTTTAAAGCTCTAATAACTCAAGCCAACTTCTAGCTAATATAGCATTACTAAGAAAAGGTTCTTTAAGATCATCAGCAATGACTAGGTAGGACTTATTTTAAATGACAATCACATTTACATATAAACAATAAATAGTCTACATCTCTTAAAAAATTTTGTATTCTCTCCAGTAAACACTTCATGTCCTGAAGAAATCCTGCTCACCTGATTGTTGGGAAGAGGAGAGGCAGAAGGGAAGGAAATATTATTTCCTTGGTACCTAATTAGTCCAGGCACGTAATAAATACTTCACCTCCATTATCATATTTAATCATCACAACCACACTATGCATTGCTCATTATTAATTTTATCTTTCCAAACCAAGAGACCAAGGTCTGAAGAGTTTACATAGCTTTCCCAGCTTCTAAGAACTGAGAGAGCTGGAACCTGCATCTTCCTTCTTCCAGAACCATTGCTCCTTCCAGGATACCAGGCTGCTTCTCGAAATCAAAGGTGAAAAAGTATACTTTAGGCCAACCTCAGCTGAGGTGTTTTATCTATGAATCAGTGAAGTTTCACTGGGTATGTATGATGCAAAATTTTTAAATATAGGCCCTATATATATATTTGTGTGTCTGCATGTGTGTGGATAATACATGTATGCATATGTATGTGTATATGTATATGTATGTGTATGTGTATATACAGGGTGTCCCCCAAAATGTAGACAGTGCTAAAAGCTGATAGCTCAATTGATGTTTCTTTCTTTTCAGATTTAACCCACTGGAATGAGTAATTATTCAAAGTGTGACCCCCAAAATGTATACATGCTTTGAATAATTATAAAGGCAGTGTTTATACTTCAGCTGTGTTTTCCAACTCCCAGTAACATTTTAGGATGAATTTCCTTTGTTCAAAGCTTAGTCTGACTGAAAAGAAAGAAACATTAATTGAGCTGTCAGCTGTTAAGGTCTGTATACATGTTTTTGGGACACCCTGTATGCGCACACACACACACACACACACAAATATATATGTGTGTGTGTATATATATATATGTAGTGTGTGTATACATATATACATATATAATGGAATATATATGTATATTCTATTAAACATTAATCTAGGAACCACAGCTTGAATTAATGATATTCTTCCATTGTTATAAAGACAGAAGTGGAACTTCCCCAAGTTACAAGACTTTGTGTTGGTGCCTATTTGTTGACAATGTTTGTATGTTGGGCAGAATTTCACCTAAAACTTATTTTACTTGTAATATACCACCCACCTCTAACCACAGAAGGGCACTGTACTAATATTTACCAGAAGAATCTGACCTTAGCAGGATGGCTACCTGGTGTTGGGTTTGTCTGCCACGTTGGAGACTCTGAAAAACCAATCTCGTTGCTATGAGGCCAGCCCACCACGCACCCACTATGCACCCCATTCCTGTTCCCCAACCCCACATGGGTCTAATGCAGCAGCCCGCAGCTGTGTCACAAAGGCTTACCAATCTCTCCCAGAGCTCACTGAGGACCTGGGAGGTTTGGAGCATGGCTAAAGAGTAAAACGTGTTTAGGTTTACTTTGTCATTTCCAGGGCTGGGTTAAACCGTCATTTTAAGAAGCTAACATGTGGAAAATTGTCAAACACATTACTATTTCTTTTGGGTGAAAAAAAGTATCAACATGGATAAAATCCACTAATTTGGTTTTTGTTACACTTGTTCGTATTTCTCCCTAATAATTAATTATTTAATTAATGTCTTCATTTGTTCATTTTACACATTATACCCTGAACCACGGTGACCCTATTTGGGATACAAAGCTGAATGAGGTAAGGTCCTTGTCCTAACGGAGCTTTCCAGTAAGGAAGACAGGAGAGGGCAGAGTGATGAAGATTTCCTGAGCTGAGAGAGGAGGTGTGCAGATTGTGTCAAGAGGGCAGAGCCTGCAGGCTTATGGAGGAAGCAGCCCTTGGAACTTTAAGCTTTGATCTTCCTAGTGGAGGGCCTGGGTCTATGTGAACTTTGCAGTTTCCATAGGGCACAGCTCTGTGCCACTCAAACACTTTGGGAAGTGAAGAGATGCCAGGAATCTCAGGCTCTGCCATGGTGACAGTTACATACCAAGGGACTAAAAATGCTGTTAAGGACTGAGGAAAATCCATGATACAAGAAATACATGTAATATGAATTGTACTCACAGCCCCAAATTGTTGTTTCTATCAAAAACTCTTTACTTGCTCGTATGCAAGGTTTGGACCTGGCCAGCTGAAATGTGGGTCTTTCTTTTGCTGCTTGCTAACTGTGGAACCTTGGAGCTGCAGTTTTCTCATTCATTAAGTAAGGATAATCATAAGCATAATTGTAACAATAGTGCCCACTCCACTGACCTTTCAGGGTTGTTGTGAGGCTCGGAGGGGACAATGCATGTGAAGGTGCTTTGTAAATGCTAATGTGTGCAGTCATCATTATTAGCATTGGCAAAGTGTCCGTTTCTACATTCCCTTCATTGGAGTGGAAAGGCTTTCCCTCACTTTGCTATTAGGAGGTCACTGGTGTCAATTCTGAAAGGCCCTTTGCAACATGGGAGTTTGATGTTGTGCCTTGTGAGGAGTGATCCATTTGGAGTCACCTGCCCTTAATGTTTGATGAATGAGTTAATTTTTAGAAGCAAACACAAGGGGAAACAAATCTGTGTGAATTGAGGTTTGTTATCTAATTCTCAGAAAATTATATAATTAAATCATAGACTGCATCTTCTGAAATATTCAGAGCCCCATTCTTATATAGGCTCAACATCCATCTCGCATATTCCTGTTGCTTGTTTCTAGGAGACACCTGTGTTACATGGTGTGAGTGCACGTGCCCACTCACCCACACGAGAAAGGCATAGGGCAGGAAAGAAGGAGATGAGAAAATGTCTTATAAAATGATCCCAATTGTACAAAATATTAGACAATAGTGAATATTTTCAGTCTCAGTCAACCTGACAATCACCGTGGCCTCAAGGATTAATGACCCTTGTTATTAGATTTCTGAAGCAGAAAGCACCTCATTGCCGGGGACCATTACCATGAGTGAATCATCATAACAAATACAAACACAATAAATATAAGATAGAGGTCCATCTTCCACTATCTGCTTTGCTGGATCCTGAGCGAACAAAAGCTCTGGTCCTAGCATTCTCAGGTTCATTTGTTTTTTCTGAATTCCCAAGGGTAGGGAATTGGTCAGTCTGCTTGGTCCCTTATCTCTAGGCAGGATTAGCCCCAAACCAAACCAAATGAGGGTAGCAGCCACTTTGACACTCCTGTGGGAACACACTTGAGGCTTGAATACCCTGGCTCTCAGGAAGTCTCCTTATTCTGTGTCAAATCTTACATGCAGCTTACATTTCATCAGGACCAGACTACATCTGAAGCAATGGGACTCGGAAGAAAGCTGACTTTTCTCGCCCTCCAAAAGAGGCAGTGGCTCAGCTGATCTACTGCCTGAATGGAAACTGCCTCATTCAACAATCATTTATTGAGCATCTATTATATGTGAGGTGCTCTCTGTAACATGTTGCATTTTATAGCATTTGACATCTGTTTTCTCCTGTGATCCTCACAACAACATTACATGTTAGGGTATGGTGGGGATCGTGACCCCTGTAGATGGATGAAGAAACCGAGGCTCAGAGAAGTTATGTGAATTGCCCAAAGTCCCAAAAAGCTCAAACTCATGTCTTCTGGCTCCAGACACATGTGTTTCCTGTTCCACCATTGTCACCCTCTCTCTACCCTGGGCTGCCATCCCTTTCCTTGAAGACAAGTGCAGCTGTGTTCAGCCCTTTCCAGCTGGCTGTTCCTATTAAGGCTCTCTATGCTGGAAGAGTCTTAAGAATTCCCCACTGGAAGAGGGAAACACAACTACCGCTAGGTCCTGAAAGCTTTCCCTTAGAGACCGGGACAGTCCAGGGTTTAGTCACCTCGGAGTGTCCAGGGCACCAAGGTGCCTCTTTTTCCTTCTCTCTGACCCCAGCCCTGCAGTGGTGCTGCGAAGGAGGGGCCCAGCCTATACCCACACTGTGGTGAGAGGTTGAGTCTATCCCACAGGTGGTTCAAATCCCAAGTCTGCCTCTGGCCACTTATGTACGTAAACTTCTGCACTTCACTCTCCCCAGCTACGTATTGGGGGTAACAGCAGCTAGCACCTCCCGAGGTCAACACGGAGGCTAAACAAGCAGTGCCACAGAGAGCACTTACAACAGGGCCCGGTACTGAGCAAGCGCTCAATAACTGTGAGGTATATTTATGTCTCTTAAGTGAAAGAAAAGAAAATGAGATAAAAATGATAGAAATGTTTTCTAATATATCCACTAATGAAAATTATGACCCTTGATTCCATCTTGATAGCCAGCATCAATTTTCAGATAATCAAGCCTATATAGTGACGGTATTTAACGGCATGGGTGAAGTCTACAGGGCTGTTACTGTGGCCAGAGAGTAACTAACAGGCTATGGAGACTTGGTTCTGTGTCCTTTGGGACCTTGAACATCCCACTGTTCAGCAAGACTGTATAATAACAGCACACAGCAACTGACTGCTCCATCCTTCCCCTGCCCTGGAGTGTCCCATAGTGACATTTACAAGCCATCCAGTTTCTCTGTTGCTTTTCCACTTTTAAATTTGTTTGTTATGTACCATCTGAAGGCTTTTGTGTTTTCCCCACTGTTTTCCTCCATATTTTCCAGCCTGTGGACACTGGAACTGGCGTTCTGGCAAAGATTAGCCAAGGAAGGGAGCCCCACCTGAATGTCATAAGCCCTCCAGCACCTCTCACCCTCTTTCATCCAACTCTCAGGGAAGAGCGAGCGACTTGACAAGCAGGGAGTGTTCTTTCTCGGTGCTTCCCTCTTTCTTCCTGTCACTTTTGTGCCCGGGGCCAAGATGACAAGCCTGTCCCTGGCTGGGGATTGCGTGACAACACTTTGCTGGACCAGATGGCCTTTTGGGTCCTGGGCCTGGCTTACAATTATTAAAAGACATTGGGAAGTTGTCATGCAAGCCCCTCGTTTTGAAGGTAAAGGAACTGAAGCCTGAAAGGGTGCTGTCCTGCCAGCAAGAGGCTGATTGGGAAAAGAAGCCAGGGTGGTCAGCACCCAGTTGGGATCTATGCCTCACCTGCTGTCTTCCTGATCGTTTGCCAGGCTTGTGTCATCAGGGTAAGGGACTGATCTCAAGGAGATAAATGTGTCAAGGCAGAAAGAGGCTTGGAGTAAAGGCCCTCTGGGTGAGGCGGGAAGCGTGCTGCTAGGCACCTAGGCCTGCTCAGACTTGACTGGTGGGTAGTAGTCATCTCTGTAAGGGGAGACAGCAAGCATCGTCTTAACCAAATCACAGCTCTTTGCTGCTTTTATATAGATTACTCATTTTGTAATAATGGCCCATAAATTAATAAATGCTATTAAGTTTATGGGCTTTTCTGAGTCAGAGTCCCTTTTAGCTATCAATTTAGTTTTTAATAAACTCTCCATGACTTGTAAGACCACAATGGTCAATTTTTGGTCTGTGCTAAAGCGACATTTCTGATACCGACTTCCTTCTGTATGTGTGTAAAATGAGGGGAAAGGGCCAATAACAAAACAAAAATTAGGCCATGAGACCTTTGCTAGTTCACTACATCAGGCAACTGGATTCAGGCCACTGTGCCTCTCCCAAAGCCTGGGTGCCTGCTTTGGGTGTCCTGTAAGTACCTAGCTGGGTAGCTCAGCTGGAAGAGCAGACAGCAAAGCCATCTCTGATTGAAAGCCTCTGAAGCAGAGGACCCAGCAAGTGTCTCATCTGAAAATAACACCAGCTTTCATGTTCATAGGGGTGACTGAGGATAAAATAGGTTCACGGAATAGTTATTGAATCCTTTCACCAACCCTAGGCTATAAGTTCTGTTATTATCCATGCATTCTATAAATTAGGGGAGAGAGCCTGAAGCTCAGAGAGGCTAAGTGATCAGCCCTGGTCACTGAATTGGTCTGAGTAGAAGAGGAACCCAACTGTCTGGCTGCTGAGCACCAGCTCCCAGCCATCAGAACTGTAACAAGGAGGGAAAAGAGGGAAGAAGGAGTGTGATGGATGCTACCTTCTTCTCTGTTGGGCTTTGTCTTAGCATAAAAGGCACTGGATCCTCAGGTGTGTCCAGGTGTAGAGAAGGCTGACTAAGGTGGCCCCTCCAGGCATGGCTTTAGTCTGGGGACACACCTAAGGGCAGAGCTAAGCTGAGGAGTGACAGGAGAAATGGACAGTGTCTCTAATTGCTCATGTTACTGCTACTGTTCAGTGCCCACCAATGGGTGAAGAGACATTTAGAACAGATTCTTCTCATAGGCCCAATTCCTTCACTTATGGTAGCAAAGCAGACAGGCAATTGCAAAAGACATAAATAAAACAGAAAACTTGGCATGAGAATCATATTATTAAAAGCTTATAACAACATACGTAACTTTGTTAGGCATCTCTTCCCTACCTTTGTCCAGCTGAAACTTTAGTTAATAAAAACTTTGGTTGTTGAAGGAGCAGATGATCATATTTCTAAATATTTCCATGATTCAAGCAACCGAACTAATAAAGACTCATTTTATGAGAGGTTACACCCAGAGAAAAAGAGCAAATGGGCCCATGTTTCAGTCCTCTTAGACCTGTAAACTGTCCAGATACAGTGTGCTCTGAAGACAGTAAATCGTCCCATAAAATGTTCATAGTTATGACTGCTGCTTATGTTGTCATGGGGGAAAGTAAAAAAGGCACATGCACAGAGGGGTGTTAGGTGCCCTCTTGTGTTCATCATATTTTTTATTTTCTGCATTTTATGATGTGTTGAAATCTTGGCGCCTCATGGACTGGAGGACAGACTGCTTCTCCTAGGGTTAACAGATTCCTAGAGGTAGCAAACAATTAGCCTGCAAGCACAGGTTCATACGCAAACTGATCAATTCTGAGTTCATACCCTACCCACCTCTTTTATCAGGTTCCTGCAGTCCAGCACACTAACCCTCTGCCCTGAATAACCCCAGGGCCAAGTACAGGACAATTGGAGACCACCTCCATAGCTCAGAGCCTGCCAAAATTAAAGTATCCAACTCTAGGTCTATTCAGCTGCTTACCATGCCTTGCTTGTCCTTTCTCATGAAAAACCATAATAAAGGCTTTTGCCCATGCTTTTCCCATACTCCTTCTGCCTCCTGAATGACCCCAGTGCTTCCCTGTGTGGCCCTGCATGGTAATGATGAGTGACAAACTCTCTTTCTAATAACCTTACTGACCCGAATAAAAGCAAAACCCTGGGTACATTTTGAAACACTTCCTTCCTAAAATGTCAGAATAAGTTCTAATTTTTATTAAGGAAATCACTCCTCTGTCTGTTCGCAAACCAAGAGGTGTGTTCCTCACAAGCCCGAGAGCCTTCTTACAGGGAGGCTACCCTGTGCCGCCACAGGGCAGTGGTCAAGTGTGAGCATGCTGGAGACGGAGAAGTGGTTGAATCCTAACTCTCGTGTACTGGCTGTGTGACTGTGTAAGGTATCTCTGTGAAGTCTCAGCTTTCCCATCTGTAAATGCCAATGTGAATATCCACCTCCTGCAGTCATGGGCTTTACATGAGGAGGTGGATGCGAAGAACACAGCATGTTGTTTGGCTTCCAGTTTACACTACACAAAACGTAGCTTTTAGTAGTTCTTTTTTCTCTAATCAGCAGTCTTGGTACTGTTGTACCTTGGAACAACCCGTGGGTAAAGCTCCAATACTTTGCAAGGAGTACTCTCCCTGATCAGAAATTCTTTCTGCAGTGGAGAGATTGAGCAGGTCTCAGAATTGCTGGCCTGTCAACTCAATGCCCAGGGGTGTGCTAGGAAAAGAGACTGCTCTGCACTTTAGACACTGTAACAGGCCAGCGAGAGCTCAGCCTGTGGAATGAGAGGGAGCTGAGGTTATATATTTTCCCACCTGCTCATTTGCTCTCAGTATCCTGTGAAAACCTCCTCTCTGTGAAATTGGTGCAGTCAGGATTTGGGGGATGGATCATCTGTCTGGTCCCTAATGTGGTTCATGAACCTGGAGGGATTTCATTAACTGTTCAGTTCAGCAGCAGGAGTTATCAATTCATTTCATAGCTTTGAGAATCGGCACACCTTTTTGGGGGACTGTAGCAGGCGTGCATGGCTCTGTCATTTTAATTAGGACTGCAACCAACTTTTCTCTTCTTTGCAAGTTCAATTTTAACATGATTGGCAGTAAGCCCTTTGTAGCTAGGTCTTTCAAGAGCTCTCCATCATATAGAAAGGCATGTATTTCCACCCTGTATATATATTTCTCTAGTAAATGCACACATTTAGTATACGTGTAAAATAAATGAAAGTGATATGCTTCTCTGTTTATCTACAAAGAAATAAAACTAATTAGGTAGACTGGGGAATGGAATATAACAATTAATTTAATTATCTGTTTAACTAAAGGCTAAACAGGAAGCTCGGTGTGACTGCCACCACTTTAACAAAAAAGAACTTGCTAATGTACCAGGCTGCTTTCCTGCCTTAGTAGACTAACATTTGATTACTCTGATCGCTCAGCTTCTGATAGTGCCTCAAATTTACTAATATGAACATCTAATCTGTCAATATGAAAGACTTGAAGCAATTTTCATGTATTCTAGACAAAGGTTAGAAAAAACTTGTTTTAAAAAATTCTTTATAATTTTTTTTTTTTTTTATGATTTGTATCTTACCTTCTACAAGTGGAAAATAGGGCTATTTTCCTATTTTGAGATAAACAAGTTTGATAAACCTGCTCATCTTCAGCTCAAAGGGAGAAATGACTGTTTCCAATGTTGATTTAATGGATTTACTATTCTTTCAGGGTCATTATTTTGAGCAAAGTTTGTAGCCCTTGACCAGAGTATAGTTAACACTGTCAAGCAAGCCTATGCTCACAATTTTTTATGCATAAATTCCCTATGAATGAGAGCTTATTTATATAATGTATGTTTTCTGAGATTTGTGGGCAATCACCCTGGTGTAAGGAAACATCACTGAGTGGACTCATTTTCAGTCTTCTGTCTGACTCCAGGAGGTCCCAACCCTGCCTCCAGTTGGATACATGATTTCACTACTCTCCAGCTCAGCTTCCTGATTTCTTGGGTGTGCCTCAAAGTCCTTCCCAATTTTGGAATTCTGGGAATATATGCCTTATGCCAGTGTGTGTGTGTGAGAGAGAGAGAGATAGACAGAAAGAGAGACACAGAGAGAGAAAGACACACACACACAGACACATAGACAGACAGAGAGAGACAGACAGAGAGAGCCAACCATTCCAGTTTGCCCAGAATTGACCAGGGTTCCCAAGACTCTGGACTTTTCCTGGGAGCACTGGGAAGGTTACTGGCAAACCAGGACAAGCTGGCCCACCTAGTGGGGTGTGGGAGTGTGAGATCTAGTGTGTGAGAGTACAGGCTCTGATTATGTGGTGTGTTATTAACTGTATTAAACTCTGAGGGTTGGAGTGAGGATGAAAAGGAGATTATATAGGTAAAGTAGTTAGCATATTCCTGGCACATAAGCACTAAGTAAATGTTAGCTATTAGTATTGTTGATGTTTCTACACGTGCACCTCATATTCACAGCAATTCTGTGAGTTAGGAGAGCACTTAGGCTCCAGAGGTGAAAAGACTTAGACAGCCTTGTGGTTCCTGTTGGAACCAGAGCAGAAAGTGAGCCCTTGGAATGGAAGGGCTGGAACAAGCACCCACCCTGGTATGCTTATCTGTTTATCTCTCTGGGAAATAGAAATTAAATGTGAAAATCTCTTTCACATGGTGCTGTAAGTACTAACTCAGAACATGGCTGTGATATAAACAGACTATATGCAGCATGGATTTCAAAGTAATTTACAAACAAGAATTAATCTAAACACTACTGTGCATGCCACATTATCAAAGCTCGTGCTTCTGTGGCTTCTGTTAGATACTAAAAGGAAAATCTTAGTTGGGAATTGTTTGTCCTTCATGAGAGGGGGAAGCAGATTCCTTTAGGTTCATAAAGTCACCTTGATGCCTGGAAAAATAGCAGAAACCACCAGCGCTACTTAGCAGTCTAGGATGCTACTGCACTTGGCTTTTTCTTATATTAATATCCTTATCTGTAAAGAAGGGGAAGAAAAATAGGGAAGCTGTGCGGAGACTTGACCAAGACAATTATAAAGCGGAATCGAAGACTGTGCAAACCAAACAGCCTGGGCGTTTAGGACACTGCTTCCTACCTGCTCACACACCTCTCTTAGCTTAGAGTGTAGACCTGTCTATTTTGCCTCTAGGAAGCAGGCCACAATTCTCCTTAAACCTTATGCAAACTATAGCTAAGTCCGCACTCACTTGTCTCTCTGGAGCAAGGAGAGTTATAATAGACATTTTTGTATTTATTTCTACTGAACCCAGTGCCCTCCATCCACCCATCTATCTCTATCTATCCATCTGTCTATCATTTATCTATCATCTATCTATCTATCATCTATCTATCTATCATCTATCTATCTATCTATCTATCTATCTATCTATCTATCTATCTATCATCATCATCTATCTATCATCTATCTATCTATCATCTATCTATCTATCTATCTATCTATCTATCTATCTATCTATCTATCATCTATCTATCTATCTATCATCTATCTATCTATCTATCAACTATCTCTATCTATCTATCTATCTATCTATCTATCTATCTATCTATCTATCTATCTATCTATCTATCTATCATCTATCTATCATCTATCTATCTATCATCTATCTATCTATCTATCTATCTATCTATCTATCTATCTATCTATCTATCATCTATCTATCTATCTATCATCTATCTATCTATCTATCTATCATCATCATCATCATCATCATCATCTACCTATCATCTATCTATCACCTATCTATCTATCTATCTATCTATCTATCTATCTATCTATCTATCATCTATCTATCTATCACCTATCATCATCTATCTATCATCTATCATCTATATCTATCATCTACCTACCTACCTACCTACCTACCTACCTACCTACCTAGCTATCTACCCATCTCTGCCTGCCAATATGTCTATATGTTTACCTGTCTATCCATCTACCTACTTATCTACCTGTCAGTCTGACTACCTATCATCTATCATCTATTTCTTATTCAACCTTGGTAAACACTATGCTCTAAGCAGCTGAGGGAAGGAAGAGGCTTCCCTTGCACGTCTGAATCCCCTCCACTGCTTGTCAGCACCTGTACCGATGCCCTGGGTAATAGGAAGGCTCTGTCCTGTCACACCCCCTGGGAATTCAAGTGGTTTTTGGAACCTGTAGACAGAAGGAAAGTTCATAAAGAATTTTCGAGCAGCTTCCTCCCATCAGGCCTTCCCCTCACAGCTTCACATCTTTCTTCACATGACAGTTCTACATATATTTGGAGATGGCTGTCCTGACTGCCTGAACTCTTCTTGTCCAGCTAACCACATGTGGTCCCTTCAACTAATTCCTCCAGATCTAAATACAAAAGTCCAGATGTCCGTGGACTGAGGTCAGTGATAGGAACTGCTCATAAGATTCCATAGGAGGACAGTAAGCTTGGAGTCAGATGAAGCTGTACTTGTAGAGTTCAAAAAATGATAGTTTCAAGAATGGAACCACTCTGTATTAACGTTTTTGATAGTTTCTTCTGTGTGTTGCTTCATGGGGACCTTATTGATAGTTAAATCCTCTGTACCTTTTCCACACAGTTAGCTCACTGAGGACTGGTGAGCTTTTCTTTCTCGTGCTCAGCCCATGCTCCAGCCTGCTGTGGACCTTCTAAGTACTCACCTGTCATCAACAGATTCCATACTCCTTCCAGCGTTGTCACTGCCCAGCACACAACTGACGAGCGGTGCTATGATGGGGACAATCACTGTGGAAGCTGCCACTGGAACTAGCATGTTTAAAAACATAGATTGGGGCTGGCCCTGTTCCCAGCATGCTGGGTGAGAGGTTGGGGGTATGAGTGTGATGCTTGCTGGGCAAAACTAGAAAGTTCACTATATGGATGGTTCCACGTAGGCACTTTGTGGGAATCCTGTCATATGATACTCACATTGACTCTATAAAATAGGTGCTGTTATCCCACACTGTAACGGGCACCTCTGCTGGTGCCCGCTATGATCTTTGCCACCTGGGTGTCCACCCAGCTTCTGTGGGCTTTGCTGCTAACAGCTCCCACTTGCTGCTTCCTTCAGAAGGCTGTGCTCAGGCTGCTGGAGCTGTTTTGCTCAAAGAGTGAGAGCCAGAGGTGCATGAGAACTTAAGCTAGTGGTGACTTGACTGCTGAAACAGTACAGAGACTGGATCCCTTTCTTCCAGAGGTGCAAACTCTGAGATGCAACTTACACCACAGAGCTGCCCAGGATCGGGCTGAAACTGGGGCTGCCTTCACCACAGTCTCATCTTTCATGGCTTCTTTGCCCACCTATCTTGCTCACCCTGATCCTTTCCTGGTTTTCCTCAACAAGTCACTTGTAGTAGGACCCTTAGCTGAGGGTGTGCTTCTGGAAGGACTGCCCTGCCACTCAGCAGTGCACTGGAAGAAAGGGAGGCACAGGAAGGGGGAGTCACAATGCACAATCACACAGTGTGCAGGGACCGGGACGGAGCCCCAAGCATGTTAGGGACCTGGCTCCTGTCACTGCTCCCTACTGCTCTAATAATAAGCCTAATCCCAGCTTATCTGGAAAGGGCAAAAGCAAAGGCAGGGGTGGGCTGGGAGGTATTGGGAAAGGCCCCTAAAGATGAGTCCTCATTTATGGGAAAGCCAGTGGGGCTCATTCAGCCAACTTCTGGTCTCGCCACTTCAAAGCCTCTTTCTTGGAATGTCCCCAGTGCTTGAAGTCCGTTTACTTTCCAGTCGATTTTACTGTCACAAAGGTTGCTCCCAACTTTACCTATTTTCCCACAGGCCCTGGCAATGGCTCTCTGAAGGTTGTGTTTCCACGGGGAGAGAACAGTGAACAGTGTGCTGCCGTTGGCTGACCTCCCGCCTATTATTCATTTTTTCCCCTCTTGGAGCCTCCAACCAGCCCCTCAAGCACATATCAGTGCAGTTCCCACAGAGGATGGGCTGGCCCTCCTCTGAATTGTCACCTGTTATAGGGACAACAAAGACCCCTCCCCCAACATCTCAGCCAGTATGCTGGGAACAGGGCCAGCCCCATTCTATGTTTTCAAACATGCTCATTTCAGTGGCAGCTTTTGTGGTGATTATCTCATTAGGTTCTTGGACTCAAAACACCTTATTTATTGTGGATTGAAAATAAAAGCTTACCCCCTCAAGTTTAAAAAAACAAAAATGGGCTCTAGTTTTACTGGAAATTTTTCACTTGTGGGAAAATGTCTACCTGGCCCCTTGAGAGATGCCATCACCAGCAGTTTGGGTTTATTGGAAGGGCTGGCCCAGCTCCACGGAGCAGGAGCTCACAGTCCAGATGTCTAAGCAATTTCCAGGCCTTGTTTTGTTTCCTCCATCCCCTTTATGAATCCATGGGCTGAACCTCATAAGCCAACAAGCTCCTGATTGCTTTGTATAAATTGCACAAATTTTTTTTTTATGAAAATAAAATAAATCTTGCTCTGTCCTTATAGAGCAGGGCTGATATTCTCTAGGAGAGATGGGAATTGGTGCAATGGCTCTAAAAGGGATGGCACTACTGTGATCATGTAACCCACACAGCAAGCATGAAATAGTAAAACTCTGCCGCAGGGGCAGATGGTTGCCAGGAGGATATTTATAGCAGGGGCCTAGAAATAACCATAAAGGAAAAGCCTTCTCAGTAAAAAGAGATGGGTCGTCAAGGTAACACTCGATCTAGAAGATATTCTTGCTCTTGTCTGAAGTTCTGGAGGACTCCTCCTCACTGCCATCCAGGAGAGAATATTTGTGGTATTTACAGGGTGCACAAAAGTTATCCCTCCTACAGCTCTGGGCTGCACAGATCTGACAGATAGGGATTGGAAACAGGAGGGGAAAGAGCAAGATTATTAGGAGCATAATTGGTGAATTTTGTACTGCACATTGCAGATTTGCAGAGAGAGTCTGAGGACACTGTAATCAGCATGACAGTGGGCGCCAGGAAGGGGCCACTTTGCAGGAACCTGAGCAGGGCACAGCAGGAAATGTAGAATTGGGTCTAGGAGAATGGGGCCGAATCAGGCTGTGTCACCCACCCAGTTGCTTTGTGTTAAGCCTTCACCAACTGCCCAAGGAGTAAGGTTATGTGTTAAGGCTGGAACCATACTGCAATCAGGCCTGGGGACTATCTGTAAATTAAATTTTTCCACATTTTTAACTTTATGAACTGCATCAAGAGCACTTTGTAACATGGCTTCAGTACTTCGCAATAGTCTTTTGTCATCGTTATAAATTCTTGAGCTTTAGGTTTCACCAAAGTGAAGTACCCAAATTAAGTACCCAAACTAACACTGAAGTCACTGCTTCTGGGTCCTGACAGCACAGACTAGCAAAACACTGACGACACCAAGCCAATTAGAACTTTGAGGCATGAACAAAACTTCAAGGAAGAACAGGAAGGATGTTTAGACTCCTCGAAGGGATTTCCTATACCTAATTTCTTAAATCCTTTCCTCTTTTAAAATGCATTAAAAAGCAATCAGGTGGTCTGTGTGTGTGAACATATATGTATACAGTGGAAAAGGTATCACACAGAGAGCATTAAAAACAAAGCAAAACACTACTATAACCAAATTTTGGAGAAAATAACTGCATAAAAAAAATTACGCCGTGTTCTTAAAGATTTTTTTTTTTTTCCCCCTAAAGAGTATCCCTTCCTGAACAGATTTTTTTTATCTTAGTTTCTCTATTAGGGTATTTTTTTCACATCTGCCTCATTTCAATGAGAGAACCAAGGAGGAGCTTGACATTTACTTACTTGTTTTGCAGTTAGTAGATCACTAAGATTTATTATGTGTACCTTTAAGTTCCCAACTGGAATCACCAATGTTGTTAACTACCCACACTGCTCACTTACAAGATAATTAACACAGTATCAGAAATACAACTTTTCTAGAAGGTACAACTGTCCACTGCCTATAAATAGCTTCAGATGATTGTATCTTCTTAGCAAGGAGTAGCTTATACTCTGCTCAGTGCTGGCTCATTCTCTCTTTTTTTCCCCCCTGAGACCCCTATTTTATTTATTATTTATTTATTTATTTATTTATTTATTTATTTATTTATTTATTTATTGTATATGCATTTAAAAAAAATTTTTTTTGTTTAAAATATTACAGATGTCCCTTTTTCTCCCCAATGACCCGTTCCACCCAGTCCCATCCCCCTCCCCAGTCCCTCTCTCCACCACTGTCCCTGTCCTTGGGTTGTGCATATATGCATATAAATTCTTTGGTTACTCTCTCCCCCTCCACCCACCCGCCCTCCTGCATCCCTCTGACATTCGTCAGTCTCATCTATGCTTCCATGTCATTGAATCTATTCTGTTCATCAGTTTATTAAGTTCTTTAGATTCCACATATAAGCGAGATCATGTGATGTTTGTCTTTCTCTGCCTGACCTATTTCACTCAGCATAATTTTCTCCAGGTCTATCCATCCTGTCCCAAAGGGTATGAGATTCTTCTTCTTTACAGCTGCATAGTATTCCATGGTGTGAATGTCCCACAGCTTTTTAATCCACTCATCTACTGATGGACATTTGGGCTGTTTCCAGATCTTAGCTATTGTAAACTGTGCTGCTATGAACATCGGGGTGCATATATTCTTTCTGATTAGTGTTTCAGGATTCTTAGGATATATTCCTAGAAGTACCTCACTATCTCTTGATCACTTACATAATTAAAGTGAAGGCATACTTGACACATTGATCTCTCTTATAACAAGTTAATCAAGCAGAACTTGAGTGGCCCAGGATTTTACACCTCAAGCCAGGCAGGTTCCTCATGTCTGCTCTGTGTCGTCCGTGTGTGGTAAAGGCACAGGGCCATGCAAATCCAAGAAGACAGTGACTACCTGACTATTCAGCACTCTAGTTCTTCTCACATTGAATAAAGGTAGCCCCAACCTGCCGGGGGATAGCTATTGAAAGAATTTCACCTGAAACTGAACAGGACACTGTGATGAACTCAGGCACAGTCAGCCATGGCCCAGTTTGCTGCAACAAGACAGGACCTACTGAGAGTGAACGTGGTCTAGAAAAGGATCATCCTGCATGCTTCCTGCTGGGAGCAGACTCTGTCACTGGCCTTGGGAGAAGGTGCCAGGCCAGAACATGAATCTGAAGGTAGGCTGTAGCTCTCTGATGATAGGAACCATGTCTTCTACCCACTGTATCTCCAGTACCCAGTTTGGAGCCTAGCACATAGTAACCCTGCATAAATGTTTGTTGAGTGTAGACATCAGCAAAGCTGGAGTTTTTAAATGGTCACTCTTGTTGGAATCACACAGTATCCAAACAGCTCAGTGGAGGACGTTGTTGGGGACTCAGAAGTTAGCAATAACCATCAATCAGAGGCATGCAGTTGGAAGAGGGCATCAGTCACCAGACAGTGGGGTCCTAAGACCAGGCTACAAAGATAGACCTTAGAGAGTATCTGGCAAGAGCAAAACCAGACCAAAGGTGGTTGGCTGGTTACTAAGATGTTGGCTCAAGCTTAGGGAATGGCAGACACCTGGGTGAAGAAAAGAATCCAGAAGTCATGAGAGCTGGAGTCTTGGATCAGGGTTAGAGCAGCAATGTGATTGCTGCAATGATGCTGTGTGTCCAAGAATGTTCGGCTAGAAACAGAGCTCCCTGCATCTCTTCTGATAAGGTCCCCAGCCAGGGCAGGGCTGTGGATGGAGAGGAGGGGCCAAAGGAGATGAAAGGACAGTGCCTGCATTCTGGATCTAGTGAGGTCAACCTCTCCAGCCATAGGCAAGACTCAACAATTTATGGAAACCACCTTTCCAGTAGATTTACAATTGTTTGCTTGCCCTCAGAACAAAGTGCATTCAGGTTAAAAACCAGGCACATTATTTTAAATAAACGAATTGAGAGTGTCTGCACTAAGATTTTAGTGTCTTTTCATAAATTTCAAGTTTTAGAGTCTTCCCTAAGCAGAGGCAATCTAAGATTCCAGGCTCTACCGCTGAGAAAGCTGTGACCCTCAACTTAATATGGTAAAAGGAGAGTCCTTCTTGATTGAAAAAGGGGGAGATGGTGGTTATGTAGAGAAAGGACAATAACACTTAAATGCTTGCAGTGATCATGAGGCTCTCCTGCTGTTTAAAGAAAACACCCACATTTACACACTCTCCCCCACACACTGTAAGTTTTGACTGAATGAGTAGCACCTAGCTATAATTATTATTTTCTGTGAAGGAAGTATGTTTATAAGCTATAAATAAATGTCTCTGGTTTTGACAATATTATAACAAAACCAGAATAGAAATTGTCAACAGACTGCTAAGAGGTTTGACAATAAATCTTGCATTTCTTCATTTAGTAAAAACTACATGTTCCCCTTAAAACTACAGTTGGCCTTCCAATGGTAATGGATGTCAGAGCCCAGAGCCCACGGAAGGATTTTTATATTCAGGACCCGATATCACAGACTGTCGGACTGCACTCGCCTCTGAACGTGCTTGTTGGAAGCAGCCCTCTTTCTCTCACTGCTCACTGCCACCTAGTGAACTTACTTGGGAAAGAAACCATGGCTGGGAAAGAAATGCTTTTTAAAAGGCAACAGCTTTTTTAACCAGTGATTTCAATCGTGGAATTATAATGGGTGCCTGGAGGAGGAGGGTGCAAGCTCCTGCCCAAACACCCACGCGGAGATAATGAAACCGACCCCTTGGAGCAGAACGCATAAGCAAGCCACTCCCCAGTGGAGCCCTCTGGAAAGGGCAGCTTGGGGTGGGCCATTTGTGACAGCACAGCACAGGGCTTTTGATCAGGACAGTCGGGCTCCACAGAATCGTGTTTCTTTGATCGCCCCTTGATTGAACCCAAATGCGGGGACCCCTGTCTTATTGCCCACAGCCTGCAGATGTTAGGGGCTTGGTATACCAAAAGGGTGGTTGGAATGAGAGGCCTGTACATGTGAGACATTAAAGCGATGCTAATGAGGCCCCCTGGGGGGAAGATCCCAGAAGTGTAGGAAGTGTAATCTTAATGGAAATGTAACAGTGTGCAGCTCTCCCACATCCCCACCTCTGGCCAATCTCCCCTCGGTGTGAAGACAAAGGCTGCAATCTCCGAATCCAGGGTGGCCAGGGCGACCTTTACACCCCACATCCAGGGTCACTGGACACTGAACGGATGGGTCTTCCTTCATCGCTCCGCACATAAACTGCAGGAGAGGTGGGCCCAGATGCTGATTCAGTGAGCACGGTGTGACTCAGTCAGGTGTTCCTTGGGAAATCTTGTCTGCTTCTGAATGTGCCTTGCCTCTCTCCTTTGGGATTTCAAGAGCCCTCAGCCCTGCCGAGGATCTACGCACATGCTGGCGAAGCAGGTAGCTCAGGTTGGGGGAGTAATGCCTGTGAGACTCTGGAGAGGGGGACTGAAGATTTGCAGTGGCTACTGCAGTTGGAATGTGTGTATATGCATGCATGTGCACACATGTGCTTGGTTGATATGTGCATGTGAGTGCATATGAATGTGCATGTGTGTGCATGTGTGAATACTAAGGGGCTAATGACACTGAGTCTCACTGTCTTATTGCATTGTCTCTGAAGGGTGAATTTTAATGATTATGCTAGTTAAGGAAATGGTAAGAAACTAAGACAAAGAACCTAATGATTTTAATAACTAAATGAGACAAAAATGAAATTCTAAGATTTATTTATTCACTCAGAAGATGGCTGACCATTCAGCTCACGACATCTTTCCCCCAGGTATTCTCCAAGTGTAAATATTTTTCTCTCCAGGAACTAGTTAAAGTTTTAAAAGATTCTGCCTGTAGCTGAGTGCCTCCTGCTGGCTATCACTTTCACACTCAGAACAGATTTGCCCATGGAAAAAGTGGTGCTATCAGTTGGCATGGAGCCATCCACTGATTTGATGCTACTTGTATTGTAATTTACAATTGTCAGTGGAATTGGAATGGTTGCGGACATAAACTACTGATAGAACAAATGCATAAAGAGCATATAGCAAGGGATCACTGTTTAAATTATTCTATAAATGTACTTCTAAAAGTAATCTCAATGTTAGCTTTTTGTAGCCTGTGGGCCAGTGTGGTTCACTGGATCCATTTCTCCAAAATCATTGCTCCTATCCTGCATGGTCGAACAAATCCTTAGTCCATGTAAAGTAATGAAAAAAAGACCACATGTGTAGGTGTTAGCCCATCTACGATGTGCACAGAATTGAGCACAGCTAACATGCTTTCTGAACAATAACCAGCTTCTCCAAAGCTTAATTACACTGGGCCTCTTCCACAGGTCAGTGGTCCCACCTCAGGACAAGCCCAAAACGCACCAATGCAAAACAACCAGAGCACTCCCTCTGCATGGATCAATAAAACCAGGAGAACAACAAGAAGATTTGAGGAGTAAAAATAAAAAACTGGAACACTACAGTAATGCTGTGAATTTAGATCATCTGTGCCCTGTAGAGAGAGGCTGTAAAAATACCCTCACCATCCTGTTCTTGGGGGACGCAGTGCCAAGCCTTCTTAATTCTTTCCCTGGCAGCAACTTTGTAGATAGACTTTGTGATCTGAAAATCCTGTTAGACGTAGGGAGTTAACAGAAATCCTCTGGGCACTGTTGAGAAAAATTACTTCTTAACCACCTTTGCAAATAAATAAGTTTTAGATATTAGATGTTTTCCTCCAAAGTTACTAAAAATATTTACTTAAAGAGGGTAAGTTTTAAGCAACTAATTTTGTATTGGGCTCACTCTGCTTGGCCATAAAAAGAGCTACACTGACCTGGACTCTGCCGTTCAGGAGTGGGGACCCAGGAAACAGGCAGTGAAAGTTAGAAGTTAAGCAATGGTGGATTTTCTGTCCATCCAGTGGAGGTCAGTAGCAGTGTAGCTTGTTTAGTTGCATTGTATTTTATTCATTTACTAAAAAACAAAAAACGCATCTATGTGTGGAAGACACCATGTTCCACACTAGTTTCTCTACCCTACTGGTGCATAAGAAATATTAGAAAGAAAATTTTTGAAAAATTTTAATTGTTTAAATGAGGGCATAATAAAAACTTAAAAATTCATGTATTCTCATTCTCTGCAGACTTTTGTTCTCTGGTTAACAGGAAGGGTGAAGACAGTAAGGAATGTTAGTTATTATAATGATAATAAAGTAGCCAGTATTTATAGAGCACTAACTATGTGCTAGGCAATTGTATTATAATTGCTTTTAAATGATTCATCTTTTTAATCTTAATTTTCACAATCTTAACATCATTTTAATAGATTGAATGGTTGCATCCCTCCCAAATTCATTTGTTGAATCCTAACTCCTCAATGTAATGGCATTAAGAGGCGGGGCCTTTGGGAAGTGATTAGGTCATGAGGGTGGAGCACCTCATGAATGGAATTAGTGCCCTTATAAAAGGGGCTCCAGATATTTTCATGCCCTCTTTCTTTTCTTTTTTTAATCCTCACCCTACTATGTTTTTCCATTGCTTTTTAAATAGAGTGGAAAAGAGAGAGGAAAGGAGGGCGGGGGAGAGAGAGAGAAACATTGATGTGAGAGAGACACATCGATTGGTTGTCTCCCACTCGCTCCCCAGACGAACCTGCAACCCAGGTACGTGCTCTTGACTGGGATGAGAATTGACCACTCAACCTTTTGGTGTGCAGGCCAGTGCTCTAACCATGGAGCCACACCAGCCAGGGCCTCATGCTCTCTTTCTGCCATGTGAGGACATAATGAGAAGTTGGCAGTCAGTAACTTGGAAGACAGCTCTCACCAGAACCTAATCATGCTGGCATCATGATCTCAGACTTCCAGGCTCCAGAACTGTGATAAATAGGTGTCTGTAGTTTATAAGCCACCCAGTCTCTGATATTTTGTTATATCAGCTCAAACTAGCTAAGATAATCATTCTCTCAGATTTACACAGGAGGAAGCCGAACCTCAAGGTAAACAATTACTATATGACAGAACTGAGATTCAGACTTTGGGTTGTCAGCTTCCAAAGTCAGTGCCTTTAGTTATTATACTTATGGATATATTATGTTATATATATATATAACATAATTATATATATATAATTTCTTTCTATTCCCATTTTCCTGGCCCAGGACACTCTCAGTGAACTATTGTGATAGTCTTCAAATTGGTCACCCCTGACTCCTGTTTCTTCTCCAACAAATTTATTCCCATTAGCTGTCATTAGAGTTACATTCTTAAAATGCAAATCATATCATTGCCTCCAATACCCCAAAGCTCTCAATGGCTTCCTTCACTTGACTGATAAGAACTTCTTCATATGGTACTCAAGGACCCCATGACCTTGACTCAATCCTATTACATACCTCATATCCACTTGAACACCTTTGTTCAATGTCCAAAAGGTCCAAGACTTTTGTCCATGCTATGTTCCCAGTTTGGCTTGCCTTCTGGGGCAGTATAGCACAGTGAGCATGAATATGAGCTTTGAAGTTGACTGTACTTGAATTGGATTCCCAGCTCTGCCACCTGCCACATGTGTGACCTTGGACTAGTTGTTTAACTTCTCTAAACTTTGTTTCCTTTGCCTGAAGCATGTGTTGTTGAGAGCGTGATGCATTCCACTTAGCATAGCGCCTGACACAGAGTATTCAGTAAATGGAAGCTACTTTCATTTGTCTTGAGAAAGTCTTTGTCCTTTCTTTGATCCGTGTTTCAGGGGGTACCCAGGCACACAGGACTTTCTCTGTCTCAATTGAGCTTCATAGTCCTTTAATGTCCAATTCAGGCCTGACTTTTGTCTTAAGCCAAAAATTCAGCTTTCTTTTGGTCTCCCAGATGCATCCAGTAAAACAGTCTTTATAGTCTAAATTTACAGGACAGCGTTAGTAGAGGGATGGAAGGTTAAATAGGGTAAAAATCAGAAGGTTGTATAATAATTACTATCAAAATAGCTAATATCCATTAAACACTATATGAGAGACCCTGGTTTAAGTGACGTATGTGGATTTACTCAGTAAATCTTCAAAAATTGGTGAGCTTCTTATGGTCCCTCTCTTACAGATGGGGATGTTAATGGTCAGAGAGAAGCCTGATCTGAAGCAAGGCAACCTGGCTGTAGGGCAAGCATCTTCTCCCTCCATCCACTGTCTGACTCTCCCCTGGATTCCCTGCCTCTGCCATTGATGCAAACTCTCAGGCAGAGCACAGATCTCTGGTTTTCACCCCAAATATGCCAGCCTTTGCTGGCTCATCCGGTCCTTGTTTGACTGTGAGCTCAGCAAAGCCAGGTGCAGTATTTGAGTTACCCTATCACTTATGTTACCATCATTTCCACTCTCATCTTGATTCACCTGAACTTATGAATTTAAAATTATTTAACGCATGTGGTAAAAGAAACATTTCATTTGTTATCACTTTTTTATTTGGAACTAGCATCCATGCTGGTGCTTCAAAGAATTTATTAGAAATATTCAGCTATAGCCAGAGCTTGACACACTTGGACACTTGGGGAGAAAGGAAAAGAAAATTCCCTGTTGCAAATATTTTCAAATTACTCTATCATTATCAGCAAGGGTAGGCAGGGTTTGGGTTCTGGGAAACCTGATTAGGGAAGTTTTAGGCAGAGATATTTCAAGAGGACTGTTCCACCATATATTTCTCTTCCTTAAAAATCTGAGTAAATAAAATAGCTCAAACTTTCTGTATGCATTTATGACCTGGAATTTGATTTTATATACACACTGGGTCTCAGGATCAACCACACATTTGAATCAATATGAGAAAAGTCAAATCTGTTTAAGATTGTTGAAGTTAAGATTATTGAAGTTTATTTCATGCTGGAAATATAGCATAGAATTTTTTTGATTGATGGGATTTTAGGTGGATTTTATTTTTTCCCTATACTTTCTAGGTTTTCTAATAATCAGGAAAAAATAAACATCCAAGGGAAATCAGTCATTTGATCACTGTTGTGGGAAAGCTTTGAACTAGATGTTTGGAATGTTGGATCCAAGTTTTAACTTTTCCCTTCCTGGCTGTGCAACTTTGGGCAAGTCTTTTAGCTTCTCAGAGCTCAAACTTCTAGATCTTCACAAGGGGTGGCTTGGATGGTACAGTGGTGTTTAGATTCCAGAACCCCAAGTCGCAGGGGTGCCTGCAAGAGCCTCTGGCCTACCCCTTTGATGCCTACCTAGGTTTCTACCAAAACTGCTCTGCATTATCTGTTCCATGTTTTTACTTAAAAATATTTCACTTCGCCTGGCCGGGCGTGGCTCAAGGGTTGAGCGTCGACCTAAGATCCAGGCAATCGGGGTTCGATTCCCTGTCAGGGCACATGCCCAGGTTGGGGGCTCCATCAATGACTCTCTCATCATTGATGTTTCTGTCTTTCTCTCTCCCTCTCCTTTCCTCTCTCTGACATCAATAAAGATATATTTAAAAAAAAAGAGGTGAAATTAATTAAAAAATAAATAAATAAATAAAAATAAAAATAAAAATATTTCACTTAGAACCAAAAAAGTTTGAAAACCTCTGGGCTAGGTAATAGCTAAGTCAAGTTAGGTAACGTCTTACCTTTGATTTCATAACCCTTTCATCAATCTTATATCTCATGAAAATGATTGGATTTCCCTGGACTACCTACAGTTATCCTTCTTGGGGGAAATGAACTGACAGTAGAACTGGTTCGCAATAGTTAACTTTGCTATGACATTTCCCAGGCTTTTTCCTCGAAAGAGTTACTTGCTGCACAGTAAGTCTTATAAGTAGGTTAAAAAAAGGCCTACGTGATCTGCTGCTCCAAAGATGCTCCCTCAGATACTCCCTACTGGTTGAAATTCCAATGAAATTCATTTACACTCTTACAATTTATTTAAAAAAAATTTTTTAAATATGTACTGATTTCAGAGAGAGGAAGGGAGAGGGAGAGAGAGATAGACACATCAATGATGAGTCATTGATTGGCTGCCTCCTGCACGCCCCTGCACTAGGAACAAGCCCGCAACCTGAGCATGTGCCCTGGCCAGGAATTGAACCGCAGTCTCTTGGATCATAGGTTGGTGCTCAACCACTGAGCCACTCTGACCCGGCCACTCTGTTACAATTTAGGTGTGAATTAATTTTAACAGATCTTTTTGAGACAAGAGAAGAAAAAGTAACATCAGGAATTGAAGGGGAAAATACATCAGGAAAAGGGCAAAATGGTGAAGAAAAGAGACAAAAATAAAAGCAATGATACATTCTACCTATTTCATTTCCTGGCTACCATATTTGAACCTGGACTGTGTGGACACCATCACCATGCTTGGGAACTTCTGCATTCAAGTGTTAAGCCTGGCCTCTACTTCTAGCACAATACGTACAACACAACACAACACACTTCTCCTTGTGACTACTGCCCATCAACTGTTCACAAAGCATATCACATTAGTAAATTGACTCCCTCCTCCTTTCCTCTTCATTTTGGCATTTCCTTTCAAGGTCATCTCATTTAATTTTAGACATATCTCCACCAGATGTTGGATCACCATTATCTCTCTCTCTCAACTATTTCTAGAAACTAAATGAGAAAATCAAGCTGCTTTTACTGTATTGAACTCCAACCCATGGACTTTAGGGAATAGAAGATGCAGATTTCCTCCCAGTTAAGCATATTTGGAAAAAAAATAAGATGTAAAAGAGCTCGGAAAAAGCTATGGGAAAAGAATGCAGGTGGGGTTGTTCACTGATTGGGGAGATTCCTTGATAAATCAGACTTGAAGATACCACACTAGCAAGATGACTTCAGTAATATGCATTCATAGCATGTAGCTTAATCTCTCTCCAGAGACAGTCTGACTAATACCCTGCTCATTTCTTGTTAACCAAGCTTTGATTACACAGTAGTGTCAAAGCACCCTGACCACAGATGATCCAGACCTCACTGAACCTCACATAATGCATAAGGTGTCTTTCTACTGTATTACAATCCACAATTTTAAAAGCTTTGTAAATTAAGGGACTTTTCAATGATAAAGAATAACTATGAAAAGAATTCTCCAGCTAGATTGTCTTCTGTAAGTTTTCTAACTTTTATACACAACAAATATCTGAACTTCAAAGGCTTAATTATATGGATTTGGCTTCAGCATAATGCTATTGTTAAGTTTTGAAGAGAGAAAAAGAAGTCTCACAGAAATATACTCTTTAAAAGAGCAGGGCTTGGGTGTTCGAATTTGGCATGTAGCCCTTAAATAGATCTGACAGCTCAATTTTCCAATATGATATGCAGGAAATATGAAATTAGCTCCCAATTATATCTCGTATAGTGATTATATGCATGGGAGGTTTCACGCAGGGCAACTTGTCACAGCAACTTCCTGAAGCTTTATATTCTAAAATTCTAAACCCAGCCTATAGAAAATCAAGAGCACTGTAAAAAAAAGTGGGGGGAAGAGCATTGCATGATTTAGGTTTTGTTCTATTTGGGAGTCTTCCATATCTGGTTTCCTGACATAAGCTTCTCCTCTAAGTAGTTGTCTAGGACAACAGCAGATTCAACTGCTAAAGTGACAGAGACTGCAGTGTCAACCCAAACCTGCTTTTCTATGTAACAAAACATGTGTTTTTATCAGCTTGGCAATAAGCCCATCAAAAAGGGGATACACATGCATCTTATGCAGACATGTTCTGTGACTACACTTTGCCTAATGGGATGTTGATGAAAGTCTCCCTAAACAGGAGGGCCATAGGCTTCTTCCCCTCACTCCATATTGCAGTCTGGAATACAGATGTGATGTTTTGATCTCATGTACCCATTTGGAGCCATGAGGTGACATGTTGAAGATGGTGGAGCAACAAAATACAAGAGGCTAGGTCCCTACTAACCATGGAGTGTCCACCCCAGCTCTGGATTGCTTACCTGCAGATGGTTTTTCCTCAGAGGGAAATAAATATTTATCCTATTTAAACCACTGTTAGTAACCCTGGTAAGGCTTAGTTTTTCTATTAAACTCAGCTGAATGTAAACCTAATTGATAAAATTACTATCTTTCTTTTTTAATTGATTTGAAAGAGAGAGAGTAGGGGAGGGAGGGAGGGGAGAGAGAAAGAGAGAGAGAGAAACTTCAATTTGTTCTTCCACTTATTTATGCATTCATTAGTTGATTCTTGTATGTACCCCGATCGAACCCGCAACTTTGGTGCATCGGAACAACGCTCTAACCAACTGAGCTACCCAGCCAGGGCACTATCTTTCAAATATCAGATTAGTACATAATTAGTATTAAATTACATGATACATAAATTACATAGTACATAAATTTAGTACTTACTAAATTAAGTAATTAAATTTAGTAATTACTAAATTAAGACAGTACTCTGTAGAGGGAAAGCCTTACCTTGTCTCTCCACTCCATGGGCCAGAATTTTATTTGGAATGGTTAGTTGGAAGCTTGCCCAGATATTTACCTTTCTTTCTGCTATCTATTTTTCTTTCTATAATAACACCTAGTAGTTGTTTAAAACTCCAAAACTCATAAAGAAGATGTTGAAACATTGAATCAGAAATGGTGGAACCCAGTCTAAGCTAGAAGAGTTCCATGCACTCAATAGTTCCTGTTCAGCTTAAGCCAACCCACCATAGGTAAACTATGGTAGCATTCTAGTTCCTCCCTGCTGAGAAATGAAGCAAACACAGCTAAGAGAAAAATTTTTTCTCTTTCTGTTTTCTATACTGTGTCTCTCACCATTCTCATGCCAGAGAGACATGATGCTCACTTCTCTGTCCTAGAGCATTAATATGAACCACACAGACCTCCGTCTCTGCCACTAGAATTGCTTCAAGTTGAGAACCCTAATTTATGCCTTCAGCAGGTTTTTCTCTTCTCCAAGGTGGTTCTGCTCCCCAGAAAGTGAAGGCAATGTCATAAAGATCCCATCTACTCCTCCCTATCACTGGGCTCCACAAAGGTCCTGCTCACTGCCTCAATCTCCAATTCTGTGCTATAACCCCAGCCTGGCCTGTGCATGAAAGTGAGGGACATAAAGCAAGAGACTTTCCCCAATCACTCTTGTCCCCATGGGCCAATCCCAATACTCAGAATAATGAGGTTGGACCATGTGAAATTGCCAAGAGTCAACCACTATTGACCCAAGAAGTTGTCAATGTCCTGTGGTTCAACTTAGTACTATTGCTCTTACTGTCTATGCCTCTCCCATAAGAGGAAAAACAAAATAATCTCATGCAATCCTATCAGAACAGTGACCTTTCAAAGATTCTGAGTTGCATGTGTTGTGGGAGCAGGGTTGAGAACTGTGTCCTTACATGGCCTCTGAGGAGAGAAGATCAAGGAGTATCCATGTGTAATGGACCCAAACTCGGTGACACCACACTCTTCTACACTGCAGGCAGGACTTCCGGGCATGGGGTGTCCTCTTAGTGGGGTGCTCTCCCCTCATCCCAGATCTTCACATGGCCCACTCCCTCTCATCCTTACAATCTCAGCTCCAAAGTCCCATTCATCCACCACTTGGTCCCCAACAGTGAGCCTGACAGACAAGGAATGGTTGTATTAAGAGCTAAATGTTTTCTCATTCACCTCTTTTCTTTATTTTTTTTCCAGCTTTATTGATATATAATCGACATATAACATTATGTAAATTCAAGGTGTACAACTTGTATATGGCAAGAGGTTTACCACAATAAGGTTAGTTCATACATCCTTTACCTCACATAATTACTATGTTGCTCTTGTTATGGTGAGAACATTAAAACTCTATTGTCAAAGCAATGTTCAAGTATATAATACACTGTTGTTAACTATAGTCACCATGTGTGCATCAGATCCCCAGAACATACTCATCTTATAACTGAAAGTTTGTACTCTTTGACCAACATCTCACCATTTTCCACACCCTCTCACACCCTGGAAACCACCATTCTATTCTGTTTCTATGAATTGGGTGTTTTAGATTCCACATATAAGTGAGATCATATAGTATTTATCTTTGTCTGACTTATTTCACTTAGTATAATGCCCTCAAGATCTGTTCATACTGTTGCAAATGGCAAGATTTCCCTCTTTCTCATTGTTGAATACTATATATACCCTATAACTTCTTGATCCTTTTGTCTGTCAGTGGACACTAGATCACTTGCATGTCTTGGCTATTGTGAATAATGCTGCAGTGAACATGGGGATGCAGATATCTTTTTGAGATAGTGATTTTGTTTTCTTTGGGTAAATATCCAGAAGTGGAGTTGCTGGATCACATGGTAGCTCTAATTGTAGATTTTTGAGGAACCTTCACACCATTTTCCATAGTGGTTGCACCAATTTACATTCCCCTCAATTGCAAGGTACCTCAGGCTCCACAGCCTCCAGACTAGTAGGTATTCATGTACTTTCTGAATTGAACTACAAATATGGGCTGGGAACATGCTGGTTCAGTAAAAGCATTTCAGGAAAAGCCTTGGAGGCCACAACAATGGGTGAGATACTGTACCCTGCACAGGCTGAGAAGAACTCATCCATTTATTTCTTTCCACAATCAGTTGTCTAGTAGGGCATAGTGTCCAGTTTGGATCACTGTGGTCTAGAAGTTACAAAGGAAGTAAAAGATCTGCAAAGGAGAACTTCAAGGGAAACATTAGTGTTTTAAGGAAAGGTAAACAGAATTATGCTTATTTTTTCTAAAGAAAGTAAAAGTAGGCCCTGGCTGGGTGGCTCAGTTGGTTGGAGCATCATTCCTTACATCAAACAGCCATGGGTTCAATTTCCAGGCAGGGCATATATCTAGGTTGTGGGTTCGATCCCAGGTCCTGGCAAGTGAGGGAAGCAACCAATCACTCTCACAAAGATGTTTCTCTCTCTCCCTCCCCCCCGCCCCCCCGCTTTCTTTCTCTCATTAATGAAAGCATGTCCTTAGGTGAAGATTAAAAAAATAACAGCCAGTCCGGAGTGGCATCAGTGATTGAGCATCAACCTATGATCCAGGAGATCGAGGTTTGATTCCCAGTCAGGGCACGTGCCCGGATTTTGGGCTCCATCCCCAGTGGGGGGCGTGCAGGAGGCAGCCGATAATGAATGTCTCTCATCACTGATGTTTCTATCTCTCTCTGTCCCTCTCTTTTCCTCTCTCTGAAGGCAATAAAGATATATTTTAAAAAATAATAACAAACTAAGAGGTGTCCCATTATTGGTTTCAGGTGAACTTAAATTTGAACATATTCTACTGCTGGAAAACAAAACACATAATTGAATATGTTTCCAGGTAAGTTTGTACAAAATACACTGACAACTGGCATAAACTGCTCAATGTAGGTGCCCAGAAGTCTTCACTATTTCTATTTCTTACAAGCACTACTTTTAAGTATATAAGTATGATAAGGACTATATGAAAATGTTGTTAAGATCTTTCAGTCTAGTCTAGAAGACCAAATAAGGGGAAGTTAATTTTAAAAAAAAGAATTCATTTGAAAGAAAGAAAAAACCCCTCTTGACCATGATGAAAAGTGGAAATGGGGGGCTGAAGATGTCTTTGAAAACAGCAAATGTGAGGGATTTTATACATTGTAAGGTGATTCATAAGGTTTTCTCCTTTTTTATTACTCAAAAAGAGAATGCAGAAATAAACATTCTGGACAACCGAGATATATGCATCTATTTTTTTTTTAAAGGCAAGGTTGGAGGGGCCCATTTAGTCACCTAAACTATATTCAGGCAGATTTCTCACTTATTTTGAAAAACACCCATGAATCCCTTTGTTATGCTGATAATCAATACATAGGAAATGTTGCTTTGCCATTGCTGAAATGATTTTATTCTGCAAACACAGCTCTCATGAACAGTTATTTTTTTCCTTTTTAATGGTGATTTAAAATAATTTTTAAATTGTCAGAAAATACATAACATAAAATTTGCCATCTTTACTATTTTAAAACATACAGTTCAGTAGTGCTAAGTACATTCACATTGTTGTGCAGCCAGTCTTCAGAACCCTTCAAAACTGAAACTTTTCCCTTATTAAATAACTCCCCACTTCCCCTCTCCCCAGCTCCTGGAAACCACTATTCTACTTCCCGCCTATATGATTTGCTTGTTCTAGGAACTTCATGTAAGTGGAATCATATAACTTTTGTCATTTTGTGACTGGCTCTTTTCACTTAGCATAATGCCCTCCAGGCGCATAAGCAATATTTTAGCTCTTATTTATTTCTGCTTTTTAAAATCACAGGCCTCTGTGCCTTGGGTTTCTGGGAGGCATGGATCCACTGAGAATGAGGGGATAATATCCCAAACTGTGATCTGGTGCACGGTTTGTTGCCATTGGGTAGTTTATAAAGTGCACAGATTCTAGCTCAGGGATTACTCTTTCTCACACAGTCCTTTCTTCAAGACAGCGGATACTTAAGCAGCACTGTCTTCTCCTCCTGGAGGAACAGTTAAGCTTAAAACACTATGGTTGGGGGAGGGGTAGCAGGGGGTGGGTAGAGGTGGGCAAAGGGAGGAAAATGGAAGACTTCTGTAGTATCAACAATAAAAAAAGAAAAGATGGGAAAGATCCAAATATAGAAATCATTATCCATTCATTCATTCATTCATTCATTCATTCATTCATTCATTCATTCATACAAGAAATGTTTACTGAGCTTAACTACCACAGGCAAAGCATTATGTCAGAGGTACCAAAAAGAATAATTCACGATCCTTGCAGTGAGAAACTTGAAATCTTACCGAGACGAGGTAAACACATTTTTAAAAATGAACAGTATATGCTATAGACTGAATGCTTGCTTCTCCCCAAAATTCACATGTTGAAACCTAATCTTCAGTGTGGGTCCTGGGAGGTGATTAGGTAATGAAGGTGGAACCCTGGTGATGAGATGAGTGTGTTTATAAAACAGATCCTAGATTGCTCCGCAGCCCCTTCGGCCAGGTGAGGACACAGCGAGAAGACAGCTGACTATGAACCCGGAAGGGGGCCTCTCCGGAAGCTGCTGACATCAGCAAGTACCTCCATCTGGGACCTTAACAATGTCCAGAACTGTGAGATATAAATTCCTGTTGTTTGTAAGCCACCCTGCCCATGGTATTCTGCTATAGCAATCTGAACGAACTAAGACTGTGTACAACAATAGTGTAAGAGATTGTTACAGGATTCTATGATTAACTGACAAATTAATGGCAAAAATTAAGTGCTATGTGCTCTGGAGAAGGAGGACCTCCTGCAGGGCAGGCAGGGCAGAGAGTAGGGTTCACAGTCAGCTCCTGATCCTGAGACACGGCAGGTGCTCAATGATTACTGAGGGAGGAAGGAAGAGAGCATTTGAAAAGGCAAAGAGGATGACAGAAGCTGTTATGCTTGGTGCTGGGAATGTTTTTGAATTATTTGGGAAATACTAGCAGGCTGGTTTCTCAGAAAGAAGGGGACAGGCATGGAGGTGCCTGAAGATGATGGTCAGCTAGGAGAATGTGGGCCCTGTAGGGGAGGGCCTGGAGCAAGTGAATCGTTGTTGAATTGAATTCTCTAAGTAATTAGGAGCTATGAAGATTGGTGAGCAGGAGTAACATGATTAATGTGGCATTTTAGGAGAATTAATCTGGCAGGTATGTGCGATGGATGAGTGCAGAGCAGAGAGCAGAAGACAGAGAGAGCTGTTAAGAATCCTTTGCGTAGTTTCTATGTGGCCATGTCTGCACTTTCTCTCAATTGATTTCATAAGAATGAGATGGCCTTTAAGAGATAACAATAGCTCCACCGGGACCTCACCATCTTCACACTTCAGGCTGTACTTATAGGAAGGAAGGTCATGATTAAACTTTATTTCTTTCGAAATTCAAAAGGACATCCATTTAATACTTCCACCTTCATCTTTACTTAGTGGATATAATCATTATAATTAAGAGACATACAAAGAGGTTATTAAATAAGGGCTCTGTTTAAGTGCCTGCTAATTGTGAAATATACACCAAGAGGGCTGCCTGAATGACTTAGGGGTGAGAGAGAGGAGCTTTTGTATCTAGTACAGATTCGTGCTTAAAATCCCTTTTAATGACACTGATTTTTCATACTTTAAGGGAAAACCAGCTTAAAGAATGATGTAAAGTGCATCAATTTTTCATTTCATATTTCATCATCATTATTGAGTTAAAAGTTCCTTTAAAAAATACAAGTATACATAATCAACCCATTTTTGGAAATCAATTGTTGCCCATTTCTTCAAATTTTCCAAATCAAAGGCTAGTTAGTAAAGCCCTAATTAGAAATGTACATATATGTACATATGTATGTATATATCTGTTTTTCTTCTTCAGGGAATTTCTATTATTGAAGAGAACACCTTTGTGGCTTGTGACTGGATTGGCCAGCCTCCAGTGCATGGGCTGGGCTACAGTCTCAGGAGGTGGTTCTTTCAGAGCTCAGTGTGCGCTGGTATGGCTCCTTTGGAAATGGCTCCTTTGGAAATTCGTCTTCTCCCCAAGGAGAAATTTTCTCTGATAATTTGCCTCTTCCCGCTGCCTGCTGTGCATTCCAACAAAGATTTAGGGAAGATGGCCTGGGCAAGCTCCACCCAAACTTGGGGAGACCTGTTCCCTGTTCTGCCTTATTCCTTCCCTCAGGGTCTCCTTTCTATGGGCAAGCTCTGGCCTTTCCACCAGCCAGGTCCTACTCTTGGTTTTCTGTGCATATTTTCCAAAAAACAGTCATTTGGAAGTATGGTTGGGTAGATCTGAGTGCCTTGGCCTAATGCTCTCTTTTTTCATTGTTAACCCTCACTTGAATATATTTTCTCCATTGATTTTTTTAGAGAGAGGGGAAGGGAGGGTGTGAGAGAGAGAGACATTGATGTGAGAGAGACACGTCAATTGGTTGCCTCCGGCATGCACCCTGACCTGGGCCAGGGATTGGTGCACAGGCTGATGCTCTAACCACAGATCCACGTGAGCCAGGGCCAAATGCTATCTTAACCTCACCCCAATTGCTTCTAACTTTCCAAATTCTTCATTATCCTAGATACAACTTAACCTCACTTTCAGAGCTCACTTTCCTGGTCACACCACTCACTTCAAATGGAGCAAGGGCCCAGCAGGAAGCAGAAGCCCTGGGGAGAGCCAGCAAAAAAGAACAAAGTCCATGTTTCAAACTTTTTGTTTGGTTTCTTTTATTTTTAACAAAAAGGATATACAGAAAGGCATGCAAGTGGGCGAAAGAGATGGTAAGCAACGTAAATAATGTCCGATGGTGGTAGGGGCTATGGAAAGAAATTAATCAGGGGAAGGGTAGGGTATATTGGGGGTTGTTTGCCATTATATATAGAGTGGTCAGGGGAGGCTTAACTTTGATGGAGTGACATTTGTGCAGAGACCTGGGGGAAATAAAGAAAAGACCATGTGGATATCTGGGGAAAGAGAGATGTAGGCAGAAGGGGCAGCCATGCAAAGACCTTGAGGTGGGGTGTACGTGGCACATTGTAGGAACAGCAAAGATGCCAAATTTTCATTATCCTAGATACAACTTAACCTCAGTTTTCAGAGCTCACTTTCCTGGTCATGCCACTCACCTCAAATGCAGCCAGGGACCAGCAGGAAGCAGAAGCCCTGGGGAGAGCCAGCAAAAAAAGAACAAAGTCCATGTTCCAAACCTTGTGTCCATCCTTTACAGATGGCCCCACATGCCCTCACTAAGAACAAATTTATTCTTATTTTTAGGCACAATTCTAAAATTCCCACTTTTTGTTCCCTCATCCCTCATACCTTCATAGCCTATAATTTAGGAGAGGCGGACCCACGAAGAGCAGGAAGAAATGACCACTGGAAACTCGTCTGCGAGGGAGTCAGAAGAATGACTCCAAGCAAGAAAGGCAGCCATAAAACCACCAGAGAAAAAAAAGGATGGAACACATTTCTTTGGGGTCAACTAAAAAACGTTTGAGAAATTTAAGCAGTTAGGAAGCAGGGATGGAAATCTGAGCATGTGGAGCTAAACCCCCTTCAGAGAGTTTCCAAATCCCATAGATCTGCTAGTAGGTGCCTCTGCTTGCAAAGCCTTATTTATGCTGCCAAGATTAGCACATGTGCGGGAGATTTAGCACACTATCCAGAATGGCCATCTGATCGGACGCCTTAGAGCAAGTTCTGAGTAGATTTGTCAGAAGGCACAAAAGTGCTGTGGATGGAGAATGAATGGGATACTAAGAGTGGGTGACAAGTGAAATAATAAATGATCACTTACCTTGCTGACAGCATTGATGTGTACTTAACTCACACTCATCCACCCAACAAACATCTTAGACCACCTCGTACATTCCGGAAAGTGTGCTGTGTTCCAAGAATACAATAAAAGAGAACCCACTTCCTGGAAGCTTACAATCTAGAGCAACCCCATTGTCAAAATCCAGAGAGTATTTTATACTTGGAGCACCTCAATTCAGACAAGGCACATTGCAAGTGTACAATAGCCACATGTGGGAGGGGCTACTGCACTGTGCAGTGCAGATCTTAGCATATCAGGCTATTTCTTGATCATTACTAATGGAAAGGTCCCTGGGGGTGGACTATTTCCAGCTTCTCTACTATATCTCAGAAAATCACAAATTACAAAGGAAAAATAATAAATAATTATTCCCTAGTTAGATAGACCATAACTAACTAGTCTTGCGTCTTCCTGCCATAGACTGAGGTATTGTTTATAGGATAGGTCTCTCCTCTATTTTGTGCACAGAAATCAATGTAAAACTCCATTTACCTCCCCTGAACCCCACTCCTTTGTCTATCAGTATCTCTGGCTGTACTGTATTCTCTATAAGATAAAATCTTGCCCATAATAGACAGTAAATATCTCTGAGTGGGTGAATGAAGAAAAGTTGTGTAAATGTCATCTGCACTTATCAATTTCAAAGCACTAGGAAAACAGCACCAATAAGTCAGAAACACTTCGGATCGCATGTGCATTAGTTGTTTCTCTCCCGGGCTGTCTCAGCTTTCATGCATGTAAATAGAGGGGGTTGGTTATGAGAATTTCATGCCCTGCCTCATTGCACCATCCTAATGGGGACATGTTTCACTCCAGAAACATGTGTAGTGTCTGTTAGGAAAACATGAATGCTGCCATGAGGGCTTGGTTTTCACCTCGAACTCAAATAAAGAATGCACACTGGGGCTGTTTTTTGCATGTTTATTCCTCTGTTAATATGAAACTGGAGCCATCAGAACAGGGAGGTTGAACAGATTTAATCAAGTGTTACGCCTCTCGTGTTTTCCGCCTCAGCTGAAAGTAGATAATGAGAATTACCCCAAAACTTGTTTGTACTGGGATCTTCCAACCTCTGGTAGGGCAAATAAAGAAGCCCTGATTATGAGATGGCAGAAGGGGTGAAAGACGGCTTCTGAAGGCAGGATCAAGGTCCTGGAACTCAGCTTCTTCACATGCAAAGGCCCCATGTGACAACAAAGGCCATCTCACAAAAGCATTTGCCCAGTCCATCTTCCCCCATAAGAAAGAGCGAACTCAAACCAGCACCGGGCATAGTTATAGACACCAGCCCTAAATTATTCCTTGCCTTTACATGATAGGAAATGGCTACTGACTGAACACACCTAAGCCATCTCAGGAAGATGCATATAACTTCCTTTTATGTTAGATCTGACTTCGGGCCCAGATCTCCTCGTGCTCTGTTTCTCATTCTGGTTTTGGTTAAAAGCATGACTCTGTGGCCACCAGGAGAACGCAGCTCAGAGAGGCAGACCTCAGAGAGCAGAAGGCATGACTGACGGAGGGCCCTCTGCTATGCGCTGGAACCCACTGATGTGCTGGCACGGAGGCCTGGCCTCCCACGGGCTGCTCCCTGCCCGTGACTGAGGGCTGTGGAGAGGCTATGGTAGACCCACTCCTGGAAGACACTGCGATCATTTGCTGACCAATTTAGGTTGAAGTACTCCCCAGTGGCTGAAGCACTCTGCTATTGCACAGCAGTTTAGGACATGTCTACACAAACTTCTCTCCCTGTCTTAGTCTGTGCAGGCTGTTTAACAAAATACCACAGGCTGGATGGCTTATAAACAAGAGGAGTTTACAGCTGACCTTTGGAAAAGTAGGGTTTGAACTGTGCGGGTCTGCTTATATGTGTTTTTTTCCCAATAAATACTGAAATGTGTTTCTCTTATGTTTTTCTTAGGAACATTTTCTTTCTCTGCCTTACCTTATTATAAGAATACAATATATAATACATACAGGGTGGGGCAAAAGTAGGTCTACAGTTGTGAGTACCTGAAACACAAAGTTTATTCTTGTGTTATTAATTACTGTATTATTTTCCATACAAAAAATTGTAAGCCTCCTTTTGCCTCACTCTGTATAACATACAAAATACGTATTAATAGACTGTTTATGTTATCTGTAAGGCTTCTGGTCGATGTAGGCTATTAGTAGTTAAGTTTTGGGGGAGTTATATGTGGATTTTTGACATATGGAGGGTCTATAACCCCCATGATGTTCAAGGGTCAACTGTATTTCTCACAGTTTTAGAGGCTGAGAGCCTGAGATCAGGGCACTAGCATGGTTAGATGAGGGCCCTCTCCTGGGTCATAAACTTCTTGTCACATCCTCACATGGAGGAAGGGGGTGAGGGGTCTCTCTGAAGCCTCTTTTATAAAGACACTAATTCCATTCATGAGGGCTCCATTCATGACTTAAGCACCTACCAAAGACCTTGTCTCCTAATATCATCTCCTCTGGGGGTGAAGCTTTCAACATATCAGTTGGGGGGTGGTGACACAAATATTTAGAGTCTGTCTAGCCCTCCCCCTTTCCTTCACTCAAGGTCAGACTTGCACTGCCTACAGAGGGCCCTCCCAACCTTTTCCTGTCATGCAAGCATTTCCTCTAATAAAATCCTTGCAGGTGTAACTCTGCCCTGGATTCTTGCAAGGCCCTGACTCACACAGGCTCCTTTCCACTGATCTAGAAGAAGGCAAGAATCCATGATAAAAGAGGGCCTAAACAGAGCCTTACACATAGTAGGCATTCAAATAATATTTGCTGAATGCATGAGTTAGTGAATGAATGAGTGAGAGACCCTTACACAGCTAAGGAGGTAGTCCTAGCTATAAAGATGAATCTTTTTATGACATGGTGCAAGTGACAGTCTGTTGGCCTCCTTATTTTTGATACCATTGCCATGCATTCCTAAGGAAGCAGGAATGTTATTTCCTAGAAGTTGCTTGGGGTAGGGGGAGGGGGGCTGTTAATGCCATGGGAGCCACAGGGAGTCCAGGTCTCTGATTCTAACTTAGAATTTAGCAGCCAAATTTCATTGAGCTCTATGTTCCTAAGGTATAAAGCAATGATAATAACTTCCTTGTCACCTAGTGGGACCAGAGAAAGGAGATCCCATCAAGAAGAGGCCAACATCTCCAAGTGAGAGCTGAAGTCCACTCCAAGCCAGACAGGTTGTTTATCCTGAGTAAGGAAGGGTGAAAGAAGAGGGTACAAGAAGAGTTTGAGAGCCTGCTCCTGTTTCAACATGAATAAGTGTTGACATCTACTGATGCGATGGAAGCCCTGACTCACCGCCCCCATAAGGCATCCTTCTGACTCACGGGAGCATGTTTAGCATCACCTGGTAGTCTAGGAGAGCTGGGACACATTTCCTTGGCTATGGATGGATGATCTTGTCTACAGCTTGGGTTGAGGCATAGATTCCCTAAATACTCAAGTAGTTAGCAGTGAGTACTTAGAGTAGTTAGCAATGGTGATACTCAGAGAGATTGTGAAATTGCCAAAGAATTTTAACTTTGAAGCTCTTGGTCAGTTTATCAAACACTTACTACACCATAATTCTGGATCTAGGTGCTGAGAATCTGAATTTTAACAAGCATCCAAAAAATTCCTGGCCCTAAATGTAGTCTATGTAGTTGGCATTGAAGACACTACAATTGACAATCTTCAGAGAGATAAAGCCCATATTTTTGGCACCAAGCTGCAAAGGTAAGGAGGTGACAGACAGAAATTTAACTGAACAAACTTCCATTGCTAGCCAAATAGAATCAAAATCCCAGACCCTCCTCCTGAACATCCAGGGTATCAGAGGCTACCAGCCCCCATTAGCAGAGAGGTAAGGAGACAACAGCAGATGTTTGCAAGAGTTTGAAGAAGTGGCAGGAGGGATGGGCAATGAACCCATTGTGAGAGTCTGAAAGTGTTAGTATCTGTTATGAATAATGTTACAGGCTTACCAGTGTTGATGAATTTCAACCTCACTTCATCCTTCATGGGCATGAAACAGAAGTAGTCGACCACTACCCTCCTTTCTGTTTGTGGCATGCCTACAGAATGGATGTCTTGCTGGGCAAGAGGCCATTTCCTGTCATGGAAGCTAAAACTGTTTGGTATTCACTCACTTTTTCAGGCTCCCTGGAGGTCGGGTGTGGGCATGGGAATGAGCACATGCCTTAGTCTTGAAATGGGAAGCTGGTGTCAAGGAATCCTGGGCACCAAGAGACCTGTCAGTGGCAGCAGCAGTGGAAGGGTGTCTGGCCTGGGCCAGCAGTGGCAGCTGTCCTTGTGAGGGTGTCTGGTGTACAAGTCAGCAGATTTGGGAAGCAAGCTGCCTCATCGGTGTCTGATATGGAGGAGGTGGCACCCTCAGAGGGCCCATTTGGTGGCGGGATTTGGGGCATCTTTCCCAGCCATATAACCCTGAACCCAGCAGTATTCTGGTTCTCATGGAAATTCTTTAACTTCCTGAGTGACCTTCTTTACAAATTTCCTCCCTGCATAATCAGCTAGATGTGTTTCTACAGTGAGGAACTAGGAACCCCAAAGAACTGAGTAGTCTTTTGTTGGGGGAGGTCTTGGTTTCAAACTGAGCATGTAGCTCGGGGAGGTGGCCATGAACAGGGCTGAGGAATCCAGGGGTCTCCTACCAGGGACCAGGACAAGCCAGGTGAGCATCCCAGTTCATGGGGTGACAAACACGATGGAGAAGAACTCATCCTCACCCCTGTTGACACCAGGGCTACAGGCTCCTGTGAACAAAGACCTTCGAGAAAAGCATTCTGCAAGAGCATCCTTAGGAGAGAAGGTCAGAAGAGGAGGAACTGTCTTTTCAAACAAGACTTGAATCTGCAGCACACGAACCTTCAGTCTGCAGGAGACTGGGAGAGCTCCAGGCCCTTGGGCGAGATTAAACCTCCAGAAACTTCCTCACAGGTGCATTTGCTGTGGCATAGCCTTCCAGACCCACAGTGGGAGGAGGTGGGATGGAGCAAGCTTCCTTGACTTGCAGATATTCCATCTGCTTTCCAAGAGGTTTGTTCACCAGAAACAGAGGCTGGGCCAGTGACAGTGATGTTGGCTGTGATATATTGGCAGCGCTTTTGAAGCAGAGCAGGGAGCAGTGGCAAGGTTACCCCAACACTAAGCTTCAAATCAACCTGTCTCTTTTTGCATTCAGAATGTCCTGTGATTAATGGGGGCCCATAGCCCAACAAATGAGAGGAGGTGACATCGTGTGTACCTCTCTCTGTTCTGATTAAGTTATTAATCACTCTCTAATTATGAAAGACAGAACTTTGTGTCCTGTCCCACAGATCTTCTAAAGGACATCTTTAGAGCTGACAGTTTGGTGGAGACAAGGTTGCCAGCTTCTCAGAAAGCCCTGCACCACCCAAGACTGGGGGCGAATGTGTGAAATCTGCACATCCCTCTTTAAGGAATGAGTTCCCAGGAAAAGGCAGATGACAGCTGTTCCAGGACTAAACAAATTGGGTCATTTAAAGAAGCTTTCACCTCCATTCCTGCAGAATTATAAAGAGTATTTTCATGAGGAAGCTCATTGTAGGATGTGTGTGTTGTTTCTGGGTGACTAAGCATGAGGGTAACATACAAGTGTGTGGTCAGAATTATTTGCTTCCTTTCCTGCCATCATGGGCCAGACGACAGTTTCAGTTTCCCATCTTACAGGAGACAGGCAACCCAGCCATTTTTAACTGTATTGCTCCATGTCCCTCACCATCCCTGATACCACCATTTAGCCAACCAACATCTCAGTTTCCCAAACTGAGCTCCTCCACTGCTTCACACATGCAGCTTGCTCTTGAGTCTTCAGACTTCACCCTTTGCTTGGTTTGTTCCTTCCACGTGTCTAAACTTGGTTCACTGACACTTCCTGAAGCCTTCCCTGATACCTCCTGCCTGGTACCCTCTCCTGTGTTCCCAGAGAAGAGAGCTTATCACTACCCACTGGTGCCAGTCACTGGGCTGCTTGTCATCTTCCCCTCTGGGTGCTGCGCTCTTTGTGAGAAACAGCAGTTTTATTCACCTCTTTATCCAAGTTCCTCCATATGACAGGCCTTTACAAATGGTTGTTGAATGAACAAATGAATGGATGAATATGTGAATCATATGCGTTGATATTATGCACACATTTGTGCATAATAAATAAGTAAACACTTGAGAGCTAAAAGTGTCCAGTGAAAGGTGGTAGGGACTGCTGGATGCTCTTCCTCCTGAGCACACTTTTAGGTCACATTTCCCACTTTCCCTCGCAGGTAAAGGTGGCCGTGGAGTGTGAAGAGAAAGTCATGGGCCTCACCTCTGGTTTGCTGGGGAGCAGAGCCCTCCCCACTGATTTGATTTTGCACAAGTAAGAAGCACCTATTACATTAAGTCACACAGACGTTGTTCATTTGTTATGGTAGCTACGGCTATCTAAATTAGTACACCACTCTCTAGCAAAGGACTGTGTCTCCTGACTGACATCCCTCCAGGTGATCCGGAGGAAAGCCACTTCCCTCTCTTCCCTGTCTCGGGAGTGGGGAGATCTAAGGGCAGTTTCCTCCATGCGATCTCACCCTGCGATATCCTAGGTCAGATATGCTCAATCTTTAAATTGAATGCATGATGCCTGGGGATCTTGTTAAAACACAGGTCTGGTTCATAGATCTAAGTGGAGCCTGAGACTCTGTAGTTCTAACAAGCAGCCAGGGGATGGCCCTGTTGCTTGTTCACAGACCACACTTAGAGGAACAAGAATGTAAAAAGAGGGTGTCAGCTACTCTCATGGGTTCCCTGGAGAGGGCGACAACTACAGGAGGGACTGGGAGAGGCCAGATCAGTTGGTGCCTTGATTCTGGTGCGAGACCTGACAATCTGCATTTCTAACAAGTTTGAAAGTGATATTGCTGCTGTGGTTCCTGGGAGCACACAATAAGAGCCACAGCTTCATGGCTAACATCGTGCAACTCAGAGCCATTCCAGCTGGCTCTAAAACCTGGCCTGCCACTCATGAGCTATGCGGCAAATTTATCTCACTGTGCCTCCATTTCCTCCTCAGTTAAATGGACACGATGCTAGTAATAATATCTGCCCTATCAGGGGTTGTAAGCATCATGTGAACGGATGGAAAGTGTGTGCCTTGCACCGAATGGCTCTGTACCAGGGTGAGCTATTGCTATGACAGGATTAGCCTGAGTGTGGGCTTGGGCTGTAATCCTTGCTCAGCTACCTCCCTGCTCGGCCCCAAGGCAAATTCCTTAACCTCTCTCAGCTTCATTGTCTCCATTTGTTAAATGGAAATAAAAGGACTTGTTTCACAGGTATGTTGTGTGCGGATTAAATGAGAAACTGCATATGAAGGATTACGTGACTCAAAGGGAGCTGCAGCTAAAGTTAATGAGAATGAGCCGACTGCAGCGGAGTCAGGCTCGCTCTTGCCCGGGGCGCGCAGCCCTGCGCTCGGCTGGGGCTGCTGGGCTGCGGGGTCTCACCTGCCGGGGCGGGGGCTCCGCCGGCTGCGCGGCACCGGCGAGCACGGGCTTTGCCCCCTTACTCTGCTCTGCGCCGTGTCAGCGTCTTTGGGTTTCTGGCCAATACGTTCCGCAGCTGTGCCCAGGTCCATTTCTTTTACTGCCAGGAGGGCTGTGGAAACAAAGCTGAAACCCATGAGACGGGGAGCTCCCAGTCCTCTCCCTACGCGAGGAAACAGGCCTCTCCCGAAAGGCCAGGCTCCTCTGCAGCCTCTAGGGCCACCTCACTTGGCTCTCCCCGGCCTCCCCCATCTGTATTTCCAGTTGTGAAGGGACCCTGGGCTGGTCTGCTTTCTAAATCACACTCCATGTGCAGCCTTTCTTCAGTGGACATGGCTTCTGCGTGCTAGACATTCCGTTTACCTCTCAGAACCTTCAAGGATTCTGATGTGCTCTGGCTCCGGTGGGGGTAGAGAGGCCGCCAGGCTATTTTGGAGCTGAAGCTTCTGTTCAAACTCCCATCATCATTAGGCCTCTGCCTAGCATGTTGTCTTCCCCGGAGCATTTAGCGGTCACTTAGGTATCTGAGTGGAGGGGTCTTCATCTTCATTCAGGCAGCTCCCTGAATCTTCCACACCAATTGGCCATTTTATTTGCAAATTACAGTACAACCCATTTACACTCCAGTGTGCTGTAGGAGGATGTGAGAGTTCTGAAAAGTGCTACATACAGCCTGTTTAGGACAAATACTCGGCAAAGCCCACCAACCTACACCAGCACCCCCTGCCACCTGAATAGTGCCAGTCACTGGGTACAAAATAAGTGAGACTGTTTACTGAACTTACAGTACAAATGCCCACACTCCAGGCCTCCTTAGTCAAGTGAAGCTATGTGGTCTAATCAGACCAGACTCAGGAGACACGGATTTGTGTCCCAGCTTTCTAACAAACTCCTTTTGTGACTTTTGACATCATAATAATAATAGTCCCTGGGAACTGAACACCTGCGCCGTGCCAGATACCACTGATCATGGCTTGATCTGTAATTCTCACACTAGGTGCTGACAGGACTGGTGTTATTCCCATTTCACAAGGGAAAACCGAGGCTCAGATAGGCACAAGTAACTTAATAAATAGTAAGTGATAGAGGAAGGAATCAAACCCAGGGGTATCTGATCACCAAAGATGACTCTGTTCAACACTGGGCAGCAACCTTTCCTGGCTTCATTTTTCCCACCTGCAGAAAGACAGGTTTGGATAGTGTGCAATTCCCTGTCACCTCTGGTGAGTCCTTCTTTGATGCCCACAGTAGGACCCATGAGCCTCTGCGTAAAATTATAGACTCTATTAGCAAAGGATAGAGAGAGGAGATGCTATTTGGTTTTGCCACATCAGCTTTTCTAAGCAGGTGAGCATGAAGGCCCCATGTGGGGCTGTTTTCCAACTTCCTTTTACAAATGAGGTTGGAAAAAATAATGTTAATGAAGCAACTCAGCTATGACCGGAATGCAGCAGCAAGTAATCAAGTCCAGACCATGGGACGGTTGCCATGGCATTCTAAAGCATGCACCACGATCACTGTCTATGAATATTCCCTCCCTTGATGGATGGCGGGTTGACTTTATTTTCTTGTAAGCAAATGTGATAACAATATTAAGCAATTACAAGTAATGTCCCCCAGCTGCTTCTTCATTGCCTTTGAAATATTATTTCCAATCTGCTAAAATAATTGCAAACCTATTAACAAAGAAAGGTACCCCCACCTTCCAAAGAAAAAAGGGTGACAAACTTCTTTCCAGGACATTCAAACACATGGCTGCCCTGCCACACAGCCTGAGTTTGCAAAGGTCCAACTGCGTTTTGAAGAAGGTTGCTGGGTAAACTCTAACCGTGCAACCACAAAACATACAATCAGGAGTAAGGGGAGCTGATGAGCTGGGAATTTTGTTGGCCTCCAGGTTAAATGCAACTTTCCACCAAATTGTGGCTATCTCACTTTCACAATGCTGCAACCCAGCCATGTCCAGAATATATTTATCCACCACTCACTAGGGACAAAATAATAATCTGCCGTGAGGAATGCAACCCCACACACGCACATACATGCACACACACGCATGTCTCCGGCTGCCTCGGCGCTCTCAGACTGGTCAAAGGAGGAAACGCAAACATTACTAAATAAAGTCTGATACAAGGAGGACTGTGATAAACAGGACACACCAGAGGGCCTGACACAGTACAAAGGGAGCAAACAACAAGCGAAGATGAATTCAGACTCACTTTAATTTATAAAACTGATTATGAAAAACTGCATGAAAGTCTGGTCTGGATGATTCTCAGTTTATCCAGAGTGTTCCATTCTAATTATTAGAACCCCTATCCAAACATCCTTCTCATGGTCCAAGCCAGAAAACAAGGAGTCTTCCTTAACACCACCTTCTTCATCCCTCATGGCCCCAAACATCACCAAATCCTGCTCACTTTTACCTACTAAATTTTGCTCTATTGCTTCCAACTCCACTAGCATGACACTGGCTGCAAGATGACCACCAGCAGCAGCTGGGGCAACCGGCAGCCTTGTTTACCTGCAAGGATAGCCATTCCTCAGCCTGCTGGGGCAGCTTACGTCATGGGCCACTCCTGGGCTCATAGCAGTTGCCAGAGGCGGTAAATAATCAGAATATCCTGCTGGACTAGGGGATTGCATGGATATCTGAACAAATCATGGATTTTTATAGGAAGGAGAAAGAGGAAAATGCTTCGTGGGGGAGAAACCAATAGTAATATGCCTCGGGGAAAAGGCACGATAGGAAAATACATCATAATCATATTCCATATGTATTGTGGTCTTGAGTTTTTAGGCACCACACAAACCTATCATTTATTCATTTGACAAGTATTTGAGTGCCAGGCATTAGAGACACAATGTTGAACAAAAATACACAGAGTTTCTTCCCTCAAGAGCTTGGACTCTAAGAGGGAGCACTGATATTAATGACAGGCTCACACAATAAGGGAAAGTGCAGCCCTGATGGGAGGAGGAGACCCACATGCGCTACAGGAGGCGTGGGAAGTGGAGCTGACATCAAGAGGGAGTCAGAGCAGCTGCCCTGAGAGGCAGCACTTGAACTGAAATGGGGAAGGGGAGAGGCAGGGGTGAAGAGAACATTCAGCCAGCGTAGAAGCTGGCCCATGAGGAGGGCGGTGGCAGGTGGACAGGAGGGAACACCTCCGTTCTGGAAGTTATTGTTAAGCTGTTGAATTAACCTGCGATGGCTCTCGCCTGACCTCTGGACTTCTTCTTTTTTTTTTTTAATATATCTTTATTGATTTCAAGGAGAGGAATGGAGAGGGAGAGATAGAAACATCAGTGATGAGAGAGAGTCATCGATCTGCTGCCTCCTGCCCCCCCCCCCCACTGGGGATCGAGCCCTGACCAAGAGTCGACCTGCGATCTCCTGGATCCTAGGTCGATGCTCAACCACTGAGCCATGCCAGCCGGGCTGGACTTCTTGTTTTCTGAGGTCAAACATTGTGCTTTTGTTTCAGCTAGTTTGAGTTGGGGTCTGTCGCTCACAACCAAAACCAAATTGATTGCCATTGGTCCTGTGAGGTAGAGGGCAGGCCTCACTGCCATACCTTGGGGAAGCTAAAGGTGGAGAAGGGATTTCAAGCACCCAGGCAAGAGGCGCTGTCATGTAGAGCTTGAGAATGGCTTCTGCCGTCAGACTACCCAGATCCATTTCCTGGCTTTGTGACTGAGTTCTCTCTGTGCCTCAGTTTTCTTGTTTGTCAAAGGGACGGTGATAGTGCCCATCTCTGCCTCCAACACCCTTAACAACTGGACCAGTTATCTACCTTTTCAGGCTTTTTACTCAGAGCCCTCTTTCCTGTGCCCTCTGTTATATCCCACTTGAATCTCTCAGCATGGTCATGTTTTCCTCTTCCTTGCCTTTGTTCAAGACATTTTCTCTTCCCAGAATAACTCTGGTCCTTCTCCTACTGAAATCCAACCCATCCTCCAGAAACCAATTCAAATTCCGTCTCTGTTAAGCCTTCTTCAGGTACCCCTAGCCACCTCCGCTTCCTTTGAGCTCACTATTATATGTTGGGCCATTTTTCTCATCACATCTCATCTTTTGCTGTCTTGTATAGTGATAGGCACATGTGATCTGCAAGCACCATTTGCATAGTCATTGTATCCCAAGAATACTAGGTACTCCAAATCTGATGCAAATTTTGGTATGTTTTCCCTGTGAATATTAAACAGATTTGCTGGGCTATACATGGCATTGCATATTTTAGCTGAGCATTCTAGGATGTAAAGTTTTCTCCCACTCTGTGTCCCATACATTACTGCAAAACCAGTCTTCTAGTTTTGTAACAAAAAGATGCATATGGCAGTTCTGTGGATTGTAAAGCACTCTATGCATATTAATTACTGTCATCATCACCATCACCACCACAACCATTGTCGGTGCTCTCAGGCCTGATACCATCTCCAGTGTGACTCAGACCTCCTTTGACCTCACTTAACCTCATCTGCCCTCTCCATTCCTCATCACTGGATTGTGAGGGTCAGGTAAGATAATGAATGTGAAAAGTGCCGGAGCATGAGTAGAAAGGACACTGCTTGTTTTCCAGCTGAGGAAATAAGGTTGATTCTCACGTTTGCCCATAAGCAGTGCAGGTGCTCTTCCCAAATGCTATAGTCCCTTCTCCCAAGCCCCTGACTTGCCTGATGTGGAAGGACCTCCATCCCAAGAGCCTTTCATTTCTCTCTCTCTCTCTTTCCACCACTGTGAAAGGGAGTGAAGCATCTTATTACAGTATATCTAGTTAATAATTCAAAAGACCAAAGCGTAGAGACATTTTTCTCTTTGATCATTTGATTTTAAATCAGGAAAAAAGCCAACCAAACAAAAAGTCCCTCTGAGAGCCTCAGGGTTGCTTACTGATTAAAAATCACCAATAGTTTATAATAATACCATTATTATCCCTGGGTATATATGAATGGTAGAGTGCAATTGAGAATTAGCAATTTAAAAATGAGCTTAAGATCACAGAGAGGGTCAACACCAGAGTGGAATAAGCACTCTGTACCAAAGCAAGACTTCAGACAGTGCCTCACTAGGAAGGAAACCCCCTAGGCAGCCCATCTGTTGGACAGGAGGCCAGTCTCTGAAAACAGAGACTCGGGCCACCACCAACCTGGGCAGGAGGGTCAGTTCTAACAGCTCTGTCACTGGGGCCATGCAGGAATTGCCCTGGGTGATTGGTCCTGTGTACTGTCGCTGTTCCTGTTCCCTCCTCTTTCAGCACTCCTGGGAAATGTCTGAAATATAAGACAGGAAGTTCTATATTTCACCTCTGGATATTTTCAGCTTTAGTTAACATTAAACAACAAGAAGTCAGTGGCTGATATTTGAGGCTGTCCAACCTCTTTGTCCACATGTTACCTAATTTTCCATTTTGGGGGCACGTGGCAGCTGGTTCTCTTTTTTTCTTTTTTTAAAATATATCAGTATATCTGAAATATTGATTTCAGAGAGAGGAAGAGAGAGGAAGAGAAAGACAGACACATCAGTGATGAGAGAGTCATTGATTGGCTGCCTCCTGCACGCCCCCAACTGGGGATGGAGCCCGCAATCCAAGCATGTGCCCTGATGGGGAATCAAACCGTGATCTCCTAGATCCTAAGTCGATACTCAACTACTGAGCCACGCCCGGCTGGGCTGGCAGCTAGTTCTTCATGGCTGAGGCTCTTGGGAGCTGTTCCATCCAGCTCCTTCCATGTTGTGGTTCCCCTGGGTGTCCTCACTGCCACCTCTCTAGGCTGTGGGCCTAGCTCTAGATTCCGGCTGCTTCAGTGCTTGTGGATCCGCCTTGCTTGATCTCCACCCGAGGTCTCCTCTCCCTTGAGCCCCTGGTCACAGCCACAGATGGAGAGAGCACATTTCCTTCAGCTGTCACCAACACTTCTCTCTCCCCTTCCCTAAGATGTTTCCATTCTTGTCCTTACTGTATCCAGAGACCTTTGTCTTCCACCAATATGGGGACCTTTCTCTGTGACACTTGCCACAGTTAATAATCTTAAATTTCCTCCTTAAAACTTACTGCAAAGTTTGGTCTGTAAACAGTAGTTTTAGGTGATATTGTTAAGTACAATCTCATAATTGCCTGTGATGTGACCACCACATACCTAAATATTGTATGTAGGTCACATAAGGCATAGGTATCGCTACCTGTCTGCACGCACGCATTTGTAAATATGTGTCTATTTATTTGACGTAGGAAATAAGGCTTTACGTCAAAACTCCTAACTCCTGGCTCCCAGGAGGCCCGGAAATCTGTTTAGCCTGGGATCAACCCTCCACAATTTCAAAGTTCTCCAACGGGGCATGCAACTTGTAGTTCAGGCCGGAGGTGAAGCTTTGGTCTGAGGTTAAGGAAACAGGGTGGAATCTAAACTCTTTGGTTTGCATGCCTGACATCTGAAGGGGAAGCTCAGCACTGCTATTCTTTCAGAAAAGGTTAGCCGTGCCCGAGAGTGTTAAATCCTCATGTTGCATCGGTGTGGCTCTCCTGTAATTGGCCCTGTTACGCCATGCGTGCCTAACTGCAGCATTTGTAATACAGATTCAACCACACAAATCCCCAAATTATACTTTTGCTAGAACAAAGGAAACAATGAATTGCAGAGTTCACAAATCTCTCCTTTAATTAGGCCACACCCAAAATACCAGGACTTGCAAAACCACCAGAGAGAACAGGCCAAGGGGCTGTGGAAGCACTGAGGGCTCTCCAGAGAGGACAGGGATGGAAGGTAGGAGAAGGAAAGAGAACCTTTCTTGTTTAGCTAGTTAGCCCAAAGCACTGTCTCCCAAGCACCCCACTTTCCCTTCTATTTGGTGTCTCTCCTGAGTCACCTTGATTCAATACTCAGCCTTGATGATGAAATCCAGTTAAGTGTGACTGTTCTGGAGACTGTTGGAAAGGACACAGATCCAAACATGAGCAAAACAGACAGCATAACTTCGTTAACTGTCAGTGCCTCCGCTGTGTGGCTGCTGAGGCTCCCAAAACAAATGTCTGGGACTTCCATCTAAAGTTTCTGATCCACTGTCAGTCCATTACAGGAAATTTGGGCATAGAAGAAAATGCACTTTAAAATCCTGGCTCAGGAGATAAAGGCACACAGACAATGCACCACCAGATGGATGGGACCATTTTCTGCACTTCATCAACTCAGGAAACCTCATCTTTTCTTCTCTGCAGAGCCTGCAAAAATACTGTCAGGACTGGGAGCTGGGCTGTTGAAATCATGGGCCTTTTAACCATGACAATGCCCTCTTCACTCCTAATCAAAACAGCCCACCTCTGTACTCCCATCTGAAGACCCCTGCTTCCCTGGCAGTTACCCTCTGATCTGCAGTTACACAGGCAATTTCCAATTCCTTATTCCTGACCAATGGGGCAGAAAACTCAAACACACAGTCAGGTGGGAGTTCCCAGGGGGCCATGAGTTCCAACTTGTCAACCAACCAGACGGGGAAAGATTGCGGGGGAAAAGGAGAGCAGAGCGAGTGCACTGTGGATGGCGAGGATGTCAAGAGCTTACGGGAGCAGACAGCAGGCACGGTTCACCTCTTAATGTCTTTGATCCTGCTGACATTGTTGTCAACTGCACCGGTCCTTGTTTGCTGTGAGCCTCTCCATGGGCACCTGGGAAATTTGTGAGGCCCTCACTGGAAATGGGAGGTAGGAGAGAAGTAGACATGGCTGGCGCTATGGACTGAATTGTCTTCCCCCTCAAATTTGTATAATGAAGCCCTAATTCACAATATGATGGTGTTTGAAATGGGGCATTAGGGAGATAGTTAGACTTGGATTAGGTCATGCAGATGAGGCCCACATGATGGGAATAAAGGCCTTATGAAAAGAAAAAGAGACCAAAAAAATCAATCTCTCTCTCTAACTCTGTCTCTTCTCACTCCCTGCATGCACTCACCAAGGAAAGGCCATGTGAGGACATAACAAGAAGGCAGCCATCTGCAAACCGGGAAGTGGGCCCTCCCAAGACACTGCACCTATGTGCACCTTGATCATGGACCTCCCAGCCTCCAGAACTGTGGGAAATGAATGTTTGTTATTTAAGCCCCTCGGGCTATGGTTATAGCAGCCAGAGCTAAGACAGTTGGGTTTTGAGCCTTTCCTACCATTCCCCATTCCTCTCTTCTAAAACCTTCCATTTGGTGTTGGCAGGCAGGCAGTGGCTATCTGGGTGAGTTCAAGGGCTGTTATGGGGCTCAGACACAGGCCTGGCTATGCGAGGGCCATAAAAGTGATGCATCACTGGCTCACTCCCGCCCTCTCTGAGTCACAGGATGGATGGAGGGAAATTAGTTTCATTCCACTTTAGACACAATCTGGCCCCACTTTGACCTAGAGAACAAGAGTTAAGCTCTTATGATCATTTCAAGTAGATTCAACAACAGTAATTCTTTGTATCATTAGAATTCTACAGGCAGAGCAGTCATCCTGCTTATCTAATTTGTAAAGAGCTGGTCCTACTTTTACCCTTGTGCCCTCATCAGTTAGATCAGAATAAGAAGGGGGAAAATCGGTGATACTGGAGTAATTTAATTCTTACCAAACTTCAGAAGATTTAGTTCAAGACTTGACTGTGGAAGGAAGAGCAAGCATTGCTGATAAAAGTGATTTCAATATAGCATATGATTGAGTTGACTGATGTTGAATTAGCAAAAAAAGATGTCTTGCTAAGGGGTCCTTGAGATCCTTGGGACACTGCTATTTTGTGCTAACCAAATACCAGTTTGTGAAAGCTTCTAGGTTTTAAATATAAAGCTGGCACATGAAAATTGAGCAAATAATGAAAGTTTGATTTTTAGTGATTAAACAATGCTTAGGAGTGCAAAAGTGAAGTGTACATAGGATTTCAAAGCATTTGTGGGTCCCTCAAACCCAGGCAGCACAGTAGTTTTTAATGCTTGGCCATCTCCACAAGAAACAGAACCATGGATCATATAAGGACGGTCTGATGGCCATGGTTTGGGGACAACCTGAGCCAGTTGCCAAGAAGACCCCATCAAGTCCATTGGTGGCTGAGGCCTACCTGGCAGCCAACTGGAAGAGCAAGGACCGAGTTCCCTATGGTCCACTCTCCTGTGTGCTATATCCTCATGGAGAGGTGGGTACAATAAACCTGTATTCTCTGTTTGTCTAGGGCCCACCTCCCTTCCCCTACACTTTTGGACAATGAGAGTGGCTTTAAAGCCTGCCTACTCTCTGCCTGAATCTTGTGATTCCCTGTATTCTGAATAAAAGCTCATCATTTAGAAGACAAAGGGCCCATCTTTCTCCACCTCTAATGAAAATTTAGTCTCACACAGGATGAATTCAGATAGGAAAATAGAGTTTGTTAGGGGAGAGAGAGGGGAAAGTAAGATGACATTTGAGGAACTTGTTTCCCTTTGGCATCTGGCATGACCTGTGATTCATGGGACAGGCAGATTTTTTCTATTTGTTATGACTATTAGAAAATTTAGAGCCACTTCTGTGATCTACTTTTTGTAATTTCTATAAGACTTCCTGTAAATATTTCTGTTGAGTACCTTAATCTTGGGCTTCTTTTACCATTTTCCTTTTGAATTTCTTTCTTTGTTTGTTTTCTGTTGTAAAGCATGTATTTTTTGTGAGATGTCTTGAAATCTTTTTGGAATGAGCCTTAGAAACATGAATAGATGGGTGGGTGGGTGGATAGATGAATGAATGGACAATCATATAGATAGAAAGAGAAATGAGGTAGAGACAATGATGAAGACTTAGGCAGTGAGGGAAAAGTATATGCTACCCTTGTCTGGCTGTTGACAAGGGCGATAAAAGAAAAATGGAAGGATTGCTGAGGAGGAGGACTCGGCCAAGGTTAGAAACACATGGTCACCAACCCAATCATGGCAGGGCTCAGAATATGATGCCCTTTATAGTTATATAAAAGAAAATTTTAAAAGATTCTGAGGGGAGATATATATATGTATCAGACTCAGGGCTGCACAGGTAACTTACCATTATTCTACTTGGGTAAAAAAAAATTTTTTTAATAAGAAAAAAACACTCTGTATATCAGCAGGATTGAACTAAAAATTCAGCTTTCTGATTCAGTTTTTCAAATTCTCAGGGTCAAGAGATGAATTCTAAAAGCTCAACTAATTGTGAACATATCCTGGACCCTCACTGACCCTGATTCCCCCTTGTCGTCAAGGTCAGCCCTGACTCTCTCATTGCTTTTTCTAGGGAGGCTGCTCAAGGTTTTCTTATCATCTCATTAATTAATCCCCAGGAAGTGGTAGGATTCAAGTGTTCATAATGAGCATTATGCATTTTGCAGAAATGTGAAAGCGAGAGAAACTCAAGCACTGCCAGTGAAGCAAAGCCATGGCAGTGCAGTTCCTACGGGTGCACATAGCTTGTCCTCCTCTCCACCAGGTGACCTCATCATGATCGATGCCACTGCCCCTCCACCCCCCAGTCATCAACACTTGCCGATTATTCCAACTCAACAAGAGCTGTACCATTGGAAGAAACCACCAAGAGTGCTATTCTGAAATCTGGAAAGCTAGCACACATAGATGAATTTTTATAAGGTGACTCCTACAAGGAGGGTCTTGCTACTTCATGGTTACTGCCTTCAACCGAAATGGAACAAATATAATTTGAACCTCAATTCATTAAAAATCATCTCCCTCAGCTGGAATAATGAGCAGCCCCCATCGCCAGTGGAAGGGTGCACTCTGGCTCTGATATAAGATTTGCAGTCTACGTGCAAGTACATTATGTCATTTGAGCTGGGCTTTCAATTCTGCCAGGGAACGTATGTGTTTTGCAGTGACGAAAAGGGACAGAAACGTTTGACTGAACAGAAGCTTCGAGTTGGTTTGGTGCCTTTCTCCTTTTCTTCCTCTCCCGTTGAAACTCCCACCCTTTGAATTTTCCCTTTTGACTCAAGAGCTATCAGCACACACCGATTTCAACATCAAGGAGTTGTTTGCCTAATCTGAGTGAAGTGATTGAAGTCGAGTAGAGATGAGTAGAGAGGCATGATAAAAATTAATGCTACAGCCCAGGAAAAGCTGCTCTCCTGCATATAAACACCTCAGAGATGTAGTTCCCTCCCCTCTCCACCCCAGCTTCCTTACTTACCCTGGATCATCTCTCTTCTCATTAACTGCCAATTGCTTATGGATTTTTTTTCTACCTTTGAATATGCAAGGGTGTTCTGCTGCCCCCATTCTCTGTTCTCTAATTTAATTTTAATTCTATCTGAACATTTTTATACCTGCTTCTTTTCCTTCGTTCATGAGATGGAATTATTTTAGCCCCAAGTGCATTTTCTCTAGCACACAAAAGTACTTTGAACAAAGTACTATGCACATACCTCCAATAAGCAAGCCTGAGCCAACCTTTCACAATAAGAAGACAGCTGTGAGATACAAAGATTACCTTAACATCCTACAGGTAAGCCAAGGGACCAAAAGGTGTCAAACATATTTACCTCAAGGGAATAGAAAATGGGTAATTGAGTTTTCAACTTGCTCTGGAGTCTAAAGGAATCAAGAATCAGCTTGTTCATTCACAAACATTTATTGATCACTTTCTATGTGCCTATCCCAGTGTTAGCTGTTGGAAGCACCAAGGTGACACGTGCCTTTGCTCTTCAGGACTTCATGATACAGTGGGAAGAATGAAGTGGCTGAATCTACTATGTGTAGTGGAAAGGACTTTTATAGCAACATAATTGGCTCATTTTCTCCCTAAGATAATGATCTATTTCTAGTAATGAAATAAATGCTTGATGACAATAATAACAAAATAAATAAGTTCAACCCACTTTGACAATGGACCCATAAATAATTGGAGGCCTAGTAATTTTAACCTACCTACTAGCATTCATGATACTCAGCTAGTACAACTGCTATGGCTGTACCAGTTGCTAAAATACTGACACACTTCCCACAGGTTTGTAGGTAGCCATGTTCTTGAGCTCCATAGCCTGGACTGCCATAGTGTCCTTGTTCCCATTTCTTTTTTAAGGTGTACTTCAGATGTCCCCTTTCTTCCCCACTCCCTGCCACCGCCCACAGGCAAGGTTAATTGCTTCCTTCCCCTACACTTTCACATCAGAGTTGGTTGCCTCCACATTTTCTCTCCAGTGCTTCTCACCATGTAGTCTTTCTGGTTTAGAGTTCAACGTGTGTGTGCATACGTGTGTGTGTGTGTGTGTGTGTCCTAATATTAGCAGCTTCTTGTGTCTTTGCCTCCTCTGATGCCAGGCATAGTGAATGAATTCAATAAAAGTTGGTTAACTGATAAATCTCATTTCCCTGCAAACATCACAAAATACATATTGGCTCTAATAGGCTCTATTGTCACAAAGAAACGTTCATGAAAAAAAACAAGGTTCGGGTGGCTGGTTTTTATTGGGATCAATAATATACGATAAACACTCTGTTACAGATGGAGACATTATAAGAAATGGAAAAATGTATTTTTAAACAAAGGTGCTACTAACAGGAAGGAGTTTTTCGGCCAGAAAATTCGAGCTTTCCCATCTTTAACATGTTGAGTAGGCTTCCTCACTGTCATGCAATAGTTGGTATTCAAGATGTGTGCATCATTTATGTACATGTTCTGGTGACATTCTCTAAATTGTTGAGCACAGGTTTTCTAAGTAAAGCATACTCTTTAAGCATACTATTAAGGGACACTGTCAGGCAATTTAAGCAGAAAATGTGGCCTAGTAAAATGCTGACCCTTCAGAAATTGTAATCTCATGGTGATTGCTTCTTGGAGTACAAATGCTGTCAAAAATCCATCATGCACCCTGAGAGAATGAAGAGAAGCAGAAGCACTGGGATATGCATCCTGAACTGGAAATCAGGCTCCAGGAGGTGGATTTGAAGAGTTTGTGTACAATAAGCTCCCCAAACCAATGTCTGAATCATTATTTGCATCGAGGACTTTCCAACCTGGAAGAGACTTTGAGAGATAATATAACCAATATTACAGATGTGGGAAACCAAGAACAGAGTGTAGAAAAACGCCTAAAGCCAGAGAGTATTTTAATGGCTGGAATTCAAATCCGAGCCTCTGCGGTATCTGAGCTTGGATCTTCCTGCCATTTCTGGGTGTAAGGGTAGTGTTGTTGGTGTAATAAAAATAGAGCACAAAAGCATCTTTCTAAGTGAGGACAAAGGGTGAGAGTTTAGAGGAGCTAGAATAAAATGTTAAAACTGGCCCTGGCTGGGTGGTTTAGTTTGTTGGAGCGTCATCCCCTTCATCAAAAGGTTTCGGGTTCAGTACCAAGTCCTGGCAAGTACAGGAGGCAACCGATCGATGCTTTGCTCTCACATCGATGTCTCTCATTCTTCTTCCCTCTCCCCCTTCCTCTCTCTCTAGAAATCAATGAGAGCATGTCCTTCGGTGAGGATTTAAAAAACAACAACACATGAAAACTGAAAAGATGCTAAAGTGTGGGCAACATAAGTAAGTAGAAGGGGAGGCCCCATATGCTCTTGGGGAGGGCTCTAGGCCTCCCAAAGTCCTCCCCACCTGCTGCCTGAGTCTCAAAATGTCTTCTTTGGAAGTTCACTCATTTGACTTGAAGTTGCATTAAAATGCAAATCAGCATTACTCCTGGGAGCCACAGCACAAGCAGTCACAGCATCATGAGTGCCTCAGAAAAAGGGTTGGGGCTCCCCTGGGGACTGGTTCATGGGGGGGAGGAAGGAGGGGAGGAGGGAAAGCAGATTCTAATAACTCAAAGAATTCTTTCTTATTTTTATTTATCCTTAAAAATAAAATCTAAATGTGCTCAGGTGAATCTTGTAAACAATATAAATCATTCTCCTTGCTCTGCATCATATACAATTTACATTCCACAAATCGAAAAGTATAAAACCTGGATGGGTTTCCGCTGTACACCACCCCACTGGCAATAAATGTGTCTTTCCAGCCGTTTTCTATCTGCTTTTGGGGGGTGTTATCATATGTTTGGTAATTGTCTCAGCACAATTTCTGTCACTCAAAAGGGTATTATCGTGCTGGGGTGCCATGTGGGAATCTGTTCTGATGGAATGGCCATCGTGAGCCTGAAAAAGAGGGGACAATTTCCAAAGGCTTGGGTGGAACTCAGAGTAGCTTTGGAATGAGAGAAACCTAGAGTGTTCCTCAGTCAGCTTGGTCCTGGATCAGGCAGTGAAGAACTGTGAACGGGATCGTGACACTGCAGAAAAAGATGTAGGGTCAAGAGAGAGTTTGGAGGAGGAAATTGCTGGATTAGGACAAAGACATGGAAACTGACACAGGCTCTGTCCTTGACTAAACTTTAATCAGGTTCCTCTAGACCTTGACATTCAGTGTCCTTCCCTGTGTCCTTGTCAGTCTTGCATTGTCTAGGTGTAGGAAGAATCTTGGCAAATTGGTTGAGCCAGGACCCCTACCCTCAATATCTAATCACTCTCAATAGCTGAGCAAATTCCTCATTTCTCACCACCCCCAAGATGATGTGTGATCAGCCCGGCCAACCTTCAGCAAAAATCCTGTCCAGTTGTTTTAACCAGAACCCCCCCTTTACCCCTGATGGCTCATCTTAGCAATTTTCCATTCACTGACTTCACCCTGGTCTTTGGCTATTAATCTCATCTTCACCATGCTGGATTCATAACAGAGCCCAGTTCCATTTTCCCTGGGTCTGTTTGCCCCTATTGCCATAGCTCTTTATTAAAATCTGTTTTTACTACTTTAACTCTAATTTTTTTTTTTTTTTTGGCGAGACAAACTCTTCAAGAGTATGGAAAAGACTTTCAAAACCATCTAATGTTGCTCCATCATTTTACTGAGGCCTGGAGAAACAGTTGGGGTTTGAAAGATTTTGGTGGCAGAGAAGGGAAAAGAATCCAAAGTCACTTCAAGATTCATTCCTGGGGTGACTTGGAGAATAGTGTTGACATGAACAAGCATAAATTTACACTGAAACAGAAAGATGGAGCAAACGCATGCATACAAGGACCAGTGGAAGAAGTATACACAACATACAGGGTGGTAACAACCACGGAGCAGAACTGCTCAGTAAGCAAGAAAGCCCCAGGAGACTGGAATTCTAATCCTGATCCTATCCCTGATTTATTGAGTTACTTTGGAAGAATCACTTAATTAACTTTGCCCAGATAAACCCATCACTCTCTTCTCTATATTGAGATAATGTATACGATTAATTAATGCTCACAGATATAAAAAAATAAGTGTTATTTATAAGTCATTGAGAGACTCGGTGTCTCATATCCTGTGTCCAGTTCTGAGTCCTGCTCTTAAGCGTGTGTCCCCCAAGTTCAGAGGAAGGGTCCCAGCAACACTAACAGCTACTTGCATTGTGCTTGGCCATCTTTTACACATACAAATGATTAAAACATGATGACAAGGCTATTTTGCAGATATAATTACCAGTTTGGTAGTTATATCTGTAAAATTTGTATTCACTATGTGAGAAAACTGAGGCACAGAGAGGTGAAACAACAAGTCCAGGGTCACAAAGCTGATGGTTAGCACAATTATGATTTGAATTTATGTTGCCTAAGTCCAAAAGACAGGCTCTCAATTTCTCACTATGCTGCCTAAGAGATAGAAACTGATGCAAAAAATTGGGGGGGTGGTATGTTCACCCTCCTTAAAAGCAAGAACTTAAGGTCTCTGACACAGGATTGGGAGCATTTTCATTTTGGAAGAAGAGTGGGCTTATTAGTACTGATATAATAAAATAGGACCAGTGGACTGTGGGCACTGAAACGCAGATTTCAGATGCAGCTTAGAGCATTTTCCTAACAATACAATCTACAAACAAGATAATCATCTCAAAAGGCTTGGTTTAAGAGCTCTGCTGTCTGCTAATCATATGACCTTGAGCAAATTACTTAACATGTTTTTGTCTCAATTTCCTCATCTCAGTAATGTGGCCAGTAACAGGACCAACCTCATAGAGCTATTGCAAGGATTAAGTTGAGTTGATATGTGAGAATGAATTAAAAATGGCCCATAGAAAGTGCTCAGTAAACATCAGCTCTTATACTTGTCATTGTTCCTTGACTATGTTGAATGTGGCAGATAGATGATCATGTGACAGGAGTAATAGAGGAAGGAAAAGATTCCTACATAGTGTGGAAGGGAGTCAGGATGAGTATTTCCTCCAAAGATCTATGAATCCAACAACATTATAATACGATACACACAGTTCAACACAACACAATACATAGCAAAACAAGATCTAGCATTTTGATCAGCTCTCTACTCATCTTATAGCTGTTGACTCCTATCATGGCCGTCATCCTTATATAATGAAATAACTGATACCTGTTAGAATCCTGAAACTCCAGGGATTAGCTCTCCCAACCTGCATGGTGTTTAACTCTCAGAGCTCTTATTTTGAACATTTGCTGTACTATAAGGCATCGTGTCACCTGCAATCTAGTTCTCAGCTATTGGTTTCATGTGTGCCAGCCTTTCCCTGGGGCTAAATGTCAGCATGTAGCCATGTCTTAAACATCTTTGTCTCAACTAGAGCATCCAGCACTTGCCTGGCACATGGTAGGTTCCCAGTAAAAATGAGTCTATGGTTAGGTTGAAAATAAATATGTAGTTCTGCATGTGATCAGTTGGGGCAAATGACAGAGTAATAACTAAATGTGATGCTTAATTATACTAACTATAATCATGTATCTGCTTCATTTCCTTTTCAGGTTTGTAGTTTTCTATTTTTATTTAATCAGCATATGTACACATGTTTTTATTATAAGTTGCTTCAGCTCTATTTTGGACAAAAGGTATAAATTATAAATAAAAAAATCTCAGACAACCCAGTTCACTGAAAGGAGGCCTGGATTTTGCAGGATTTAGGAGAGCTAGGACCTATTTTTTGAAAAAAGATACAAGTATTCCTTTCCTCATGCCAACCTGCAGAAGAAAAATAGTGTACGAGCCAAAGCAGCTGAGAGTCTAAAGGACAGATAGTGGGTGAGATGGTCCAGAGTCAACCCCGAGAGGTGTTCATTATGTTCGTAAGGTGAGTCACTTGGCTCTAGATGCTGGGGCCAAACCACAACTCCAGACCAGAGATGCCATAGAACATTGCTAAGCCTTGTGGGCTTTGGGCTTACTCTGCCTGGGCTCAAATCCTGGCTCCTTCACTTATTATGTGATATTGAGACACTTAGTTCATGTTCTGTGCTTCAGTTTCCTTGTCTGTAAAAGGGCGGATGGTGTAAATAATTCCTACCTTAAGGTGTTTCAGGAATTTAATGTCAGTAAGTTCTTAGAACCCTGTCTGGGGCAATATATGCTCTCAAAAGCATTGTCTGGAATTTGTTATCATTCCCTTAAGAGGTATGCCCCATTCCAATGTGTGCTGTGCTATTGGTACAATGTTACCAAGAAGGTGTTGGAGGAGACTCAGACCCCCATGCATTTGCAGAGTGCACATGCTCTGCTTGTCATCCTGGAGCCCATGAGATACAGGTCTGCACTGTGGATTATAAAAAGAAGTAAATGAAGGGCAAGGACATTTAACATATTAATACACGGCCCCCATTAGTAAAAGCAAACCAACACCTGTGACTTGTGGTAGAGAGTTAAGCAGTATTAGCTTCATTCTCAGATGATAATTAGATTATTACTTTCATTTATACTACAAAGCCAAAGTAGAGACTATTTCATTTGCACATTGCTTACTATTTTGCATATTAGTGAGATTAGATTGCATTTTGTCTAGCCAATATACTCATTTTTATTTCCCCCACCTTACCCTGCCTTGACCTCATCAGCAATTCCAAAAGATTCCACTAAGAATAGAGTATTTTCTTTATTAATTGGGACTCAGCCAATGATTTTCTTTCTTTCCCTGTGCATATTTGCCTTCGTATTTCTCACTCCTCCTCTCCTGTTTCAGAGAGACTACCACTCTCTATCACGTGTGGTTTCCTAGGAGACACACTCACAGCCAAGAACTCCGAATCACACATTTCCATTTTCATCCCCACCTCCTCTCCCAATTAGCTTTAACTGGTGACACAGGTAAGAATACATCAGCACTTTTAAAAATTACTCCACAAATTACTCCACCGATTTCATACTCATTCATGGAAACACAGAGTAATTGCAGAAGACGGGACTTTTTTTTAGAGAAATCTCATTTAATATCCTAAGTATTGGATTTGTTAAGTGCTTAGGGATTTTACATGTTGCTCTGAGGCTGAGACTGAAGTTACTGAAATTCCTTGACGTCCCAGTTTAAAACTCCATGAGGTAGTTCTGGTGGTTATTTGCTAGGTACCCCTGTGCCCAGACAGTGGCTTTCCATTGCAGGGGAATGGATGTCTGATTGAAGGGACAGAACCTTCTTCAGTGAGGGCAGCCCACACCCCCTGAAGCTCTTTCTCCCTCCCACCCATGGGGTGACTTTCTTAGAAATGTTGTAGGTTAATTTTTGGAGATGTTTAATTCATTTTTCTCCTTATAGTTTTCTCTCCTTTGTTTTAGGAAAGCAGCAGGTCCCTGTGCCCCTCACTTAAGCAAAGTTTCCACCCTAGCCAAAGCCAGAAGTTGCTTACAGGACACTTTCTACCCCAGCTCTAGTTTCCTAAGACTAAGCTTATTGAAAATATGTTGTCAGTATTCTCAGGGGATGAAGAGAGAGGGGATGGGACTTTGAGCAGCACGAAAGGAAGGCAATGTAATGTATTTATGCTGTTTCTCCATATACTAGAATTTGCCAGAAAATAAATAACTATGTAGCCAAACCAGGATATGTTCATGTACTCTCATTAGAAAACTCTTAAGATAGTAACTCAGTCCATGAAATTGAAATAAAAGCAACTGGCTGGCATCTTGGTTGCACTGACCAAAGGGACACCTAAAGACAATATCTTCCTTTTGGACCCCATTTATTGGGCATCTGCACTTAAGAACAAAGAGAAGAGAGACTCCCCAGCCTGTGAAGTGGTAGAGGTCAGGTTCCATGGTCTGTGAACAGTAGGGATCTTTAACCCCACTTTCTGGCAGAGCTCAGGAAGGAGACACGATCCAAGGAGAAGATGGCAGCAAAGGGCTTCTTGGAATGCTGGCCCTGAGCACTAGGGTTCCAGGCTGTGGCATAGGTTCCTGGGCCCCACACCAGGCAGAAAAGCAGAGAACTCCCCGACTTCCCGTGTGCAGAATTGAGAGTGAGCCGTCACGTGACTACAATGGACTGGAGTGGAGATGTCTTTTCCCATTTTCCATGCACCATATGAGAAGAGTGATGAGACTGAAATCCCCGCTTATCCAGAGGGATAAAGACTTAGATTCAAATGAATTCAATTTAAGAAAATAAAGAAATAAACATTCAGGTACACCTGCATTTATGGATAGACTAAGATTCATATCTGTTATATGTAGACACTAACTTTTTTATATTGTCTATTGAAAGATTTTTCTGATGAAGCCAAAAGACAGAGATAGTATATACCAACTATGAGTGCCAATACTCACCTTTTGCACTCAGGACAGCAGTTACTAATCAACCATCACAAATAGAATCCCAGAAACTTCCACACGGGGCTCCAATGAGAACTGGCACAAAATAGGAGTCCTATTTGCCTTTCCTGGGGTGAGGACATACCAGTGTAAAAGGTGGAATTATCCAAAAATGGTTGCTCCCAGTGTCAAATATCTGAGAGAAGTGGAGGGTCCTGGGCAAGAACACGGAACTCTGGAGGAAGTCTTCGGTGCCCGGTTCCCCCCGCCCCCCGCTGTGTGTCACAGGGAACACCCTCAGGGTCACTTTCTGTTGCCTTTGCCAATGGGAGGTAGTGAGGGGGCATGAAAGGGAACCACCTTTCTCTCTGCTTCCTGTAGTGCTCCCTCCCCTTCCAGCTGCCCCTTCCTCCGTGAACCTGGCCCCTCGCTGCAATCCCTGGTGATTCTAACTCCTGACACATGGCTCAGCCTGGCGCGTTCTGGTAATGTCCCCTTCTCCCTGCATCCCTACAGCCTTACGGGGGTAGTGGCTTCCTGCTGTCACTTCACCATCCTCTGCTTGGCTTCTCAGCTCTTCCAGCATCTGGGTAAGCAATTCCTTGTGTTAAATAATGTGTGTTTGAAATGCTTGATTGGAACCTGACTGAACCAGGAGATGACCCCACACAGGTTAGGCGGGAAGGCTCTTTCTGTCTTGATTTCAAGCTCAAGGGTATGGCTTTTGAGAGCTTCTATCCCCTTTGCAGGGATTGCAGGGGGGTAAAGAAGGAGGGCCTCTGCCAAAGAAAGGGGCAGACAATAGAGAGAGTCCACCAGGACATGATGCTGAGGGTGAGTCAGGAGTGAATTACTCCTCCTGATAGAGATTGCCATTTCGAGTCTGTCTCTCTCCCTTTTGTGATCATTGACACTTTACAAGTGACATAGAAATATTCCCACTGGGTCTCAGCTGCACTGAGAAGTCTGACTTCACTTGGAAATGTGGGGACCCCTTTTGAAGACAACCTATTCCCAGATGTCCAGAGCTAACCTAATTTATTTTTGTTGTAATTTTTGTTACTTAAATGTGTACAAGCATTAAAAAAAAATCTCTTTATGCTTAGAATTCTTACATAACTATAAGGTCAATTTTATAAACTAAATATATGCATATATACATATATAAATATATATATATATATATATAAATCAATAAAATTCAAATTAACACTGTTGATTTACCTGATGATTTTTTTTCCTGAAATTAAATTGCTGCTTTTAGCATGAATACATTTGACTCCCACGTGGTGGGTTCTTTTGGGTGTGGCAGGCCGGTATTGCCATGTGCTAAGTAAAGAGTCAATTCTCCTATCATTTTCTTCCTGCCAAAACCTCTGCACAACCCCTAATAATGCAGAGTGAGGCCCCTGACCTACATTTGGCCAAACCACATAACTTGTTATTAAGTAAATTTCTACTCTTTCTTCATTAGCCTGAAAGGATATGGTGACACTGAGATCGAGGGCCAGTGCTCAGCTACCAGGCGGCTATCAGATGGTGCACGATCCTCTGCTAGCTCTTTGTGTTTTGAAGATGATTGTGTTGAAACATAAAATAAAAATTCTTATGGGGCCCCCTGAGAAACAGTGTGAGTAATTTTGTCCCTGAGGCCAGCCGAGTAGTGGTGGCGATAAATAATGAACGATACTCAGGGAAGCTGTACCTCAAGAAAAAGAAAGGGAAACTCGAAGAATCAGATGAAGAATTAGCTACTGGCCCTTTCCACACAGAGATTCCTCTGCCTTGGACAGTCTTAAACAATGTGGGCTTGGTTTTAGTACCAGAGTCTGGTAGGTTTCCTTTCAGTTTTATGAATTTTGTGAAAATAAAATAAAATCAAATAACCCTTGATCAGGCCATACGGATGATCAATTCATTAATTAATCATTAATAAACATATTAACATATTAATTAATTACATATATTAATACCATACATATAACAGAATTCACACTAGGGAGGGCACTAAGATATTGGGATGATGTTATTGAAAGTACAGGTTAGAACAGAATGATAGTAGATGGAGGTTTTGGAGGGGAGTAATCAAATGTCTCTTTTATTTCTGTTTTCAGGATGCAATGCAAGTACAATAAATTCCTACATGTAAACAGGAATATTTACATTGTTCCTTTTTTGGCATCATTCTTAATTGCATGCAGATACACATACCACATAACACAGCAAAGACAGAGGTGTTGTATAAGGAAACAAAACAGGTTTTAATAGTCTTTTTGAAGAGCAACTTAGTAAATGTGGGGATGTCCATACCTCCCAGCCAAGCAAATCCCCTCCCAGGTGTAGACACTGAGGAAACCTTTCCCCATGAGCTCAAAGAGATAGATGTAAGAATGGATATGGCAATACTGTTTGCAATAATTAAAAAGAGAGAGAGAACTGTCCACCCACAAGAGAATGAATGTATGACTGGTGATATATTCATGCACTGTTGTGCTCAAGCAATTCGTTCAGGAGGGACACATAAACTATTCAGTGACAAAGACAATTGCAGCAAATTCATACACTTAGAATACATAAACATTGGTAAAGCATTTCTGGACAGCACTAAAATATACATAGGATATTATTTATTTTTTCTACAAACATTTGTAATAGAAATATAAATAAAGGTATGAGATGATAAATACCAAATTCAGGATAGGCATTCCCTCTGGGAGAGGAGAAAGAGGGATATAATTGGGGTATGTACACAGAAGCTTCAACTCATTCAGCAATGTTGTATTTCTTAAGCCAGGTGATACATACGTAGGTCTATACTCTTTATGTGTTTTTATGTATCTCAAATAAGTCATGATATATAAAACACTTTAGCAAACCAGTCACCTTACGTAAAACTCAATTCTGCTTGGAAAACTCTTTAATGGAAACCTTTGAAGCTTCCTCAGACTCCTGGAACACAGCTCATAAAGCCGAGCACAAACCTGCCTGATTATCTCATTGGGTTGCTCCATCAAAGAGGCTCATTTACCCACTTGTTATTCTGTCAAGACTCTCTACATGAAAACATTAGTCTGTAAAGCAAAGAAACTTACAGCAATATGGATAAGTGTTTTCTCAAAGCAAATATACCCATGTGAAAGTAGTTGGTGTTATTGTTGGTGGTGATTCATTTGTTTGATAGAGGAAAAGTTCCTGGGAGCAGCACAAATAAACATATTTTCATTGAAAAACTCGCCACCCTTTGGGAGCTTTGGGGTTCAGGTCTGAAAGCTACAGCAAAAGTCTAACCTGAATCTAAAACCAAGTTGGAAAATAACTCCCCCGTGTTCCTCAAAGGAGGTTCCATACATCAGATCAATTTCACAAGAGGCCCTACAGCGGTTGCTCAGGCTTCCTGGGATCTGGACCTCCCATAGAGCCCTTGAGTCTTCATCACCTCTTTTCTATCTTAGTGCCCACATGAAGCCTAGGACCTACTGAAATCTGGCTCACCCTTCATTCTTTTTCCTGAGGAACTTTGTCATCTATATATCACACTCAGAATACAAACCAACCACAAGACAAATTTGGGAGGCATTTAGTAGTGTAACGAGTGTGGAATTTGTGGACAAATAATGGTTCAGATCCTGGCTCTATCCCTTAATGGCTGGGATCTTGGGAAAGTTACTTAACTGTTTTGAGCCACTGTTTCCTCAGCTTTAAAATGGGGATGAAAACACCTAACTCATGCACTAGTAACACCAGCTGGAAGTCAGCAGATGGCATCACTGTCCTCACCATTCTGGGGCCCAGCCAACACCAGTACTGACCCAACTCCTGCTGCAGGTTAGCCCTGCTGATCTGGTTAAGTTGGAGGCCACCTGGTCTTATGTATCTGGCACCCACACATCTATAGGTGAATATTAGCCTTATTATGGCATGGCACACACAAGACATGAGGCAGATATTTAATGAATGAAATATTAACTTTGTATCTAGCCAAACGTACAATCCTTGGGGGACAATTCTCAGAGCTAATCCTTAAATGACAGTTTTACCATTTTCATCAACTACCTGTTGCACGCCTATGTAGCAGGTAATGTGTAGGGGTGGTGGTTAATGGGCGTGACTGTGGAGACCTGGGAAAGGGTGACCCTATGTCTGCCCTCAAGTCATGGAAAGATTCATGAAAGAAGTGACACTTGAGTCAACTTTGGGAGGACTACAAAATCTTCAGGAAGACAAGAGGAGAGCAGAATCTGGACACAGACTCAGCATGTGCAAAGGCACCGGGGCCAGGGAAGCCATGGAGTTTTGGTGAAGCATCAGTAATAAGCGTAACATCCCAACAGGCAGTGGCAGCAGCAGAGGCCTGAGTGGGTAGGTAAGAACCTGATTATGAAGGGCCTGAATGTCACAGCAGGGGGAATTCTGAGGTGAAAAGTGACATGATCAGATTTGTGTTTAAGAACAGTGGTTCTATCAGTAATGATTTGATGGATTAGAAGGAAGGAGTTGTGGACACCAGAAACCCAGCTAGGAGATTACGGCAAGAATTCAGTCAAGGGATGGCTACTTGCACCAGAGCTGTAGCCATGTGTGTGAAAAGGAAGGAACAGATCCAAGATATATTGAAGAGATGAAATAACAGGAGTGAAAAAAGGTGGGAGATGAAGAGAAAGGGCAAAGGAGAGGTGTGTGAAGACCCAGGGCTTTGGCTTGAGCCTGGATGGAGGGGGCGGCCACTTGGTGAGATAGGAGACACACAGAGAGGAGCAAGTTGAGAAGCTAACAAGGAGTTCACGCTTATAGTAAGGTAAAAATATCTCTGGAATATCCAAGTATTGATAAAACAAACAAACAAACAAACAAAACTACCACAAAAACAAACATCAGTTTGGGTGTATAGCAATGAAACTTGGGAGAGAGGTGTGGTTCAGAGGCAGAGATTCTGGAGGCCTCACATAATAGTGGTCAACAGTGCCAAGGACTTGGACCTGTTATTTGGGAGGAGTAGAGGAAATGCCTCCTCGGTTCACAATGTCTTTATACAGAATGCCTTGGTATCTGCAGCAACTAGCCATAGAAAATCCCTACAGGAATGCTGTTAAACAAAAGGGGGCGATCAGAACAACTCTTGAAATGGCATAAAAGAAACTCAAGATTAATGCTAAATTGACTGGGAGGAAAGTGTGGAAAATAACCATGTTAACCACTTAGAACTGCTGCGTTCCCCTGTGTCTACATGTTCCCTTTGACCTGACACTATGCCCCTTCTGCACAATGGGAACACTGAGCTAATTCATTCTTTGTGTGCGACCATCAGCTTTCACTTTAGAGGCCAGAGTACTCTGGGCATTCATCCCACCAAATATGCTTGTACCGGAGGTCCTGCACTGTGCCAATCGCAACTACAAAACAGTACTGGGGAGAAACTACATTGTCAAAATAAACTATTAGAACAGCAATCGCCATTTAGCAATATTAGACAAATCTCGGCTTTATGGCTTCTTTGGTTGTAACAATAAATCAGTTAGAGCTGCTTTGTCTATCATAGTGACCACTAGCCACGTGCATCTATTAAGCACTTGAAATGTGGCCAGTCTGGACTGAGATGTGCTGTAAGCATAAAATGCACACTGGGTTTTGAAAGCAATATGAAAAAGAATGTAAAATATCTCACTCATAATTTTTATGTTGATTACATAGGCAAATGGTAATACATTGGACATATTTAGCTAAATAAAATATATTATTAAAATGACTTATACTGTGTCTTTTTGTTTTTTTAATGTGGCTACTAGAAAATTTAAAATGATATATGTGGTTCCCATTGCGGCTGAAGTTATATTTCCATTGGCCAGCACTGAGTTAGAGAACTTAAATATTTTTCACCCCTGGGGATATACTATGGTATATCCTAGGCACATATTATGCTTCATTGTCTTATTTATTCCTAATATTAAAAACAAAGTAACTTAGTGCATCTTTTCAATCTACCCATGATAGACATGCCCAAGAGTACTGCCCAAAAGTGATCCATGATTTACTCAACCTGTGAAATAAATGAAAAGTTGCTCTATAGCCTGTAGAGTAATAGTAATATCTAAATCCTGCTCCATTCCTGCCACACACAGTGGCATGGGAATCAACTTCAGAAGCTTCAGTAAATATGAATTTACATACACACAAGTAAATATGAATTTCCCACCAAAAATCTGTAGAGACTGAAGAATAATAGAAAGCCCATGCATGTACTTGGGTTATTCTAGTTCTCTAAGCTCATTGTTTAAGTAAGGACTTGATCTTTATCAAATTGCACAGTATCTTACCCTGTGTTTTCTAAGCTGCTTTCCCTAGTGTTAAATACAGTGTTTTACTTGGAAGACTTAGGAGAAATGACTACATTCCCATTTCCCCATTTAGAAAAGATGTCCAAATTCGTGCTCTTTGTGTAACATAAAGGAAACCTTACAAGACTAAATAAGATCCTCCTTCAGGCATTTTTATCCCTTTGAAGATACTCGGTTATTGCCATTAACCTAGTAATTCCCTCTGAATACCAATGTGGAGTTAATTTACCCAAGTGCTATCATCCACTTGTATCAAAAGCATCACAATTAGTGAAAAGTGGCCTTTGGAAAAATGACTTGACTCTTGCTTCTAGCTTCTAACCCCCATGTGTTTCCAAGGGAAAGTGACTGGTTGCTTTGTCTTGTTTGCGGACTCTTTAACACTTCCCTTTTCGTTTGTACAACCCTGACAGAGGAAACATGTTTATCAACTGACACTCAATACGAGCACTTAATAAATCCTTGTTGGATGAGTAAGTAAATGAGATAGAAGAACTGCCAGATTATTTTTTTCCTTTTCAACAGCTTTGCTGCTAAGAGTTCTCCTCTCTCCCTGCATGGGATGTAACGAATAGATATGACAGGAAAATGAATAGAATTACCATCAATAAATCAACTCCCCCATTTTTTGTATATGAGAAAGCCTCATGTCACCGCTCCCCCAGTCATGTTACATCTTGCCTGCCACACTCATATTCCAGTTTAATTACATAGCATGAGGCAGTGGCCTGGGGCCACTCCTCCTTCCTCTTCTAGCCAATTGACTAGCTCCCCCTGCAAGCGCAACCTGGCCCACCAGCCCCAGGGAGAGGCCACCCTGGGCCCTGTTGTCCCATTTAATGAAGCCGGTGGCCCCTGTATTTTCTCATTCAGCAGGGCATCCAGACGGCTTCCACGGTGACTTCAAAAACTCTCCTGGGCCAACAGGAATTTTTTTTGGCACACAATTGAAAAGGACTTAAACCAGCCATAGCTTTGAAAGCCCAGCAGTTAGCAGGCTGGCATTTGCAGTGTGCTGCTGGCTCTTTCATCTACCTTCTGTGGGGTGTGGAGCAAGCCTTGTGTCCTGCATTTTCCCAGGCCTGGTCTTAAAGTGCCAATGCCTTCACTGTCGGATACCAGGTGGGGGTGTCCCTGTCCTTGTTCCCAGTGCTTCTTCTCGGGCAGCTGCCAAGGAACCCCAGGCTCCTGTACCCCAGGCAATTCTGAAGCCAGTTTCTGCAGCTCCCCTGATAAGGTTTTCTCAGGAATCAAGCTGTCTCAGGATTCATGTGGGTCAAATGAAGTGAACTGGTAGATTAGATTAAGCTAACTCTGTACACTTGGCACCCCCATTACTCTTAGCTTACAATGAGGCAATAGTGAATTCAGACTCTTTTCCTCCCGCTTCTTCATTTCTAAGTTGGTTATGGGGAGTGGGGGATGATAGAAGAGGGTGAGCACTGGGGCCAGGGAGCTTTGGGTTCAAGCCCTGCTTTCTCCACTAATGATTTCCATAGCTCTGAGGAACCCAATCCCTTGGAGCCTTCATTTCCCATTTACAAAAGGAGGTTAAAAATACCTGCTTTTCAAAACTCTTATAAGGATTAGACATTTTTTTTAAAAGTAAAATACTTGTCCTTATAGTAAATGCTCAATAATTGGCAATTACTATTATAATTATTATTAAAATACCATATTATTTAAATATATTATGTATTAACATTTATAATTAATATATCAATATATTTTATTAATATACTATATTATATTTCTAACCAATACCAATATTGTATAAATAATATATTAACATGTTATAGCAGTATATTAATAAATATCTACTGAAATGTATATATTGACATATTATATTTAGATATTAATATATTATAGCTATTATAATATTCACCTATTGTTACATTGTATTAATATATTGTCATTAATCCACAGTTACTTCAAAGTATTGATTAATATTGTTTTGTATTGATGCAAGGAATTAACTTGAAACAAGTTAACTTAAAACACTTTTTTTAGCTAGCTTATGCTCCCTATTGAGATACACCGGCAGTAAAGGAAAATAAAGTCAGCATTTTTTTCCCATTTTCCCAGAGTAAACACAACCTGGTTTTATCTGGAAAAGAGTAATTTACTTTTTCAACAAAAGTAGAGTCATTAAGACATTTTGGAACAGAAAGTCCTGACTGTAAGTCAGAATAACAATAACCGCGAGCTGAAGTCACCATTAGCTCTCAGTTATGGTTTCTCCACTCTACAGTCTCCTAACCCTGGAAACTATTAAAACACTCTAGCAATGTTGGCTATTATTACTAACCAGAAACAACAAGTTAGGAAAAGAAAACCAAAAATGACCTACCCACTATATGTCCCTGAAAATTCTGCCCTCGAGGTCTCGCCCTGTGGAATTTTCCATCCTATTTCGTGGAGACAGTTCTACACTGCATCTAACCGGCTACTCCCTCACGACATCTGCTCAATGCCCGGGATTTATTGAACTTACGTGAGCCTTTAGAGACCTATAAGCACTTTGTGTCCTGCACTTGGTAAATATATAATGAGTGCCTATAATTTTGCTTGCACCATGCTACCTACTAGGCAAACAGAGTGAACAAGACACGGTGAAGCCTGCTTTCAAGAAGCTCCTGGCCAACCATAGCAAAGGGAGGGAATATACATGTGGCTACTGAGTGTGAGGAAGCCTGGGGCCCAGGTGAGTAGAGCGTGCTGTGGACCCACACTTGTCTTGGGCATCAAAGACTTCCCAGAGGATAGGTTAGAGTTGGCACAGGGGGCTGGGAAGGCAGACAAGGGAGGGTGGTGAGGGCAGGGTGGTAAGGACAGGGCACCTCAAAGATCCAGCATGTTCAGGGAGATGCAAGGCCTTCCCTGAGGGGACTGGGTAGACGTAGCGTTTCTCCGACGTGTGGTGAAAGGATCACCCAAATCAGAGTCTTCCAGCCTTTAGAAAAAATGCACATTCTTGGGCCTCATCTCAGACTTACTGAATCAACATCTCTGGAAGAGAGGCCTGGGAACTGTTGAAAATAGCTCAGGTGACTGAGCTGCTCAGCTGAAGCCTGAGAACTGCCAAGGCAGAATGTTGGGGAGGGCGAAGACACATGAGGTGGAGTGAGTAAGGGTCAGGTCAAGACAGGCCTGGAAGTCCAGATATAGTGCCTGGGCTTTTTCATGCAGGTCCCAGGCAGTGGTGTGCTGGAAAATGGCTAACAGCCAGCTCGTGGGTGGGGGGGCCCTGCTTTGTAACTGGATGATTTCTGGGTTGTAACTACTGCCGTGAAGATCACATGAGAGAATGTACGTTCAACTTTGTAAGATCTAAAGCACAAAAGAAAGAAAGATTGTTTTTTATTAAGGGGTCAGTTAAGAGATGATAAAACCACAGACCAGCCCAGAAATATGGTTTTCTTGAGGTCCAGAGAGGAAACTTTTTCGCGTAAGCTTGAATCCATAGTCTTTTTTTTTTTCTAAACAATCGACCTCTCGTAATTATTTGTTGTGAAAGTCCTTATTGTAATGAAAGCTGATTTACACTACAAAGACATCTGCTTTATTCTGAGCCCTTGATAGGCGAGGACCCAACTTCACAGGGATCTTGCAGGCAGGAGTTCACCTTCTGTGTCTGAGCTAACAGCAGCATCTTGAAGCTAGATCATCTGTCTTTCCTTCTGCACTTATGACTATGACAATTCATTCCACACATGTGTCATGACTTGAATTTCTGCACATATTCATCTGTATATTAGTTCACACATTCATACTAGTAACAACTAACATTTATTACGGTGTGCCAAGACCTTATAAGCATTAATTGTCTACTTCTCACAATAATTTTTGATATAGGCTATTACTGTATGCATCTTACACAAGGAGGAAACTGAGGCTTGGAAAAGTTACCCTCTAGTAAGTGGTGGAGCTACGGTTTGAACCCAGGTAATCTGATTAGGATAGGCTTTGGTGCCTCATACTTCTCCTTTTCATTAACCAAATAAATTGCCCTAGAATCCCCAACTTCCTTTCCATGATTCACAGATGCCTTGAAAGTGGTCATTAGAAAAGAATAAAGTTGTATCCTGTTCGCACCCAACTGAGTTCAGTGGTTCAATAAAAGCATTACAGTGCAGTAGCTCTTTGTAGAAGAATTTGATGCATACCTTGTAAACAAATCTATTTCTGCTTTTATTGGCTTTATGATAAAAATTCACAGCATCATAAAAACATGGGATCTCTTAAAGGCTCCTCCTGGCTTCTCAGGTAGGATCCTCCTTACCTGTCTCAGACGCCTCCAGACTAGAAACTATACCAGCTTCCTCAGGAAAACATTTTAATGTCAAGAAATACTGCCTTGAATTTAATCTAGACCTGTCATGCTTCAACTCCAGCAGGTGTCCTCTTATTTAAGCCTCCATTAAGGTAAAGTATAGCCTGTCATTAGCTGGTGAATAATGCTGTATATACTTAATGTGCTTGAAAGTAATTGTCAAGCCCCCTTTAGTCTTATGTTACTCAGGCTACACCGTCCTCCAGTCCTTATTGCTGTCTAGTTCACAGAGCTCTTAAAAGGGAGATTCCAGTATTTAATCAGAATCCATGTGTCAAGTGGAACACAATGGATCATTTTAGGCGCTATTCTCTATGGAGACCTGGCAAAGTTTCAAGCAGATTTAGCACAATTCTAAGTGACTTTAAGGGTTTCATATACTGTATGATAATTGGTCTGATGAGCCAGAGAGCCTTTGACTATCCTCTTTTGATTCTTTTTTTTTTAACTATCTATAGTGTCTGTAATTTTAGAATTTCCACATCTTACATCTGTATCTAATGTGTTTCCAAAATTGCAGAGTGGTTGAGATGGACAATTCTTTAACTAACTGTAGGTATGTGTGGCACTTATCCTGGGCACACAAGAGCAGAACTTGCAGGACACAATTCTTGTGTTAGTTTCAAATGCTCATTCTTTATAAGCTCAGCTCCCGTTTCCCAGTAAGTGTCCCTTTCATAAATGACCCAATCCTTTCAGAAGACTTCCTTTAGAAAACTACTTTATGCCATAAACCAGAAGCCATTCCTTTTAAAAAGTAACTGTAGTGCAGTAAATGACACAGTGTCTTTGCGGCAGAAATAAGAGACGTTCAGAGAGATAAAAAACAGCTTCTCTGGGGAATTAGCTGATTGTGAAAGAGAGCAGATATTAAAGGCAGCAGTATCATAGTGTTTTAAAGACCCTGGTTAGTGCACAGAATAGTTACTGAGATGTCAAATTAAACTTTTTAAAAATCAATATTCCATACTTTATAAAGAGGTTAATTTTCTGACATATAACAGTATACTAGTTTCAGGTGTACAGCATAATGATTCAATAGTTGTATATACTTCAAAATGATCACTACAATAAGTCTAGTTAACATCCATTCTCCAGGTTAATTATAATCCACTCGCCATTTACTGTGCAAGCATTTAATTAAAAACATCTGCATTTTTGTTTAGATATAAAAGATGGGCCTCCAGTCCCTCAAAAAATTAAAAATAGAACTATCAAATGATCCGGCAATTCCACTTCTGGGTATATGCCCTAAGGAAATTAAATCACTATGTTGAAGAGATATCTGCACACCCATATTCACTGCAGCATAATTTGCAATAGACAAGATATGAAAACAATCCAAGTGTCCACTGACAAACAAATGAATAAAGAAAATGTGATATATATATGTGTGCACATACACACAATGAAATGCTATTCAGCAATGAAAAGGAAGAAAATCCTGCCATTTGTAACAACATGGATGAACCTTGAGGGTATTAGGCCAAGTGAAATAAGTCAGACAGAGTAAGACAAATACTGTCTGATCACACTTATATATGGAATCTAAAAACCAAAACAATAAAAAAAAAACAATTCATAGTAAAAGAGATTAGATTTGTGGTTAACAGAGGCAAGGGGTGGGGAGTGAGAGAATTGGATAAAGGTGGTCAAAGGATACAAACTTCCAGCTATAAGATTAATAAGTACAGATGATGTAATGTACCACATGATGATTGTAGCTAACACTATTGTAAGGTATACATATTTGAAAGTTTAAGAGAATAGATCCTGAAAGTTCTCATTACTAAAGAAAAAAATTTGTAACCATATGAGATGATGAGTGTTAACTAAACTTGTTGTGGTAATCATTTCACTATTTATAAATATATCAAGTCATTCTAGCTATACATTTTAAACTTAAACAGTGCTGTATGTGAATTACATCTCAATAAAACTGAAAGAAAAAAAAGATGGTTCTCCAATCAAGCCATCTTTCCTCTCCTCCCGTCTCCTCTCCTCTCCTTTTTCCTCTCCCAGCTTCTTATTCACTTTTTAAAATCTTTTATTCTTTTTTTTATACTATAGCTTCTCCAGAAAACACTCCTTGCATCCATGAAAAGTAAACTTGGCTTGATTCCCCGTGGCTGTAGCCAGGTGGCTCATTGTAAATTTTGCAGCAGGCACCGGCAAGCAGGCATCACGAGACGCTGAAAACGAGGGGCATTTTTTTGCCAGCCTCATTTACTGGAGGCAGTGCACAGAGGATTAAAGGGAATTATGAAGGTTGGAGGATTAAAAGTCAAATTTAAAAAGGACAAATAAAAAGTACGCAAAGATGATTAATCGCAAAATTCTTTTACCCTCATAGGAAAAACGACTCAATCGGCGATTCTCTTTTTTCCATTTCTTCCCCCTGCCTCTGAAAACATCATTTGTTGTGGTTAGAAGCCCGAGGCCTGTGTCGTGGCCTGCAGGAGGCCAGTCAGAAGTACATCCATCAGCCTAGAGGCTATGAGACTGCATTATATATAGAAGGAAGAATAAGTAGAGTACCCAAGTGAGTCCATTCAAAAGCCAGTGGCTGAGCTAAGCCCGTGTATCGCGGACAGCACACTGACTGTGACACCGGGAGGCCAGCTGCTGCGTTGTCTGTTTCTAGGGACGTCAAGTGTGGCCACCACTCAGGAGACAGGGCCTGCTCAGGTGCTCTCTGTGCAAATGCCTGATTTTAACACTCATGAATATTTTCCCCACCCCATTTTGCCACTTTCAGTTACTCACACCCATATTTATGTGCAAATTATGCAAATCCCAAGATAAAAATGCATTAAGCACCCATGATTTGGACTGGTTAAGTTTATCACATGACATCATGAAATTACTGCCTGATGTCCAATTTACCGCAACACTTTCTTTAAACTGTCAGTAAGTTATGAACTAACCTTCACACACCAAAACCAAGCGCTGGGAGGCTTTCTTTTTCCAACCCATCGTGATGCCATGAAATCAGAAACTTCAAGCTAAATCTTTACTGCAGGGGAGAATATTCCAGAATAGACTTAAAAATGTATAATATGTATTAAAGTTGAAAAATCACAACACATCTCTGATACAAGAACTTGGATCAATTTTTAAAAATCCCTGGGTAATGTCAACAACACAGGACATGGCACTTTAGAAGCTAAAGCTGAGCCTCACCAGTGAAAGTTTTACACAGCTGGGTCTTGTTCCCTGAGTCATGATGCTACTGTAGGTCACCAAATTCCAATGTGATTTGAATCTTCAATATGGAAATATCAATTTCCGGAGTCATAAATAAAGAGATTAAAAAAGAATTCAGTCAAGCAATTTCACACACACACACACACACACACACACACACACACACACACGCACACATTCCTTGAAACCTAAAAATTAAAGGGATTGAATGAGAATCAGTTTGCTGTGCATAGATTTAATGTTTGAACTTTGGTGGGACTCAAGCCCTCATTGTTTCAATGTCTATTAGATTATACGATGGTTAAGGAAGAAGCTATGATGTGGACTGAACGGATAAACATAATATACGAGTAGCCTGACCCACTGCCATCCGTCTCTCCCTACTACAACATGCCACTCTAATGGGCCCTCAGTGTGATTTACACTGTGCCTGGGTGCTGGCTCATTTGCGTAGGGAACTCCCCTCAAAGTCTCCGAGAACTGTACTTGCCTAAGGTTATGAGCTCAGATCCACTGATCTGATGGAGCCTCGGCGTGCACAATACCAGGACAAAGTATGTGAGGCGGCAGTTTCATAAGTGGGAGGAACGGACAGAGTATGTTACCATCCGCTAGAACATTCAAACCCCGTCCTGTCCATACAGGGATGCAGGAACCCAGTGCCATTTGCCGTTCTCTTTGCAGCGGGACCTCTACAGGAAACAGCACCTGCTGTTGTTTCCACAGCACCCTGGACTGAGGTCTGCTGCCTGCAAGGCTCATGACTTCAGCTCCAGGTCGCAGAGAGGCTCTTCCAGATCAGCCAGCAGCCTGGGGCTGGGGTTAGAACCTCTGGTGACAAACTCTCAGGCAGGGCCTATCCATCTAAGGAATGGTGATCAGAGGGCTAGTGAGCATGACAGGAGATTGGGAATTCTCCCAAAGGACAGGATGCTTTCATGCTTAAGACCCTAGTTTTAACCTTATCTTAAAACATTGTGGCCATGCTCATGAACCGGCAGGAAGGAAAACGCTCAATGACAACAGAGTCTATTTGTGCTGGAATCACTAAACAGCATCCAAGAGATGAAGTCAAAGCTCCCGCTACTCGCTTTAACTCTGCCGTGTGCTTACAGAGCCAGTTTCCCTCTGATGTTCTGGAAATTTCTAAAGAAGAAAAGTAGTATTTCTAGCATGATTGAGAACTTCTGGCCCACCCATTTAGAGTTCCATGGGCATTTAGCTGAAACTGAACAGCCCTCGCATCACCTGAGCTCTCCACGGAAAGCCTAGTCTTTGAGCAGCCCTTTCTCAGGTAAAAAAGCCAGCCTCGCCGCCGGAGGAGAGCAAGTTCCCAGAACCCCTGGAGACCGCCAGCAGTCCCCCCTCCGAACATTTCAGGTCCAAGTTCAAGAGGCTAGGCCAGTCCAGTGCCCTGCGTGCTTTTCTGGGGTCGGATAGCTCTCTGAAAACACGCTGGCTTCCAGAATGCATTAACCTACTTTCCACGGAGGCGCCCCCGGCCCCCTGGCTGGGAAGCGGAGGGGGAGGAGGGAGGGGACCTGCAGGGGCGCCGGGCTCGCTCCGCTCTCGGCGTTCCTGCCGCTCGCGCCCAACAGCAGCGCAGCGCGGAGCCGTCGGCACTTCCTGCCACGAACAGCTCCCAGGGAGGCGCGGCCCCCGGGGGCGTGATTGGAAATCCTGCTGAAACATGGCTGTCTCCTCGGCGAAGAGGAGAGCGCGTTTACGAGATGCCCATTGTCCGCGCGGACCGCCGGCTCCCCCGGCCTCCCTCCCGCGCCCGCCTGCCCGGCCAGCCTATTCTTCCAGAGGCGCGGTGGCCGTCGCCGGCCCAGTTCCCAAACCAGACAAAAGCTCCGCGAGCCCCGCGCGCTCCCGAGCTCCGGGCGCCTCGGCTGCCGTTCCGCTCGCCCAGCAGAATGAGAAGGGACCGCGGCTCCGTCCTCTTACCTTAGACCTCATCGGAGACAGGAGCCCTTCCATGTTGGCGGAATCCTCATGCCAGCTGCTCTGCCCTTTAAGTTACTCCCTCCGCGTGCAGTCCCTAAGCATCCCACGTGAAAAGAGCCATGTCGGGAGGCGCCCGGCGCTCCGCTCCCGCCCGCGGCGCCGCGGCCCCGCCACCCTGTCTAACTTGAGTCCGGGCGCCCGGAAAGCGCTGTTCCCGGAGCAGCCTGCGCCTCTCCTCGCCCCCTTCCCTCCCTCTCCTCCTCTCCCGCGCGCTCTCCTCCCTCTCTCTCCTCCCTCTCTTTCCATAATCTGCCTACAGCTCTCTGGGTACCATGCTCACTTGACAAATGATCCCTGTCTTAGGTACCGCACCGGAGCCAAGAAAAGTGATCTGAACCAAACCGCGGGCCCGCTCGCCCAGGACGCGGGCGAGGGGGACCGAGCCGCGCCCCGGTTCGCGCTCTGCAGCGCCGGCCGCGGAGGGCACTGCTCCCCCTCTCCATTCATTCCTCTCGCAGAAACAGGGACCCCGCAGCAGGGGCTCCGGGAGCCACCATGACTCGGATCGTTTTCTGATCTGAGTGCAGAAAACTGAAAAAGCAATCTCGCCACTCGGATATTTCCAGGGTTGACTAACATCTGGATAGTTAACCGGATTTATTTATTTATTTGTTACTGCTGTTTGACCAGATGTTTAGAAGCATCGCTTCTTCTTAGGAAAAGTTTCAAAACCATATTTATAGACTCCGTGCCTGAACAGCTGAGCATTAAAGAATAAGTTTGTGTTCCGTCCAGGCCTCCAAAGAAACCAGGACAGACTCTTTTATTCCGCATTGCTAGACGCTTGTAAAAAGTAGACAATGAAAAAGTATTGCAAAGACCTGGGTCTGGGCATAAAGAAGTTGAAAAGATGAGATTTTCCTGACCTCTCTTATGCTTGAGGTACTATCTGTGTGGAAATAATTTCGCATCTCTCCTTCAACTGGTGACTCTTTAATTGTAGCTGAGACCACCTATGCCATTACCAAAGCTTTCACATCATGCACGTGACACATGCACACTGGACTGAACTGGTCAACGGTATTTAAAGCTGATGCCCCGTCCCTCTATGTGCTGCTGTGCCTGACTCTCAGTACATCTCCGACATGGGGCAATCCACACGCTGTCCTCCAGATGGGCTCACAGGCTGCCCATCGTTACCCAGTGTCTCCCTTCCTTCATGTCCTTAATTCTTGATTAACCCATGTTTCCTCCTCTAATTCATACCACTGCATTCTAAAGAACCTCAGAGTCTACACAACTCTGTCACTTCCTGACTTGCCATTTCTGGGGACCCCTGGACCTTGTTTCTCTTGTCATTGGCTTAAATATTACTTTTCCTTACTCAGCACCTTAGTGTTTGGAGTCCCTTAATCTCTCATTTTATTCATTCAGTTATTCAGCCAACAGTTGCAATGTGCCTACTGTATGCCAGGGCCTGTTCTAGTTTCAGGGGAGGCAGCGGAGAACAGTGCAGAAAAAGCCATTGTCCCCATGCCCTTACATTCTCCGGAAGCTTTGATACAAAACTCAACCAACTGACCAAGCCCTCCCATCGGTCACCTCATGTTTTGTATCAACCTCCACCCATGTTATTGAGTTTCTCTACAGGATTGTAAACCCTCCCGTGAGAGTCCCCTTCCCCTACAGCTCCACTCTCTCTGCGACCCTTCTCCTAACTGGATGGCCATTATTAACTTTCTCTGAGACAATTGAAAACTAATTTGTTCCGCAAGAGTTCTATTCCTGCACCTCTATCCTTAATTCCATTCCCTCTCCCTTTCCCCACATCCTCCCCCATCCCCTCAAAGGCTTTAATTCTTTGGGTGTCTTTTCAAGACATTCCTCACCTGCCCCGTTTACTAGGCCTAGCTGCCCCCGCTCATTGTCGAGACAGCGCTCACTTCGGGAGCCACTCTTAGCCTTTGTCCTGTTTGATTCCTCAGCGACTTGGCAAAGTATATCCATTATTTGCTTTTTACTTTCAATGATTGTTTTATGAAGTATTCTGTTCTGGTCTTTGTCTCTTCCTAATCCTAGAGACCCTCTCACCAGAATTACCCACCGGGATCACTTTTCCAGAGTTTAGTCCTTGACTTTTTTGTTTTTGGCACAACTGATCACCCCCACTTCTTATTACTCTAACTGACCCTCAGTCTCCCAAAGGGTTAAAGTGGTAGAACAGAATGGGACTGGGTCAAGGTTTAAAATGGTTAGACTATAATACACTTGAGGGTGGTTGGTTTCTGGCAAACTCCAAGCATCATTTTCAGAACCAGAACACGCTTCCTGAGCCAGAGAAAGGGGCTTTAGGAAGGAATTTTGAATATGCTGTATCATCACACTACATGAGAAATGCGTAACTTTTTGGTTGTTCACACTGGTCGCCCCACCCGAGAAGTCGGGTCGTCCACCATGTTTTCACAGTGGTCCGAGAGGTCCCTGACTAAAGCAAGCTCCTGGGAATAGACAGGACCCAGAACCAAGTTAGGATTTTGAGATGATGCTGATGGTGGTGATGAAGATGAAGGTGACAATAGCTGATAAACTAGGCACTGCGCTAATTGATTTCATGCATTAGCGCGCACACTCCCCTCAGCTAGCCTATGGGGGAGGGACTTTATTGCTATTCCGCAGAAGCTTCAGTTAAGTATTTTGCCCACACAAGGGACCTACATTTAGCTCCATGAACCCGTTACTAGTGAGAACATTTCCTTCTCATCTCCTCCAGCAACATCAGACATAGAAAGAGTTAAGTGCATATTTAATGGTCTATTCTGTATTAGTCAAGGATTGCAAATTCAGCATTTGAAACTATTATTTTAGGCTATTATGTCAACTTTTAGTACCTCATTCACTTATATGCTCATGAAACCAATATTCATTAGCCATCCACCATGTAAGGCACTTATGAAGCACAAAGTCTTATGTCATTAAGATAAACAGTTATTTGTAAAGTGGAGCATACCAGTTAGTTTACTATCTATCATTTCCAAGTCCTTGAAGAACTGATTACTCCATCTCTTATATATATGTATAAAGGGGATGAGGGGGAGGAGGAGAGGTGGCAGTGGTGGGGGTTTAGGAAATGGTCTAGCCCAGGCACTAGATGTGCGATGTCAGTGCACAGTAATCATCAGATCATTAGCCACCCCAATACTCTGGAGAATGATCAGTGTCACCAAAATATTTATAAGTGGCAACAATAATTCCCAGATTTCTTTAAAAGAGGAGTGCTCTCTGCTTGCAACTTTATGTTCCAAAAGAGTTCCTTCAGCTTCAAAAGGGCAGAATTTACAATCTGGGTTAACTCAGCCTTGGAAGAAAAAGTCAATGAATATCAAATATATAGAAACTGGTAAAATAGCAATTACCTTTGCACTGCAGGGAAAGGGAGTGTTGGCTGAAATCTGACTCAAGGAATTTCCACCGCAAGGTGGGGGCTTCTGACCCATGGAGAGACTGTCTGCACCAAAACCTCTCCTAGCAAATGCCCTGGCCCTGGGGGTCATTCTTCCCCATTCTGATGTTAAGGGGTGGGGGGGGGGAGGAAAGGAAGAAATTGATAATAAACCTCTCTAGACCAGGAGCACTTGGAAATGTCACAAAGGTCATTAGATAGGTCGTGGCGAGACTCTCAGGTTTCCCCTCTCTGCTGCATTAAAATGCTGACTCTTTTTCCCCCACATCTTTGCCATCTTCAAAGCTAATTTCTTTAGGACCTTTATAGTCTCTGGGGACCACAGCCAGTCGCACAATTAGGGGTCGTTATCTGAGGATTGTATTGCCCTGCTTCACAGTTTTCGATTTATTAAGGCAAGAGGATTGTGTCTTAACAACCGTATAGGTTTTTTCCTCTGTGACCCATCACTCTTTGCTTTTTATTGGGAAATATCCTCATTAAAGACTTGGGCTTTAGGGTAATAAAGAGTAGAAAAGACCTTATTCCTGGATCGACTCCAGATATCCTGGGCAACACTAAGGGAGTTACTTAGCTAATACTATAAATCTTCTTTCCACTCTCACTCTCATTTGCCTCTGGCCCTCATTTTAGGCCACACATATTTGCTTCACATTATGATGTAAATATCAAAATATATTGCAGAAAAAAATTTCACTCACTACATGCTAAGGTAAAGTGCTCAATGAAAACTGATTTAATATCCAAATGTTTGCATCCGTGTAAGTATAGCATTCTGTAAGTTACTGCAATGCAAATATTATATTTACATTGAAAGTGACTGACAGTCTTTCAAGTGCTTTCACATGTGTTATCTTTTTAAAATCTCACAATAATCCTGTTAGGTATGACAGGCATTAATTTCCATTTTGTACGTTTGGAGAGGTGAATAGAAAGAAAGTAATATTAACTGAGCATCAACTTTGTTCTGGCCTTGAGCTAAGTACTTAGGTGTCATCTCATTTAATCTTCAAAAGTATGTGATTATCCCCATTTCACAGATGAGAGAACTGAGATTGAGAAAATTAAGTATAGTGGTAGATTGCATCATTTAGTCTTAATTATTCATGCATTTTGTTATCTATGCCATTTGCCATCCAGACTTTGCCACACTCTATCACTTTCTCTGGGTGTGACTATGTGACTTATTTGGCCAATGGAACTTAACAAATGCGGGAGAAACAGAATCTGGGAAATGTCCATGGAAGGACAGTTGATCCCAGGAGGAAGATGAGAGAATATATGCCATACATTGTGAGCAAGCTCAGCTGAGCCCAGTCTAGATCAACAAAACCCTGCAAACTTCTCAGCAACCAATATCTACCATTGTGTGGCACCAGCTGTGTGTTCCTTATGCAGCTAAAGGGTACAATCACTCATGCAAAATCACAGCGTCCTAAGCAGAAGAACCAGAGCCCCAGACACAGCTCTTCTAATTCTAAATTCCAAGTTTTTCCTACTCTGTCACAGCTCTGAAAGCAAGTCATGCAGAGGAGTGGAAATACTTTATGATGATGAAAGTCTTTTCCAAACCTCTGGATAAATATCTGAGCTTCCAGGCACCCATACCAACCTTTTCATGTGATTGAATATCAAGTACAAGACCTATGACATTTTATTCTTCCGTTTTTCTTCCTCCACTATTTTTGCCCTAAAATTGCAGGACTGGGGAAAGAGTGGGGTTAGGTTTTGTGTCTTGGTTGATCAGTCACCTTGTCTTTATGAGCTTTCAGACTCTGTCCCATTTTCTGAAGAGCGGTGATTGCTGAGAGTTATCTGCAATGAGTACAGCAGTTAATTGGAATCTAGCCCTGGGAGACTTCTTCCTTCAGCAGTTTTTGTCTTTTTGGAAAAAGTGCCACATGGGGGAAAAGTAAAACTGCTTTTTTTTTTTTTTTCCATTATCCTGGAGATGGGTCTCTACCTACTGCTGTGTTTTATGAAAAAGCATAAGGAACAGAGGGACATTACTTTGCAAAGGGTTTGACAAGAGGTATTTACATTCCTTCCCTCTTTCTTTTCTTTTCTTTATGGTTTTTGGTTTAAGTGATTTTGTCAAGAGGGAGGAAACCAACAGCTGCCTCAGCCTCAGATCATTACTCCAGTGTTTGCTTAGAGGACCTCTGGGAGCACAGATGAGAAAGCTGAGCAAGGACCATCAGGTGGGAGGCACCCAGGAAGCTGCTGGCACTCTCCTTCCTTCTTATGCTCACAGAGAGAGAGGCAGATAGATGTTCCTTTAATCCTCTCCACCCACCTCCCACAAAGGGCAATCACTCGCATTTTTCCAGCCCCCTGTTTCTCATGGTGTACTTATTTCAAAGCTCCAAAATAAAACATTATGCTGAAGGATATCTTGTAGGGAAACCTTTTTCTTAATATTTCTCAAAGTAGTCAGGAAGGTCAGGCCTTAGGTCACTTTTAAAGTTGTTCTGCAATTGTTTATCAAAACCTGGACTTGGACAAGACAAAAATAACAGTGATCAACAGAGATGGGAATCTAAGCAGTTTCTACCTTGGAGATATCTTAGAATCCTCAAGCTGTGTAAACAGAGCAAGAACTTTCTTCTCCAGTTGCCCATCTTGTACTCCAGGAGTATGACAGAGACCTGCCATCTTCTACTGGAAAAACACCTCATTAACGACCAAGCTCATCTAGACTTGGTGCTGGGGCATTGTAGGGTTCCTTCACACCACACACATGTGTTAACAAACGTCTTAGTCTGTATGGGATGCTATAACAGGAAGGCCACATTTATAAACAGCAGAAATTTATTTCTCACAGGTCTAGAGACTGAATTCCAAGATCAAGACATTGGTCCATTCGGTGTCTTGTGAACACCTGCTTCCAGGTTCACAGAAAGCCTTCTCCTCACTGTGCTCTCATGAGGTGGAAAGGGGAAGGGAATTCTCTGGGGTCCCTTTTATAAGGACACCTATCCTATTCACCAGGGCTGCACCCACATGACCTAATCACTTCCAAAAGTCCTCACCTCCAAATACCATCACACTGGGGATTAGGTTTCAACACAAGTTTGGGGAAAGGGGTCATAAACATTCAGTCTATAGCAAGAAACTATGTGTGTCAGACCCTGAGGTCACCAGGGTACTGAATGCTCATCATGGCTCTTAAAGAACTCCAAGGATTGGAAATGACAGTCACTTTAACAAATAATCTGAATTATACTGGGAGGGAACTAGCACTGAGGGTTGGATAATTAAAGTAGAACCAAAGGTTGGGAGAAGTACTGATTCACCTGACATTGTGAATTAAAATTTCATCAAGGGGACAATGCTTGTGTCTTCAAGGCCACAGAGAGGAGGTCATTATGCTGGTGCTTAGGGCATTGAGACAAGTGGGAATGAAGAAAGGATTTTAGGCAGAGATCAAACATGCAAAGGGAATACAGAGGCAGAAAGTAACATGGCACCCAATGAACAAGGTAAGACCATTGAGGTGAGCAGAGTGCTGATAAATGATCACCAGGTTATAAGAGCTCAGATTTTTTTTCTTAATTTAAAGCTTAATTTACATCTCACCTTGTTTGGAAAAAATCCTATACATCATGCACAAATGAAATGAGGCATAGTTTACTTGTGTGTGTTTTTCCCAGAGAACATTTTATTTTACTTTATTTTTCCATCACCATTTATCTCCTCTATGCCCTCTTCTATACATCATGCACAAATGAAATGAGGTATAGGAGAGATTAAAAATGGCAGCAGACTGAGTGGAAGCTACACTGACACTCTCCTGGGACCAAACTGGAATTATAACTAAAATATAGAAAAACCATTCTGAATAATAAACTGCAACTGAAGATGAGCTGGAGAGCACCCTCATAACCAAATAGGAAAAGTGGAGACCACATAGAGACTGGTAGGAAGTGAGGAGGCACAAGAGGGCTGGCTGGGCTCTCACAGGCAGCAGCTGAAGGTCTGGAGGGATATCTCAGCTATAGGGGGTTCCCACTGAGAACTCTGGGATCTAAACCCCAAGCTGACCTTCCCAGCCAAGAGCACCAGAACTGAGAAAGGTGCCCACATAACAACTGGCTATGAAAAGCAGCCAGGTTTCTGTCTGCCAGGGATAAATGGCTGGAAATTCACACACCCTCTTAAAGGGCCAAAGCATAAAGTTTCGTGTGCAGCTACTCACCTTGGGCTCCAGCAGAGGGAAGTCAGAGTGAACTGGAGCTGTGTGAGGAGAATCTAGAGTTGTGGGCTCTGGAGATAGAGCTCAGAAGGTAACCCTCTGGATTCCTATGCCGAGTCATTCCCCCAGACTGTGGAGGACATCTTTCTCAGGCAGGCATTTTGCTGCTTTTGCCTGAGGAAGAAGCAAATGCCCCACCCTGCTGGAAAACCTCTTGCCCCATCCTAAGGAGTTTCTACTTTCTGAAGCTCCTTAAGAGACTGATAACAATTAGCTACCCAGCCCTGTGGAGTTTCTACCACCTGAGGCTCATTAAGAGAATCAGATTAATCAGCCTGCAGGCAGAAGCAGACCTCAGAGGGCTTTGAGTCTTTGCTTGATCTGCTCTGGACCCAGGCCTTGAAAAAGCAGACTTTGATGTACATCTTGGTCCTCTCCAATCACACCAAGCCCCAGCAGAGGAGACTTCAAGCTGAGGGTTGGCTCTGAACAAGGTACTCAGGGGCTCAGGGCCAGTCACAAACAGCGTCTGACATTGGCCTGCACCAGGACCCTCCAAAAAGACTGAGAGTCCTAGTGGATCTACCTAATACATAGAAACAAACCCAAATAGGAAGCCAAAATTGGGAGACAAAAAAAAAAAACAAGCCCCAAGTGAAAGAACAAGAGAAGTCTCCAGAAAAAGAGCTAAATGAGATGGAGATAAGCAATCTATCAAATATAGAGTTCAGAATACTGGTTGTAAGGATGCTCACCAGCATGAGAAAAGATATGGAAACTATGAAGGAAATTAAGAATTACATAGTAGAAATAAAGAATACATTGGAAGGAATAAACAGCAGATAAGAGGAAGTTGAGGATAGGATCAGCGAATTAGAAGACAGGGTAGAAAAAAATCACTCAATCAGAGATCCAAAAAGAAAATAACAATTGAAAAACAGGAGGACAGTTTAAGGGAGTTGTGGGACAACATGAAATGTAACAATATTCATGTTACAAGAATGCCAGAAGGGGAAGAGAATAAGCAAGGCATAGAGGATTTGTTTGAAGAAATAATGGCAGAAAACTTCCCTTACCTGGTAAAGGAAAAAGTCACACAAGTTCAGGAGGCACAGAGAGTCCCAAGCAAGAAGAATCCAAAGAGGCTCAAGCTCAGACATATCATAATTAAAATGCCAAGAATTCAAGACAAAGAGAGAATCTTAAAGGCAGCTAGAGAAAAGCAATCTGTTACCTACAAAGGAGCTCCCATAAGGCTGTCAGCTAATTTCTCATCAGAAACTCTACAGGCCAGAAGGGAACAGCATGAAGTATTCAAGATAATGCAAAACAAGGATCTGAAACCAAGAGTACTCTATCCAGCAAGACTATCATTCAAGATAGATGGTGAAATAAAGAGCTTCCCAACGAAAAAAAAGGCTAAAGGAGTTTATCATCACCAAACCAGCATTACAGGAAATGTTAAAGGAACTTCTGTAATTAGAAGTAGAAATAGAGAGAGAGAAAAATATAGGCATAGAGAATTAAAGTGCCAATAGATAAGTATCTATCAATAATAACCTTAAATGTAAAATAAATCTCTACAAGTTCAAGAAGATTGAAATCATATCAAGCATCTCAGATCACAATGGCATGAAATTAGAAATCAACTACAATAAAAACATTCAAAAATATTCAAACATATGGAGGCTAAATAGCATGTTACTAAACAATGAATAGGTTACCAATAAGATCAAGAAAGAAATTAAAAACTTCCTGGAAACAAATAAAAATGAACACACAACAACCCAAAATCTATGGGACACAGTGAAAGCAGTCCTAAGAGGAAAGTTCATAGCACTACAAGCCTACCTCAAAAAGCAAGAAAAATTTTTAGTAAACTATCTAATACTACAACTTAAAGAATTAGAAGGCTCTCCTGTGAGGCCATTGGACCAAGGCTTTTGTTTGCTGGGAGTTTGTTTTATTGCTGCTTCGATTTCATCAGTTGTTATTGGCCTATTCAGGTTTTCTGATTTATTCAGTTTTATGTGATCTCATTCATATTTGGAATCTAATAAACAAAATAGACTGAGGAACAAAATAGATCCAGAGACACAGAAGCATGGAACAGACTGATGAATCTCAGTGGGAAAGTGAGGGTGGGGGAGTGGGTGGGGAGAGATTAATCAAAGAACTTTTATGCATATATGCATGACCCTTGGACACAGAAAATAATGTGGTGAAGGCCTGGGAGGTGGATGTGGAGTGGAGGGGATCAATGGAGAAAAAAAGGGGGATATCTGTAATACTTTCAACAATAAAGATAAATTAAAAAATTAAAAATTAATTTAAAAATAAAATAAATAAATAAAAATGTGGGCCCTGGAGCCAGGCTGGCATGATTAATACCACAGATCTATCACTTAGTGCCTGGTAATGGAAGTCAAATTATTTCTCTGAGACTAGTTTCCTCATATATAAAACCTTACAAGGTTGCTAGGATTTTAATATTTAGACTAGTACTCAGAATATGGTAAACACTAGAGAAATTTAGCTATTATTATATTTAAATGATATTAAAATGTATTGATATTTACTTACACAAGGAGACAAGGAAAAGAACTGTCACACCATTGTCACCACCTGCATTTACTGAGTACTTAAGATTTGACTGAATTCTCCAAAGACCATGGATAATTCAACTGTCAGCTTTGGACCTAGATTTGGGAATTGGGATAGAGTTTTTATTCAGGTAGATAACTGATGATATGAATATCTAGAAGTTTATTCATAAAAAATTTAACTTAAAATTTTTTGGGAAAATATACATAACACAAAATTTACCGTCTTAATCATTTTTAAATGTACAGATCAGTGTCATGAAATACATTCACATTGTCATGCAACCATCATCATTATTCATCTGCAGAACTCTCTTCATTTTCCAAAATTGAAACTGTTAGCATTATACAATAACTCCCCGTTCTCTTCTCATCTCAGTCCCTGGCAACCACCATTCTACTTCCTGTCTCTATGAATTTGACTGCTCTAGGTATCTCATTATGTAAGTGGAATTATACAGTATTTGTCCTTTTGTCTCTGGCTTATTTCCTTTGGCATAATGCCTTCAAGGTTTATCCATATTCTAGCATGTGTCAGAATTCATTCTTTTTAAAGGTTGAATAAAACTTTTTATTTAAAAAAAAAAGGGGGTTGAGGTATAGTTTACCTTAAATTGTCAGTGTTCTCCTGAAAAGTTGCATATTAATTTATTTAAAGTTCTGCAGGTAATTCTTTTCTATTATTAATTCTCATTCTTCTAGGTTATTTAATATTATACGTTGAAGTGTGTATACCTGCACAGTACTTGATGGTCTCTTGAATTAATAGCAGTGACGCCTCCTAATTAATGGAATTACATTTAAAATCTGATCTTTCAAACATTAAATATGCCTCAATGTGTATTATTTTCATAGCTCTCAGGAGTTTTTCAAATCAATCCTGCATCTTAAATTTTGTTGGCCAGTTTTGACCTAAGGCACAAAGAAAAATAATTGCTTGATTCAATTTCTTACTGTGTCAAAAATGTAAAATTAATGCTAGTTATTGATGGGCATCTTTTATCCAAACACCTGGGAGTGCAGTCTGTTTTGCAAACTGTATTTTAACCTCGATATCTAAAGTTATGTCTTAAAAGCAAAACTACCGACTTTTTTTCATAAACAGAAAAAGAGGCACCAGTATCTAAGGTCACAAAGTCATTGGCATTTTGATCAGACTTGAAAAATATTTCTGCCTCAATTCTAACGAAACATTATTTTTCTCATTCAGAATCTCAGTCTGAACCTGAGAAACCAAACTCTGGAGGTGAATAGTATTGGCTTTACACGTAATATAATTAATCATAAGAACAAGAGAAATTATAGGATATGGAGCACAGCTGCAGAAAAAGGCTTTATTTTAAGGCTCTGGTTTCCAAGCATGGTTGTGGAATGGCCACCTGGTCCGTGGTCTGGGGAAAGGGATTAGGCCTATGAAACCAGATCATTAAAACTCTTTAGAACTTATTTTCTGTATCTAGCTTGTTGAACAGTCTTGGTTATTCACCTAGCTTCTCTTAGCTGACTTTCAATTGTATTAAATGTAAAATGGGAGAATTACTTACTAGTTTTCAAATGTTTCAAAACCTTTCTGGGGGAAAAAAAAAGTATTTTCTTTACAATTTTAATAAATTCATTTGCTCAACAAAGATTAAGTTCTCTATGTAGGCATTGTGCCCATCTCCCAAGGGACATTCTGAATGTTTGCTGAAGCACATGCCAGGGCTGGGCAAGACATAACTTCTTTTCACCTCTCAATGGAATAAATCTCCTGAAGCCTTCATTCAAAGAAGCCCAGATGTGTGGCACATGGGCGATGCGTCAGAAATGAAGGGAGAGAAGTTTAGGGAATAAAGATGTGTTTCTCTCTTTTTTAAAGGAAATGCTGGTTTTCCTTACTGTGTCCTCATGCAAGGATGGCCAGGATGCAACTCTGTGGGCACAGTGGAGCATAAACAAGCATGACCACTAAAGTAGTTTAGGGTGTTCCCCTTTCATGTCTGAATTTGTTTAGATAGTTACACAACCAGAGAGCTTGAAATGAAAGAAAACAATGGCCAGGAGAGAGGAATGCTTTGAATCTGAGGTGCTGGGCCTTAGTTTCTTTGCTGCTTTTTCTTTGGGAAATTAACCTAAGGCATTGCACAGGTTGAACATCCTTTGCCATAGGCTGTGTCTAAACAGGTTTCTCCTGGGCATACAGCTCAGAAACAACCTTTCATTCTACTTTTCCTATTATATGTATAATATGGCATAGCCCACAGCCACTGTGGTATCTAATCTGCATGTGTGTTTCAAGAATCCAGAAAAACATCATTTGCATTAGGCTCTTGCTTACTGGGAGACCCTAGAAGACCAATTTAGAAACATTTAGAAGAACTAAATGTTCTTTTTATTTTTTTCATTTAGTCCTAGACAACCACAGGAAAGCTGTGTGATTTAACCCCAACATCTGCAGGGTGTTCTTGGGGAAAGAGGTACTACCCTAAGCAAAAGGAGAAGTAAAAGAGCAAGAACATGTTTTCCTGTCCCTCACACCAGAGAACTATATTATTAAAGTGTCAAAGACATATTTTGGTAGGGGAAAAAACACAACAGAGAGGTACAATGTATGGAAAGGAAGTGCGCCTTATGGGTAAGAAGTCACATGAACTGTAGTTAAGTATAGAGCCAACTGGTGATGCAGTAGCAACAGGGATGGTAGTCATGGTGGAGTATCTCCAGCAGACATATGAGAGTAGTGTTCACAGTAGCAGCACCAGGGAGTGGCATCTTCAGCAGTTCTAGAAGGATGTGATGGTGGCAAAAGTAAAGAAGCTGGTACCAACCCAAACAATAGAAAAAATGTAATTCAGACTAGTCTTGGAAGGTATGGGGCTGAGTTGGGTTGGCCCCAGCAGAAACAGCAGTGTCCCGGTTCCATGTAGAATGGGATAGAATGATAATGGCATTGATGAGAGATAGGGACAGAAACAGCTTCATAAAGCATCAGGCAAGATTGCAGCCAGAGCAGAACAATTCTGGGTCAAGAGTTATGACAAGAGCAAGCCCAGATGATCAGCTTCACAGTCCATGACCAACAAAGCAATGAATTAGGTAGGAGTGCAGGCTGGGACCCACAGAGTTGAGCAAAGAAAATGTGATGGGGACCCTGCTTCTCTTTAATTCAATGTCACCCATATGCGACCCATAAGAATGGATTCTGAGTCTTATTCCTTCTTAATTATATTTCTGTCCTCCTGAGAAAGTAGATAGTTATTCAGCCTCTGAGGCTGCAGCTGTTGAGTGGAGCCCCAAGATTTTTGAACGGGGAATTCAGCCAAGGGACTCTGTGGCCTTTGGCTGCTCAAGGTGGCCTGGGACATAAGTTGTACCCTTAAAGAGTAACTTACAATAAGAAACAGCTCATATGCTACAAAAACAAGGATGCTACTTCTCAAAGGCATTGTAAGCCTAACTCCATTATATAAAAGCATAAGAAATTAAAGTTGAAATCTATTTCAATTAGTCCATCTACCTATTTAACAGCTAAGTAAATTTAGTCTCAGGGACCTCGCTGGATTTCCTAAGATTACACAAGGCACCAGCCCTCCTAATCCTCCTCCAACATAATGTCTGCAACGTATGTTCTTTGTAAATAAAGGTATTTTATTCAGACCAGCCTTACAAATGCAGTAGAATAACTTGGAATCTCTTCATGAACATTTGCTCTAACTTGTATCCAATGCATTTCTCCACTCACCTTGTAAAGTGTGTAAGGAAAAGGACAGCCAGGTATAGTGGATGAAAATTACAGAGAGGGTTGAACCTGTCACAAAGAAGTTACTCAAAAAACACTTGCTGAATGACGTCTTTTTTTAAATTAGAAATAGACTGAAATAATTTGTTTTTTTTTATTTGAGTCCATAATTTACCAGGAGAAAAGAAAAGTCTGAAGACAGATAAAACACAGAGAGATGGAACTAAATAGAAATATATGGCTCATGTTACCCTAGGGCACTCGCTAGAAACATACACACACAGGTCTGATTCTGCCCTAGTAATTAGAATGACATAATGCTTAAGCAGAAGGTATTTTCCAATGGTGGCCAATCTTTGCTATTTCCTAAAGAGAACGTAAATGCACCATTAGCCTTATGGGCCATGCAGTTTTGGGCTTTGAAATTCCCCAAAGAAAGGTGAGGGGGTATATTCAAGTAGCCCCCCCAATGTAAATTCCCCGTGTCTTACACCTTATAGGAAAGATATCTCCGTCGACTTGTATTACCCTCAAATTTTATACATCCAAAACTTGACTCTAACCTTCCTTCTCCCAAATGAGCTCCCTCCCAGACTTTCCAAATGCTGCCATCAGTGGTAATAATTCTTCCAGTCAACCTTATACACATCCTTGCCATCTGCCTCTCCTCCTATGCCAAGCTTCTACGACCCAGTGCCTGGGCCATTTTGGTGATCTCCTGTTTGCTTTCCCCAGTGTTTCTTTTTTTAAATCTTACCATTGGGTACACATCGTTCCCTACCTAAATATGTACAATGGCTCCCCACTAAAGAAAATGAAGTTCAAACTCCTAAATTTGGCTTTTAGAGCCATCTACCATCTTTTTTTCTATATACCTCCCCTCTCCTGCCAAACTCATTATCCAATCACTCCCGCTTCTAGGCCACCATTTCCACCTTCCCACTTTTATTCCCTCATCAAGAATCCACCCCCTGCCCCCATTCATCAATGACATAAGCCTGGCAAAGTGCCCAATGCCCATTATTTAATAAGTGAACAATAAATATTAGCTCTCTTCAAAGTCTACATATCTACTCTCTTTCCTTCGGGAAGCTTTTCCTCAGCAACCCAGCCCACGTTATTTATACTGCCCATTCGACAGTTAGCTTGGGTTACCTTTGTTGTTATCTTTTAACCTTCAACTGCATTTCAACCCTCAAGCACAGGCTCTCAGAACTCTTTGTATTTCTCACTATGTATAATATCTTGTATATAGTCAGTGCTTAATACTCTTACATAATATTTAACACTCTTCTTTTTTTAATCCTTAACAGAGGATACTTTTTTCCATTGCTTTTCAGAGAGAGTGGACAGGAGAGCGAGAGAGAGATAGACAGACATTGATTGGTTGCCTCCCACATGTTCCCAGACAGGGACCAGGGATTGAGCCCTAAACTAAAGTACGTGTCCTTGACTGGAATCGAGCCCAAGGCCCTTCAATCCGTGGGCTTACACTCTAGTCACTGAGCCAAAATGCCTAGGGCCAATGTTCAACACTCTTGAATTGAGGAGGATGCTGTTATCCTTAGTTCCAACCTCCATAGCAAAATACCAGAAATGTAAGCATTTCAGGTGGAGAAAGGGATAGGAGGAAGAGAAGAACAAATATTTACTGGCAACCTCCTGTATACAAGGTAACATTCTGTGTTCTTTTATAAATGCCCTTTCATATAAAAAAGAAATAATATGAAGGAGAAAATTGCTTCAGTCAGGATAACAAATGTTGGTGTTATTGCTGAGGACTGGAGCTCATAAACTTCTGATTCCCACTGAAAGCCAACCAACAACAAGGTGAGTTTAGAAGGATCTTAACTCAGCCAATACTAATGAAAATGATGGTGAAAGTGTTATAAATTTAATGAGAAATCTGGAAAGATTTCTGTCTGTCTTACTTATGCTTGCAAGTTTCATGGTGTTTTCCTTGACTCTAGGTTAAGCCACATAGCACCTTGATACTTCACACACATAAACCTAAGGCAGTTGGGGTTCTCTCAACATGTGCATCACCTTCAAAACACATTTGGAAAAACTTGTCTAAATGTTTTACAGACATTACCCTTTAAGTAAGAAAAAGAATTTAGTCATCACTCCCCTTTCACAGATGGGAAAACTGAGATATAGACCACTACAGAGACTTGTCTAAGGTTTCATGACACACAGTCTGACCCTTCCCTAGTAGACTTGTCTGTTGCTCATCCTAGAGTGAGAATGGCAGGTGTTTCACCATAATGACCTCCATTCATATATTGGTGGCACCTTCGAAGACAACTGGGCATTACAAAAGAAAGAGGTCATCTACTTGAGGAAATTTTATCTAGATGGACATATAATTCATGAAACAATAATATTGTTGATATAGAGCAGTGGCTCATCAAGGCAAAAGTTGACACCCAGTATAAGTGTCAGCTAGCAGAAGAAAGGTGAGCATGAGATGGCTCTAGGTTATAAGGCTCAGAACCATTGCTAATGAAAATCCTTCATGGTAGCCCGGGTCTCTGTAGTCACTAATGAGAAAACGCAATCAACTACTTCTCTGTTTCCTATGCAGTGCATCAGGCACCATGTGACTACACAGAAGAACAAAAAGTAGCATCAGGCTGTTGCTATGGAGACTTAAGAACCATCTGAATTGCTACGGCATCATAAAAGCAAAATTCCAATCATCACTCCTTAAGATAGGGCTGTTTAACGCTATCTCATATTTTTAGAATGTGTAACATTTAACACATTGATGAATATTTCCAGCTCTAGAATACATTCCTTGCTTTCATATTTAGATGGGATTTTTTCAGTTCCACTGGCTGGGTTTCTTTTCTCCTGGTAAATGCCCCATCTCTTTATGAGTGATTATAACTCTTTATACACAAATTTCCTAGATGTTGCTTCATTATTACTTCTTATTTTCTCTTTATTCTATAATTAAAATAATTTTCCCAGTGGTTGCTTATTTCCACTTCCACCAGACTACTCCTAGTTAGGTGTTTCATATTCCTGCTTAAAACATCACCAGATCTTAATCCCCACTGGTCTCACCTGATCATACTTTAAGCCTTACTCACTAATAATCAAGAGTTCTGAGCCCCAGCCCCAGGTGCAGAGCTGCTTCCCTGGTGATTCTTTATCTCTGAAGTTACCATTCCCTTATCATTCAAGGGGATCTCAATTTACCGATGTTTCTAGGCTTTGTATTAAAATCTCTCTTTTGGATCTGGAATAATAAGCATGTCATTCCACTTTTCCTCTGTGAGAATTGCTAACAGGATTTTGTTTAACTCTGCATGCCACCATTTTGGGTATAAGTGTATACACACACACACCACACACTCACAAATACATTGTTTATCTAGTTTGAAAGATGCTAAAATAAATTGATTAGCTTGTTAAAAATAACTCATAACCTTAGTTAGCTTAGAAAAATGGTAAAACTTTGAATAAATAGTCAGGAAGTGCAAATTCTGTGCAAAGAAACCTGTTAAGTTAGTACTCAGTTGTGTGGTAAGCTTCACGCACTCCACATTCCTTCTGTTCAGCCGGCATCAGCCTCTTCAAACCTCCTCCTTTGAACCTCTTCCCTTAAGAGAGTTTTAGGATCTCTTGTGTTATTTATCTTCTTTTCCTCTTTAACCTCTCCAGCGAAGAGCCTTGCAGCCCCGGCACAGATTAGACAAGAAGCTCAAGCACCTTAGTGAGTGCGGCATTATCAAGGTGTGACTTCTATCTGTGAAGATCCAGGAACTGACATCTCTGCCTCCACATTACAGAATTTAAAACCTTAATAAATCCCTTGACAGAGTGTTTAAGCATTTTGAGTCAACTTTTCTTTCAGAGGTCACCAGAATCTTCCAGAAGATGATTTATTTATTCACTATTACATCTGTAATCACCCCCAACAGGCTGCACTTGTCAGGGCTGTGTACATAGCAATGTGAACTAAATATATTTGCACAGAGAGTAATTCCACAAAAAGAAATAAAGATAACAGCCTGTATTTGCTGACTCCAACACCAAGGACTGTACTGTTATCTTTGTCAATATCTAAGTCAAGTTAAATACTGTATTCAGAAATTCCACTCTGGGCCAACCGCGGCTGAAGTTGTGTGAGTACGATTCTTCGAATCATGATCTGGTGAAGAACACACTCTTACCTCAGTGGATTAGTAGATTTGAAACACATTTGGACTATCTGTAAATCAATGAACTTTACTCTACCTTGCCTTTTTCTTCTTAATCAGGAAATCAATACAATCAATCAATCAATCAACAATAATGCACCAAGGAATTGAGAACTTGCATCGAGAACTTGCATTGATGTGCTTTGGAGGCCATCATAGAGCCTTTGCTGACACTTCTACTTAACTGTTTCAGATCTGGAGACCTTGTCTTATCAATCAGAAACTAAGCTCCCAGGGGGAAAAAAATCAGTGTATTACTTTTTAATCCCCACAGTGTCTTATCACATACCAAATGTGCAATAACAATGTAGGCAGTGAATATAACACCATAGGAATGAATGCAGAACCAGAACCAGATGAGTCTTCAAGGAGCTTACAAATTTGTTGGGTAGAGAAGCGACCAGAAACCATTCATAGTTAATAAAAGATGGCTTATGCAATCATCCAAGATGATGTAGTAGAGACCAGGACTGCTGTGAGGATTTGGGGAATGGAAAGGCCAGATAAAGAGGGGAATTTGGGGGGAAGACTTTATAGCATACTGGACATGTGAATGGGGTTTTCCAAAACAGGCAGAATCTAGACATGCAGGGCAGAGACAGAGTAGTGAAATACAGAATGGATGATTGCAAAGGACAGCTCTATACAGGCAAGATAACAGATGATACATCCAGAACTGAATGATCCCTGCTTAAACACCATGGCATAGGGGTACTGCTTGTTGGAAACTGTCACTTAGTTCTCTATGCTTCAAGTTTGCCTCTTTAGCAATAATGAAAGGGATTCGTTAAACTTGGGGCTTTATAAAGGCCAATGGACTCATAGGAAAATACTGGCTGCCATGGAATAATACTGGAAACCTAGTTAATCAGTTGGCTTAAGCATAACTAAAATTACATATACATGTACACATACATTTATGTATATATACACATGAGATGATATACTGATGTAGTCATAATTAGATTGCTATTGTATATGTAGTTTGTTTAACAGACATGCATGTTTAGAATTTTTGCTGTGAAGTTCTACTGTGAACTTTAGACTCCTCTTACTAAACCACCGGCACACTCCTCAATTTGGTGAGGCTGAGGGAAATGTATTGCCCCTTTCTATGACCTCTGTGCTTTTTTTCTCAGTTGATTCTGTTGTGAACATTGATCTGCTCCAGCCCATGTCCCATGCTTATCTGAAATCCTCTCTGTGTCAAGCTTTATACACACACTATAGGAATTCCCATTCTTTCTCTAATTCCTTGAAGATCAGACTTTAAAGAATAGAATTGTTATGAGTTACATTTATATAACTAGCTACATATATTAGTGAATGCACAAATCTGTAAATGAAAGCCCCATGGAGGCTCATGCCCCTCCATCATATACTCTGTAAAACGACCTGCTGCTGCTGCCTGCTGATACCCAGGGGTGACTTCGGCTCTCTGTTGTATGCGTAGGTGTGTGAGTATGGGCGCGCATGTGTTGAGGGGTGAGGAGAAATGTTGAAGACTATGAACTTTCAAGGGAAGAGAATTACTTCCAGGATGTAACTCTTTTATTTTTATTGATGTGACTATTTAAGTGGCATTTAGTAAATTCATAATGTACAACCACTGCCACTATCTAGTTCCAAAATATTTTCATCACCCAACAAACAATTGGATTAAAAAATGGGCAGAGGATCTGAATAGACATTTTTTCCAAACAAGATATACAGACAGCCAACAGCTACATGAAAAGGTGATCAACATCACTACTTATCAGAGAGATACAAATTAAAATCACAATGAAATATCACCTCACACCTGTCAGAATGGCTATCACCAATAAATCAACAAAGAAGAAGTCTTGGCAAAGATGTGGAGAAAAGGAAACCCTCATGCACTGTTGGTGGGATTGTAAATTGAGGCAGTCACTGTGGAAAACAGTATGGAGGTTCCTCAAAAAATTAAAAATAAAGCCACCTTATGATCCAGCCATTCCACTTCTGGGTATTTATCCAAAAACCAAAAACCAAAAATACAAACTCAAAAAGATATATGCACTCTCATGTCTATTTCAGCATTATTTACAATAGCTAGGACATGGAAATAACCCAAGTGTCCATCAGTGGATGAATGGATAACTCAAATGCGGTACATATATCCAATGAAATATTATTTAGTTATAAAAAGAATAAAATCTTGCCATTTTCAACAACATGGATGGACCTAGAGGGTATTATGTTAAGTGAAATAAGATCAGGGAAAGACAAACCCATATGATTTTGCTTATATGAGGATTCTATCAAATAAACACACACACACAAAGCTTATAGATACAAAGGACAGATTGGTGGTTGCTAGGAGCAGGGGACAGGAGTATGGGCAAAATGGGTGAAGGGGGTTAAAAGGTAGAAACTTTCAGTTATATAATAAATAAGTCCTGGGGATATAATGTACAACATGGTGATTATAGTTAATAATACTGTATTGTATATTTAATAGTTGTTAAGAGAGTAGATCTTAAAAGTTCTCATCATAAGACAAAAAATCTTGTAAGTAGGTGTGGTGATGGATATTAACTAAATTACTGTGGTGATCATCTCACAATATATACAGATATTGAATCATTATGTTGTACACCTGAAACTAATATAATGTTTAATGTCAATTACACCTCAATTTAAAAACAGAAATCTAGCAATGAATAATAACAGTCATGGGAAAACACAGGCTAAGCTAACATTTGTGACCTCATTAACATTTATGTCTACGCATAAATAAAAACAGGATTCCTAATCATTCTTTTTTAAAAAGGAAATGCTGTACCCATTAAACACTTGCTCCCTGTTGCTCCCTCTCCCCAGCCCCTGGCAAACACCGCTCTGCATTCTGTCTCCACAGACTCACGGGTTCTGGCATTTCATATCAATGGAATCATATAATATGTGACCCTTTTTTTTTTTTTTTTGGTCTGGCTTCTTTCACTTACCATAATGTTTTTAGTACTGTCTGTTGTAGCATGTGTCTGAACTTTATCCCTTTTGATAATTGAATAACATCCATTATATGGATATGCCGTCATTTGTTTATCCAATCAGCAGTGATGGGCGTTTGGGTTGTTCCCGCCTTTTGGCTGTTGTGAATACTGCTGCTGTGAACATGAGTGTACATGAACTTGTGTGAACACCAGTTTTTAATTCTTTTGGGTATACACCTAGGAGTGGGGTTGCTGGGTTATGTGATAATTCTATGTTTAACTTTTGAGGAACTGCCAAATTGTTTTCTGTAACAGCTGCACCAACATCTGGATTTCAGCTAGAAAATATTGAAAGCCCCAGGAATTCTTATGTATATTTCTAAAGGGCTCTTTGCCTGCTCTTATCCCCCAGCAGGTAACTGAGGGAGAGAAGTGAATGTGTGTGCTTCCTGACAGGAGAGATAAGCTTTATCTTCCCCAATAAAACAGGCACCTGTAGGCAGAGGACACAACAAGGCAAAGGGAGGAACACATGAGGTTCATGAACACATGGCAAAGTGAATCAAGAGCTTGAAGAATGGCCTTCCCTTCTAGATCCAGAATTATCCTAAGGAAGTCACCTAAGATGGCATAACTATTTATAGAGAAGAAATACTAGAGAATTATTTTCACAGTAAAAACTTCAATGCCCAATCTGCAAGAAAATTTAATTATATCAAGGTATAGTGAGTCAAATTTTTAACAATATTTTATCTGAGAAAATATTCACAGTCGAATATTCTTTGGAGAAAGTGTCAAGTTATAACAATGATATTATGGACATATACACAAACATCTGTGTGTGTGTGTGTGTGTGTGTGTGTGTACATGTCTGCATGCACACGTGTCTGAAAAACAGAGGGAAATATCCCAAAATATTTACAATGGGATCATCTGTGATTATTATTTTCATTTTCATACTTTTCTTTACTTTCCAAATTTTCTGCAATGAACTTCTACAACATCAAGCAAAACCAAACTAAAACAAAAAAATAGTAAACAACAAAGCACTGAGCAGATGTCAGAACATTCACTTGTTCTTCATTAACTTATCCCCCTACACATTCCTTCATTCACTCATCAACCACTTATGATCCCTTTTTTTCTCACAGCACTATGCTAGGCATTGTGGGTGGTGGTGAAAACACAGGGACGTTCCTGCCATTAGGAACTTAACATTTCTGAGATGTGGAGAGGATGAGATCTATGAAATCTCATATTTCACCCCCCCTTATCTCCTTAAATAAAATGCAAAAGCTTCTTTTTGTTCTAAAAAAAACGTATTGTTCTGTTTATAATTCAAATGTCCTTTAAAAAAATGCCTCACCTGATTCTCCAGATACTGCTAGATGAAAATTATTAACCACATTCTGGGTTTTTTTGGTGTTTTTTAAAAATACGCATCCTGGTTTTGGAAAGGAATGCCTCTTACTCCACATCAGGTTAATCAAAGCATTAAATAATTTCTCTTTGTTCTCTTTTATTTTCCCTTCACTCCTTAAAAATAAAATGGCAAACATTATTCTTAAGGCATGTTTAAATAGAACAATGAGAATTATTATTAGTAGTATCTGCTATTTCTTTCTCCCAAAACATCAAAAATAATCTACCATATTCCCTTGACATTCCTTTTTATGTACTCTAGATGTCCTAATTCTTATTTTTGCTTGAATGGAAACTCCCAGAGGGGTTAGGGATATTGCCTATTATAATACAGTAAATTAGAAATGGAGCAAGAACTAGAAACTAAATCTCCAAAATCTGGCCCAGGATTTCAGTGAAATTTAAAAAGAAAAACATACCTGGGAGAGAGTCATATTTACATGAGATAGTAAATCTCTCTCACAAAAATAAACCACCTCTCTTGTGCTTTCTTGCATAAAATATCAGTTGCCATCAGGAAATGGCAGAGAGACTCAGGGCTGCAGTTATAGACTGAAAACTATCTGTAAAATTTATTTCCCTAAGGTTCCCCATTTATTCCATTCTCTCCTCAGGTAATAAATAAACTTGCTCAGTTTTGAACATCAAGCCTGATTCTTCTTGCGGCGAGATCTCCAGGTGTTCCCTGTTGCAGGAAGAGTCAAGCTGAGTCCAATCAATTTCTTATATGATTGCCAGGAACGAGGTGATAATATTAGTGATGGAAAAGACCAGAGTGAAACCGTCTCCTTTTCTAAAAGTGCATCGCATTATAAAATTCATAGCAGCGACTCCTTGGGTTAGGTCCATCAAAGTCTTCAGCATGCGTACAGCCCAGGAGAGGTTGCACAAAGGAAGGTGGCCATTGTACACCCTGTCATTGTTTCTTGTGCCTGCACTGAACATGAACAAACTAAGAATCTAAAGCATTCTTTACTGCTTCACAACACTGAGTATTTGCATTCAGTATATTCTGAAACCAGCTAACATGTCTCTTTATTAGCTTTTTGTGAAAGATCAGCAGAAGCAGAGATTCAATAACGACTTTCTCAGGGAATGCAAGTCAGTTAAAATGGCCAGGAACTGAAAAAACATACTCTGAAATCCATGTTAAAAGCCTTCCAGCATAACTACAAGCACACACACACGGTCATAAGGGAATATGGCAGGAATCTCATTAGTAGAAACCTGGGATATCTGAGGCTAACTAGGACCAACGATGAACAGTAACTCAACGTTGATCTAGTCAAACCTGACCTACTCCCCAAGGATTGATCTCACCAGGCTGACCTTCAGCCATGGACCCAATAGCTCGAGCTGCAGAAGTTCCAGATAGGTTGTAAAACATTAAAATGTACCTATTATTGCCCTGGCTGGGTGGCTCCATGGGTTGGAGCATTGCCCCATGCACCAAAATGGTTGTTGGTTCCATTCCGCCAGGGCACATATCTGAGTTGTGGATTTGACCCCCGGTCAGGGTGAGTACTGGAGGCAACCAATCAATGTTTCTCTCTCACGTTGATGTTTTTTTCCTCCCTTCCTCTCTCTAAACGTATCCTCGAGTGAGGATTTTAAAAAAACAGTACCTATTATCAAATACCTTTGGGATACATGAAGAACATTAAAAACTCAAACCAAAGACTAAAGTGAAATTTAAATCAAATTCTGAAGGTTCTATATTTATTTAAAAAAAAAAGATTTCAAGCCCTAGCCAAAATAATATTTCTTACATAAGTCCTAGATATGAAGAGACAATGACCTCAGTGGGAAGGTATGCATTACAGCAGCCTACAGGGTACTTCCACTTATGTTTATTTGGTGTTTGATTACTAATGCCTTCTTAATGTCAGTTGCTGGTGCACAGAAATCTCTCATAAGTGTTAGCTATGATTGTGATTGTTAATGCTAACTGCAATAACTTGAATTCAAATAGAAAGTGATAGGCAATTTGCCCCAACCCTCTGTGTTCAGCCCTAATTGTCCAAATAGTGTGAACAAAGTTCTTATCTTGAGGAGGAATGATGTCAAAGGGAGGCTAAGACCAGTCAAGAGAAGACGGATAACCCTGTCTAGGACAGGTCGACTCAGTCCCACTAGTTTGCCAGCCCAGTCTCCATGAATTGGAAACCAACTAATTGGGAGAATCTTACAATTGTTACCAGTGTCCTCAAAATCTCAGCCAATCACAACACCCAGAATTGTCCTTATGGATACTTAAGTAGGCTCAGAAAGCTGCCACCAGATGGCGCTACAACAAGGCTGAGACCAATAGCTCAACCCAGAAGCTCACTCCTTGGACTCATTAACCTGACAAATAAGGAACCTTATAATTTATACAGTTGACAAATCAGAACCCCACTTATCATGTCATGGCTAGTGTTTTATGACAGCTTTTAATGGTGAAAGGAGACGCTACAATAATGTTGGAGCAAAAGACAAACCAAAATTATTCAGGGAAAATAGGATATATATTTACTCTAGTTATGACAAGGCTTTCATCATCATCATCATCATCATCATCATCATCATCATCATCATCAGATACCATTACATTTCTCTACAGTTATCTGTAACACATGCAAACATACATGTAAACTTTGGTGCCTAAAATGCCAACTTCTTGCTAATGCCAGAGTGTCTATAGCTTATTAACCCTAGAAAATGAGCATTTTGTGTATGTGAGCCTTGAGAAACTAATACCCCCCAACCATTCCAAAGATACAGAAAAGTTCTACTTATTCATTACCCACCACACTTCAGGCCAGCTCAAACTGCTTCCTGTAGACTCTGCTCTTTGGTGAGGCAGAGTCTACAAGATGGACCATGCCATTTTGGTTGTTTCCCCACACTCACCTTCAGCCCAGCAAAGTACATCCTATTAGAAAATATGGCCTGAGTAGTTTCTTGGAATTCCCAGGCTTTAAGAATACATTCCCAAAGCATAAGAGTTGAGACAGTGACAGAACTCGAAGCAATAGATACCAGAGGAGAATGGCTGCTTAGACACAGATCTTTTCTTTGAAATTCCCTGAGGAGCAGATCTCTGCAAGGACTGAGTTTCTTGTAAGAGCATAGCGTCTCAGGGTGAGGGAGATGAAGGTGTTAATGTTAGTTGACCTTATTTGGATCTGCAAGCTGGTGAGGCCTGGGATGTTGTGGCAAGTGCCATGCAACTGTTAGGAGGCTGTGGGACATGCATGAGTCAAACCAAGCAGGCCACCCAGGCCTCTGAAGGGCCAAGCCTGCTTTGGAAGCCCTCTTTGTCGGGCAAGATAAAAGCAAGGCCTAAGGAAGGGCTTTGACCATTTCATTAAGCTTGAGGCAAAGAGCAGAGGGGATGCCCCAGGCTCTAACTGAACAGGGGACGGGACCACAGGGAAAGTGAGGACTGGGAGCAAGCCAGTTTCACAGGGGACTCTGTTATTTTCCTGAATCCTTATTTTTGTAATTTTGTTTCCTCCCATTTCCCTTCCATCTTCTTTTCTGATTTTGCCCTGATTTTATCTTTTCACAATGGTGAATAAATCAGTAATTCAGTATTGTTTGGCATCTCGTTACATTAAAGGTACTGACTAATTTCTTTTGTTTTTCCCTCTTTCATTCAAAGCTTGGGCTCTGCATCTAGATAGGTCTAGCTGAATTCAAATCCCAACTCCATAATTTGATGAGTTGTGAGGATACTCTAAGTTTCAGTCTTCCAACCTATGAAATATGGCAGCTTAATAGTACCTGCTTAATGGGGCTGTGAGATTTAAATGAAACATTATATTGAAAGCACTTAGCACAGGGCCTGTCATTCATTCTTTAAATGCTTAATAAATGGAAGTTACTATTTTCAATTACATTTAAGCCCTTTGTTTCTATCTTCTCTTTCCTGGTTTTCCCTTCTCTTAAAATTAACTTAAAGTTAATTTTCCACTTTTATCCAAAAAAGAGTTTTAATTCCACTTGACTAGTTTTAAAGTATTACTTGTTGATTTTATTCTTATGCTGTTTGTTTCATTTTAAAAACTTTTCATCTTGTTTCCTTTTAGCTATTGTTTTAGTGCTCATTTATTTCCCTTATACTTTATGCATTAGGTTTTCATTTTCTTCTTTTACTTAAGTAATTAATTCATTAATTTTAGTGACAATATTTAAGTTACACTCTTAGCAAAGTTCTGTTGTACAAGATAATGTTGCCAACTCTGGCCACGGTGTTATTAATTAGTGCCTCAGGCCGTATTCACCTTGCAGCTGAAAGTCTGACCCTGTTTACTAGCTGCCCCCTATTTCACCTCCCCCCAACAATGCCTTTTCTACTGCCTGTTTCTATGAGTTTAATTTTAAAAACCATTCCACAGACAAGTGATGCCATTTCTCTATTCTTATTTCTTTTAATTTGTTCTTATACAATTTACAATTAATTTGAATCTTAATTTTTTATTCTTTTTTATTATCCTAATGTGAAGAAAAGATATTATTTTTGATAGAAAAAAAAAATGTATAAACTTCTTCCACCTTCTCAAAAGAGACTGATCATGGCAGGATGATGGAGAAGGGATGCAAGATTAGAGCAGTTAGATGGGTACATTTTAAAAAGCAGAAGACAGCTATAGAAGCAGGTAGAGAGAAAGACCAGAGGAAGAGAGACTTGATGGGGATTTATATGTGGGGAAGGGAATCATAAAACGCTGAACACCTTGCAATGTAAACTGCCTCTCAGGCTTCTCCACAGAACCCTCAATAAAATCTGTATGACTCTGTGCCCATCATTTAACTACTGTTTCTCAGTTTCAAATCCACCCGTCCAGACACTTCTTTCTGATGCCTGGGCTGGCTTACAGGTCACCTTGCCCCCAGCCTCTTTTAGGCTCTGTCCATAGGCGGGGCTCGAGGGAACCTAAAAAACTACCTGGAGAGAGGGGCTTATTTCTCCCTGTTTGCCTCCTCTCCTGTCTCTGTCACCACAGCCTGGTTGCTTCTACCTGCCCCAGGCATCACGTTTCAGCAGCAGCAGCTGGACCACTTGCAGTTTTCCGACACTGGCACCAGCATCATGATGGCAACCTCAGAGGTTCCAGTACCAGCTCCTAGAGCTGAGGATGCAACAGCACAGACACCCCTCCCCCCAGTTCCCAGCCCCAGCACCACATTGCCCCCTCCCCAGAGGACAGACTGACCTCCACAGGGCTCTTCCTCCAAATTTCTGTCTCAAGAGTTCCAGCCTTCCCCCTTGGTTCCCTGCACTGGGAGTGGGAACAGCTTCCCCAGTGGCTGCCTCTTGGATCTTGGTTTCCTCTCTTTGTCATCCCGCTTCCCCAGAACAAACCTCTATATCAAATTCTGCCTAGGCTCTGACTGGTACACTTACTGAAAAGTGGATTTTCACTTTTGTGAGGTAGGCAAAGAATTCTATGCATTGCTTCAGGGTCAGCTTGGGGGGCAAAATCCTACAAGTGTTTCAGAAGATGACATGCCATGTTTGAGTTACACGAATGTAGTCTTGCCCTTCAATTTCACTTAGTTTCTGCTACCTTATAGTTTATTTTTCATAATGTCCAGCAAAGAGTGTGGTCTGGGAGGAGAGAAGCTCCTCACTAAACCCTAGAAGCTGCTGCTCTGCTCTTCGGCTGTTCCAAAAGCCAGCCTGCAAGAGCCCCCACTCAGAGAAGCAAGGCAGACCCCTGGTGGGCAATTCCCAAGAGCTGTGATTCTGTCCACTCAGGTGGCACAAGGCTTTATTGGAACAGGGCTGCTTCCTGACACCTTACACAAACCATTCTGAACAGGAGGACCTTCATGTTTTGGAAATCCACATACAACCACTGGATTTTGGAAACCAAGTCAATGGTGTCCAAGGCAGTGGTGGGCAGAAGTGTGCAGCCAAGGAGAAGCCTGTCTGAATGTGCCCGAGCCTGACATTGGTCAGGAAGCGGGAGGTGGTGGTGCCCCTTGAACAAGGAAAGGTGCAGGAACGGGGCTCTGGAATGGAGAAAAAAATGAAGTAAATTGAAGAAATTAGCAACAGTATCATTATTTTCTCATTTTCCATCTCAAAGTTTGGTGGGGATTGGGCTCTCCTAAAAGGAGCCTAATTATTATGCAACTCGTGTTCCTGTAGTTAATGGAGAATGTTTCTACAAGGTCACCTGCACAACAGGGGACATCCAATAAGCATCTGACTTGGATAACACTAGATTCTAGACAGTATCTGGATCCTAGAAAGGCAGTGGTGATGTTAGTTAATTCACTACAACACTGCCATGTGGCCTTTGCCCCTCTCTAGTAAACATAACAGATATTCACTCTTCTAAATTTAGTCCTATTTTCCTATGGTCTTGATTATTTGGTTATTGAATCATTAAGTGCTTTCCGTGGATGTCACCTGCCTTGTTTGTCATCTTGTCATTTGGTTCTGTTCCACTATTAGAAATCTTTGCAATTTTCCCTTTATTCTGTTTCTGCATTAATTGGGAGTCGAAGGGGATGAAATGATTCTTTTGTAGGCAGTGGGGAAGCTATTGTTTTTCTTTGGCTCGTCAACTTTCTTATTTAACCAGATGCCTTTGCTTTGAAAAAGTACTGAAAAAAAGAAAGAGTGACTTAACTTAAAGATATCACTATATCATCCATAAATAAGTATTAATTAGGAAAATAAGGCTTTATGTAAGAGTGGAAACTCACAGCAGACTAAATTATCTTGCACAAGGTGAGCTGCCATAGTCAGGGTTAAATCTTTTTTATTCTCACAACCATAAGTGAGTCCGCTAGGACCCACTTCACCAAGAAATAAGAAAGATAAGTGACACTGGGGCTGTTAGATTCCTTTTGCGGGGCCCTCTTTTTTTCTGCATTAAGTTGCGTTTTGTTTATTTTTCTGTGTGGGCACATCAAAGAAACTGTCATACTTGATTAGTGCCTGGAGAGACAGATGACAGCATCATGCTCACATCTGTGTAGCTGGAACGAGCAGGGAGAAATTGAGAAGATTAAGCAGAGAGCTCTCCTGCCTGAGATAACCTAGCAGTGTGAAAAATTAAGCCTATTGGACACAAAAGCACTGAACCACCAAACTAACCACTCGAACCAGGAAGGAAAGGAATAAACTCCCCCCAGTGACACACAGAGAGGGACACAAACTCAATTGTATTCCAAACAACTTCATTACCGTCTCTCCGCTCTCAGCTATGTGCCACTGCCTCGGTTTACCAAAGCTCTGTTCACTCAGTCCTTTTTTTTTTAGTAAATGGTAACAACTCTTCTTTGTATAAATCAAAAATTTATCTAAAACAGGATTTGGGCTTCCAACATTGTTAGTTATAGAACTAAAAAGCTTTTTATTGCTGTAACCTCTGCACCACCCAGTGCAGCAACCAACAGCCACAGGTGACCGTTTAAATTAAAATGCATTAGGATAAAGTAAAATTAAAAATGCAATTGCTCAATTACACTAGCCACATTTCAAGGCAAGTGTAAACATAGCAGAAAGTTCTCGAGGCAATGAAAAATGTATGGAACTCTGCTCCCAGTACGCAGCTGACTGTACCCCTATGTACCTTCTGACGCTCTGAGAGTCCTGTTTCCTGGTTGAGCTCCTGATATTAATCTTTCTTCTTCTTTATTTTTGTTAATCCCCACCTGAGGATATTTTTTCCATTGATTTTTAGAGAGAGTGGAAGGCAGGAGGGAGGGAGAGAGAGAGAGAGAAACATCGATGTGAGAGAGATGCATTGATTGTTTGCCTCCTGCACCCACCCTGGCAGGGGCCAGGTACTGAACCTGCAACGCAAGCATGTGCCCTTGACCAGGAATCGAATTTGAAACTCTTTGGTGTGTGGGCTGATGCTCTAATCACTGGCAGGGCCTAATATTACTTCTAATGTGAACTCAGATGTTAGAAGTTCCCCAGAGCCCCAGTGGCTCTGGTTATTTAGAAACTGTTTAGTCTCGCAGGCTTCACAGCCTCTGCTTCACTGGGATGAAAAAGGGGTCTTCTCTTCCTAATCTCTAACATAGCCTCCTAGATCACTGCCATGGTTAATTTTGTGTGTCAGCCTGACTGGGTCACGGGTGCCCAGGTTAAACGTTATTTCTGGGTGAGCCTGTGAGAGTGTTTACACATGAGATTAGCAGGTAAATTGGTGGACTCAGTACATTGTCCTCCCCAGTGTGGGTGAGCATGATCCAGCCCATCCAGTCCATGGAACAAAAGGTGAAAGAGCTAAGAATTCATTCTTTTTCTCCTGCCTCATTGATTGAGCTGGGACATGCCATTTCATCGTCTCTTGCCTGTAGACTAGGATTTACTCATCAGCTGCCCTGGTTCTCAGGACTTCAGACTGAGACTGAATTACATTTCCTGCTTTCCTAGGTCTCCAGTTGGCAGATGGTCAACTGTGGGACTTCTCAGCCTCCATAGTCATGTGAGCCACTTCCACTCACCCTCCTCATTACGGTAAGCGTACACTTGTGCGGTGCTTTGTTAAAGCCTGTGGAAAGGCTAACCCTACTCTGTCCTGTCTGAGCTTCTGGATGGATGCCTATGAGGCCATCTCATCCTGGAAAGGGCCTATCCCTTGGCTCAAGCACCAGCTAATGCCTAGCAGTAGGAGAGTTCATGCTTCCAGTCTTTGAAATACAGCAAAGATTTTGGAAGCCAAGGATAAACAGAATAAGGGTAAATAGCAACTATTTGGAGTGGCCAAGCCTCCAGCTTGGTTCCCAGGGGAGAGGAGGTTTCATGTCTGGTCTGGTTTGTTCTGAACTGTTGGGATCTGCTGCTGTGCAATTATTAAACAAGACCAGTGACTAAGCCCAGCACTTGTCACTTCCTGAGACTCTGACTTCTTCCCATGATTTACAGTATATTCTGTAGGGAGTGGGTTCAGATAAATAAAAGCTGGCTCTCAACTGGTTTTCCAGGGGCCAGCTCTTGTCTCAGTGACCCAATCTGTCTTTCTGTTTGATGTACAGCATGTCCAGCTACTGCCCAGCAACTGATTGTTTCCAAAGCTAAATATTCAGATTAATCCAACAGACTCCCACATAAACACACAGATACACAAAGGTCTCATAACCTTCTCAACTTGAAAGTTCACATTTCTTCTTCCCATCCTGGCAACAAGCTGACAACCAGCCAGCACTTAAATTGGAAAACAAATTAAAAGAAGAATCTACCACCTATAGGTTTTCTTTTAAATTATTGCAGCTGTCTTTTCCACATTAGAGGCCCGTGTTTTGAATTTTAATATATATTCACATATTTTATGCTTCATTGCCCACTTTAATCCTCATTTATTTTCACTGTCTCTTATTTGTGAATCCAAATGTTTCATATTAAAAAGCTATTTCAAATCCCAAGCTTTAAAAGGAGAAACAAAATATATTTTTTTAATTGCATAAAACACTGGAGATGAGATCAATAGGCTCATGCCCTACTGATAGGAATCCAAAATGGTCCAATATTTTTGGGAAGCAATTTAATTCAGACCAATCAATGGCTTTAAAGTCATGCACAATGGGATTCCAGTGAAGATGGTGGAGTAGGTAAACCCTGTGCTTACTTCCTCCCATGACCATATCAAAATTACAACCAAACTACAAAACAACCATTACTGAGAACCTCCTAAAGTGTAGCTGAACAGAAGTCCTATAACTAAGGATATACAGAAGAAACCACACCAAGACTAGTAGGAGGGGGCAGAAATGAGGAATGGGCTGGTCCCACATCCATGTGCAGTGGGTAAAAATCTGGAAAGGCATCTTGTCTGTGGAGGTCACTCCTGAAGAGTGAGGGGTCCCAGCCCTGTGCCAGTGTCCCCAACCCAGTGTTCCAGTGCCAGGAAGAGAAGTCCCCATAACTCTGGCTGTAAAAGCAAGTGGGGATTGTGGCTGAGTGAGATGGGAAGCTGCTGGAATTCCAAGCATGCCTCTTATAGGGTCTGAACACAGATTTACTCACTGAAGAACTCACTAGTTCTGAGCTCCAGGGCTGGGGCAACAGTTACAAAGGCATCAGGGACATATAGGGAGGAAGTGAATTGCCTGGTTTCACGGCGAAGGCTGGAGTGGCAGATTTCCCCAAGACACAAGTGCTGGTAGAAACCATCGTTCCTTTGTCGAGCTCTCCCGACACTCAGACTGCACACACAGGTGGGCACCGTGTCTGGGTCCGCATCAACCTAACTAACACCATTTACCCTGGCCTGGTGATTCCCTGAGACCCCCGCCCCACCCAACTTGTGGACCCACCCATGCTGCTTCCAGTGACTTTTCCATACAAATGGCCTGTCTTGGCTCATGATGCCAACTTTCCTACAGTCTCTCAAAGATTCGCAAACCCCTACATATGCTGCAAACAGAGGCTCACTTTAGATAGAAAGACACACAGACTGAAAGTAAAGGGATGGAAAAATATATTTCATGAAAATGAAGAAGAAAAAACCTGGGACAATGATACTTATATCAGACAAAATAGACTTGATACAAGGCCCCTATAAGAGACAAAGGACCCAGTAACCCACTTCTGTATATTTATCCAAAACAAAACAAACCCAAATTAAAAAAGATATATGTATTCATATGTTCATTGCACCATCATTCACAACAGCCAAGATATGGAAGCAACCTAAGTGTCCATCAACAGATGAATGAATAAAGAAGTGGTACATATACATAATGGGATATCAGCCATAAAAAAGAATGAAATCTTACCATCTGCAACAACATGGATGAACCTAGCACGTATTATGCTAGTGAAATAAGTCAAACAGAGAAAGACCAATGCCATATGACTTCACTTATATGTGGAATCTAAAAAACAAAATAAACAAATAAACAAAACAGAAACAAACTCATAGATGCAGAGAACATTTTGATGGTTGCCAGATGTGAGGAAAGTTGGCAGGATGGGTGAAAAAGGTGAAAGGATTAAGAAGTACAAATTGGTAGTTACAAACAGTCATGGGTAAAGTACAACATAGGGAATATAGTCAATAACTACGTATGGTGGCATATGGGTACTAGATTTATTGGGGTGATCACTTCGTAAATTATATATAAAGTGTCTAATCACTATGTTGTACACCTGAAACTAATATAATATTAAATGTTTATTGTAACTGAAAAATAGAAAGTTACTTTTTAAAAATAGAATCATTCACAACCTTAGACCTAATGCCGCTGCTTTTGGGGAACTAGCCCAAAGACCCAATCAGATATTCCATAAGCATTTATGCCCGGATGTTCAGTATTGTATTATTTATAAAGCTGAAGAGCCAGAGAGGGGACCTGAAATGTTCAACAACATTTTATATATATGCCTTTGTTTTAAGACATGGTTAGACGAAGAATATATTTACACTCTGGAATGTTATGCAACCATTAAAGATCATGCTTTTAAAGAATAATTAATACCATGGAATATGCTCAAGTTATTATGTTACATGTCAAATGCATAATATAAACCAGTATATGAAATGTGAACTCTGAAAGTCCCAGTCTCTGTACCTATTAAAAGCTATTAATTATGGTAACCCCTCACTTTAGGTTTTCTGTAAGGGCTAAGTGAAATAAGCCTTGTAAATTCTTAGCACAATGCCTCAGTAGATACTAGTAGTACTAGTGATTTTTATGTCCTTCTTTATTGCTTGAATTTTTAGTGCTCCACAATGAGCAAATATTATTTTTGTAATCTGAGGAAGACAGTACAAACCTCACCTTACTATAATAAAATGAAGTTATTGTTTAAATAATGCATGCTATATGGGAGAGGTCATAGGTAAGGGTTCTGGTCATAACTGCTGAAGGAATAAAATCTGATCAGGCTGCTCTTGGTTCTTGGCTTTGCTGGGGCTCTGCTGAGGGATGAGGGACATCACTTCTATAATAGAGAATTTCATTAACATGTGCACAGACCTGCACTCACTCACTCATGTCCATACTCTGCATTCTCATTTTATTTATCCCAAGGACACTACAAGAGGGTGAAGGAACTTTCTAGTTACTTCTAACAGCCCAACAGCCTAAAGCTCATTGTGATACATCCTTCCTGGGGAATAAAGAAGGGTGTGCCTCTGGGAACCTCCTCACTTGGCTGAAGGGCAGTCATTTGCTCCACAACCTTTCCCCACCCTGTCCTCTGTTTCCCTAGTAGGCCTATCAGCCCTCTGCCTGCAGGCTCGGAATGTGAGGGCCGGAAGGACTCCAGGTCATCTCCTAACACAGAGCTTTCTTTTCATAAGTGGGAAACTGAGGCCCCAAGCAGGGCTGATATTTAGGCAGCACAACAGGGAACCAAACAGTGAAGTGATGTTAAAATACGGAAATACTTCCAGGGTGGACAGAAAAGAGCTGCTGCCCTGAGAGTCCCCACCCAAGATATTCCCAAGACCACATAAAATAAAATGTGGATGCCTCTCCTCTTGTTAATCTGTCTTTCCTCAATTTAATTTTCAGGGCCACAGGCACTGAGCTTAAGAGGGTAGAGGAAAAAGTTTTCTACCTCTATAGTGTCACACTTCTGGTCTCCGGGAACTGTGACATAATAAATTCCTGTTGTTTTAAGCCACCAAGTTTGTGGCAATTTGTTACAGCCCTAGCAAAGTAATACAACCCCTTAACTCCAGACATCCTGGACTTAGACCTCTGCCCATGTCCTGGGAGGTCGTGCCTGTTTATATGTGCTCATATTCAACAGTATTGTCCATAACTAGCATTTACTGAGCATCTATTATGTGCCAGCCTCTGGGATAGGCAGTAGAGAAACACAGGTGGTGAAGTCAGGGTCCCAGCTCCCAAGGAATTCTGTTCACCTTTAAATCACAACCCTTACACTGGGCCTTGTACCATGGTTACTTGTATTTTAAGGAAGTGTTACTGTAGGGGAAAAAGAAAATGGGATTTGTACCTTAGATGAACTGGGTTCCTATTCCAGCCACACTTCCCTGGTTCATCAGCACTAGTGAAATAAATTAATTTATAACTTTTGAGAGTATGAAGGATATCAATAGCTAATTTTTATCGAGAGCTTACATTGTGTCAAATGTATTTGAAAGGCTTTGCTCAGTTAATTCTTCTAACGACCCTGATATGGATACTGTCAAAAGCACCATTGCACAGGTGAGAACACAGAAGCTTAGAGAAGTCAGGAAACTTGCTCAGGGTTCCAGAGCTAGTACTAAGATCAACTAGATCTGAGCAGCAGGTCCAGGATTGAAACACACAGTCTGGTTTGGGACCTTTGCTTTTAATTACTCTGTTATTACAAGAGCCCCTTAAGAGATCAATCTCTATTTCACAGACAAGGAAACTGAGGCTCATAAATATATCTAAAGAGTTATCATAGGAATCAGACCAAATTATGCATATTGTTTGTAAAGGGCCACTTCTTGTTTCTCTTAAGTGCCTCCCTCCCTGCCATGATAAGATCTTGAAGGGCAAACTTGCACTTTACTTACTGAGGGCTCCCCTGCAACTTTACCCGCTGTCTCTGAGAGAGAAAATGGCAACTGAGTGTCTGCTATGGGCCAGGCTGGATTGTGAATTTTGATGTTTCTAAGACCACAAAGTGTTTGGAGTTGGGATCTAACATTTAAGTAAGAATCGCAAGAATGAGTCAAATTAAGTGACTTAAAAAACTGTCAGACATTACAACACATTATAATCCCAGTTCCAAATGGAAACCATAGACAGGCCACCAGAAGAGATATTTAAATGTGAAATGCTTAAAAGCCGAACTCAATCTCTGTGATGCCTTAGCACAGGGAAATGGGCTGCAAGATTTTCCTCCTCTCTTTAGTGGAAACCTAAGTGGAATAATGAAGCAGAACCAAGCTCCAAAATGCTGCCTAGGGTATGAACAGACATTCCCTTTGATGCTTTGAGACAATAAGTCTTTTTTGGAGCTGAAGAAGTGCCCCAGGAGAGCTCCAAAATGGTCTCCCTCCCCCAGGAGGAGAAAGGGGGCGGTGCATCTCTGCAGGGCCACCCCCTGGCCCTCCCTAGGGGACCCCACTAACAAGGGCTGCTTAGCAGCATTGGCACCTTAATTCAGAGGCATGGAGGCCTTTGTATAGGAAGCTCTGGGGAAAAAGCCTTTGGGAGAATATTAATTATAAGAGACAGCACATCATGACCCTTTTGCTTCTTTAGACCTCCTGCTTCTAGTGAGCAGTGGCACTGTTCCAGCTCTCCTCCCAGCTTCACCTAAGAGCCCCCATGCCCACCTGGCCACCTTATCAGAGATGAGAGCTGTATCAGATGTCAGCTCTGATCTCCAGCATCCGGTAATCTCATCCTCTCTTAATGGAAGAACAGATCTGCACTCCTGATGCTGGAAATCATTTCGTCTTTGCACTGCCAGCCACAAGCTCAGCCAGCTCTTCTCTAGACACTGGACACCAGGAAAAGAAATATATATATATATCCTCCAAGCACAAGAAGATGCCTTGAAATCAGAGCAGGAGAGCAAGAGAATGACTCTGCATAATTTTGTGGTGGGTGCTTGTTGTAGGCAACATGGTGAACTGTTTTAAAATCTGAAACTGTAAATGGCTTAATGACATTTGAATGAATGACACTATGCTTTATGGTCACTAAGGGAGAGATGTCAGAAAGTCTTTGCTGGTGAATGCATTTTTTACAGTGGCCCAGGTTCATGCTTTTGCTGCCATGAAGAAAAAGTGGTGATTTCCCCCAAGGCCTCAGAGGGATTGCTCAGGGCAAACCAAAGACTAAGTTCAAAAATCTGGGGTAGATACAGCTCTAGTAATTAAAAGAGTAAATAGGTGTTTCACACGTACTGCTATAGACTGAATGTTTGTGCCCCTCCACCCCATCCCCAATTCTTATGCTGAAACTTAATCCTCAAAGTGATGGTACTGGGAGGTTGGGGCCTTTGGGGAAGTGATTAAGTATTGAGGGTGGAGCCCTCATGAATGGGATTAGTGCCCTTCTAAAAGAGACTCCAAAGAGCTCTCTCTTCCTTTCAGCCATGTCAAGATTCGGAGAGAGGACAGCTGCCTATGAACCAGACACTTAATCTACTGGCACCTTGATCTTGGACTTCCCAGGCTCCAGAACTGTGAGGAATAAACGTTTGTTGTTTAAGCCACCCAGTCTATGGTATTTTTGTTATAGCAGCTGGAATGGATTAAAACATTTACCATAGACTAGATGCTCTGGTAATTGTTTTATAAGCATGATTTCATTTAATTTTCACAACAACCCTGAGAAATAAGTGTTATTATTGTCTTTGAAATCAGAGAGGTTAAGTAACTTACCCAAGATCACACAAAACAGCAAGCAGGGGATCCAGTATTTAAGCCTTAGTCAAGCTTTTAGCAATGCCAAGAATTCTTGAAGTAGCCATTCCCTGAAGTGATGTCCAGTTGATTTTGCTAGATCATTCTTCAGGGCTGCTCTGTGCATAGGTGATCTACCCAAGCAGAAGCACAGCCAGGCAACAGTCGAACCAAGGACAGTGAAAGCATTCCCTCACACCAGCACTTCATGTTCTCTGCCTGTATAAATCCTACCCTTTGTTAGAATGTCTTACCCTCTGGGAGGGGGTCATCAGAGTCCCTGGAATAGCATCTAGAGATGCAGTGCCCAGCCTGCACAACTCTATCTGGAAGCTCTGAATATGGGTTCTCAAAGCCCAACTCAAATCCCATGTCAGCTATGAAGTCTTCCCTGATTCCCCTTCTGGATGTGAGGAAGGCAGGGATGGGGCCTAAAGTACTGGGCTGGGAGTTAGTAGACATTGGACCTGGCTTTCACCATGTTAAATATAAGCTGAGAGACCCCAGGCAATTCTTTTAACCTCAGTTTTTTTCTCTGGAAAATAAGGGAGTGAGATTAGGTGAATTTGAAGTCCCTTCTAGCTCTCAAATTCTATAACCGGTCTTTTCTGAACTCTAAGTATTTGTAACTTAGTACTTAATATACATTATCTTGTACAGCATTATTATTTTCACATATTTCTTTTATTTTAAAATATATCTATTGATTTCAGAGAGAGGAAAAGAGAAGGAGAGAGAGAGACAGAAACATCAATGATGAGAGAGTCATTGATCAGCTGCCTCCTGCACGCCCCCAACTGGGGATCGAACCTGCAGCCCAGGCATGTGCCCTGACCAGGAATCCAACCCCAATCACCTGGATCTTAAGTTCGATGCTCAACCACTGAGCCACGCCCGGCAGGGGCTATTTTCACATATTTCTATTTTTCTCTATCATATTCTCTAAAAATAGCAGCTTTCTTGCAGGCAGGGTATCTCTAGATTCTCAATCAATACTTATTAATTTTTGGTGTTCAGAATTCCACTGTGCACAGATAACCTTGTATTTGACATGTTTCCCATGTGCTTAAAAGTCCACCATCATTGTACCACATGGAGAGAAACAAAATTGTAGAATTCTGGGAACAATAGAAAAGAAGGAAACAACCTGGCCAGGCGTGGCTCAGTGGTTGAGCATCAACCTAGAATCCAGGAGACCGTGGTTCAATTCCCGGTCAGGGCACATGCCCGGGTTGCAGGCTCGTTCCCCAGTCAGCGGCGTGCAGGAGGCAGCCGATCAATGACTCTCTCATCATTATGTTTCAACTATCTCTCCCTCTCCCATCCTCTCTGAAATCAATAAAGATACATTTAAAAAAAAAAAAAAAAAGGAAGGAAAGGAAAAGAGAAGAAAGAAACAAACCAACCAATTGTGGTTTTTAAAAATCTTTTTTGTCATTGTTCCTAAATGTAAGCAAAGAATTATCTAAGTAATAGTCCCTTGCTAATTTATACTTTTAATATTGTGATCTGTAAGACTGAATCACACCAATAAAGCTAAAAGCTAAAAGCACATTATACCAATTTTTTGCTGTGTATTATTGTGACTGAATTAAAGCAAACTTGATGAACTGGGTCACTTAATCAGATTAGATTTAAGATAAAATAATGTAAAATTTAAAGCGCCAATAGTGGGACTATTCAATAGCATGATAACAGCCAGTTAAGTAGAAAAAAGGTAGACACCATCACCTTTAGGGGTCACTGTCTTGGCGTTAATGGAAAAGCCATGGAAAAGAAATACATTCCAGGCTCTCAAAAGTTACTTTAAATTCCACGTGTCCATGTAAGTGAACAACAAGCCAGGCCCTAAAATAATTAAAGCCATCAATACAAACTGCTCAGGTTTGAAAGAGACTGATCTTTTTCACTCATAAAAAATGAAATAAGATGTGCAATGTGGTTCCCTTGCTGTCTGCTACTTGAATTGCAAGGTATTGTTTAAAAGTTAATTTTACACCAGAATATAATTATTAAGACAATAGAATGCCTAATCTTAGCCAAAGCATTAAAGAAAGGCTTTCTTTGTTTACTGTAATTTTTAAATTTATAAACTAAAAGTAACAAAAGTGATTTTAGACTTTTGTTTTGCTTTCCCTCTTTTAGAAGGAAAAAGAGCATTAAGTGGGAAGAAAAGCAAATTGAATAATTGAGTGTAATAACACAATTCCCCTCAGAATACTATGGCAAGGGGTTCGGCTGCTTTCCCCACTCCTGTTGAAAGCTCTTCTTAGAGGTACTATCTGAAGAGCTTGAAAGAATAGTATAAACAAGCAAGTGAAAGTCTATATTAATCAGCAGTCAGTACATTCACCAACTTTTACCAAAGAACAAGGAAAGGCTACTGTGAAATTAATCATTTCACACTTTTTAAGAATTTAGTCACAGGATCCTCAGTTGCTACTTTCTATGCCTCCTGGCTGCCTTGCTTCCTTAGCGAGAAAATCTTACTATCCTAAGCAGTCATTCCATTCTTTTCTTGGAAGAAGAAAAAAAAAAAAGCTTTGATTGCTTTCCCTTTTGAAAACCCTGCCTGCTAGCAATGCAGTCCCCATTGGGAAAAGAAGTGCAGTCATGCTTTCTGGGGGTGACATCCACGGCCATGTTCTGCTGCTTCATGGGCTCTGTGTTTGGGTGTAGAAAACCCCACCAGCTTCACCTAAACTGTGGTTATTCCAAAATTCCCTTTAGGCCTGGCCGCTGTGGCTCAGTAGTTGAGTGTCATCCCATGCGCCAGGAAGTCACCAGTATGATTCCCAGTCAGGACACATGCCCGGGTTGTGGGCTTGATATCCCTTCCTCTCTCAGAAATCAATAAAAACATATTTTTAAAAAATTCCCTCTAGTATTCTGAGATTTGCTAAATAAGTATTCACCAGATCCTTACTATGTATGATGGAGTTGACTTCAAATGTAATCAAAATCAGTTTGAATTTTTCTCTTCTCTTCCTAACCACCTCATAATTTTAGGGCTTTTCCTTGGTTTCTTACTCTTCTCAAGGTAAATCTCACGAGAATCTCACTTCCAGTTCCAAGTAGGAACACTATCTGAGTTTGCTAAAAGTAGAACAGAATTGTGTTTTTTTAATTACCTCTGTTCATGGGAAGAAAATGCTTTAAGTTTTCCAAGGAGAAGACAAATAATTAGTTTTATACCAACTACCAATTCACCAGTGAGCCCTTCTCCTTGGTGAGATGGGGAAATCCCAGAGACAGGGACCAATCTTTAAATCTTTTGTATCCAGAACCTCCTTCTTTATTTTTCCTCTTTCCCCAATATCCCATCCTTTCTTTAGTTATTTCCCATCCATTTCCTAAGTGTCTATTATGTGCCCGAAATGTAACTGGCTGCTGAGGACACAGAAATGTGCTCAGATCTCTTGAATTAGGAAAATCAAATCTACATAATTTACTCAACTGTTACTTTCACTTCCTTACTTTTGCTATTACATCTGATGCACTCACATTTTTTTAGTTAAATATTTTACTACACAGAATAAGTTTTCAAGGTAAATATGCACTCTTTCCTCTAGACAACTTAAAAAGATATCAAATGAAATAATCCCAAATACTGATCCTGAGAGGACCATGTGGTTCCCACTTTGGGCCACCCAGCAGAGATGACAGGTGGTGGCCTGCATGAGAGTACCTGGTCACAGGGGCGCTGGACGGAAATCCAGCCCACTCTCTGCCTTCCAGCTCCCTCTCCTGGGACAAGGCATTCCACCGGCATGGAGGACCACCTTCGGAAATTCTCTCAAAGATGCTGTGAAGGCTAGCAGAGTCTCTTCCAAAATCACCATAGTTTATCCCTACTCTCTCCTCTTCTTTTGCATTCCATGTGTAGTCATTTCCCATTTCCACGATGATTTAGTTTGTTTGAATTGGTGTGAAATACAGTTGAAGGTTTTCCTGAAGATTACACACACTGATCCTTTCTTCATCCCATATGCTCACTCACACCAGCAGAGAATTTTGATTATTGGACTAATTTCTTCTTCTACCTAGAAGGCATAGTTGTTTAAATGCTCATTAACTGCCCTAGATTAGAATTCAATACTCCGGAGTTCTTATCCATAGGATTAATCCACTGGGTTAACTAGCATCATCCCCACCACCAACATCATAATACTTTACCTTTGTGTAAGATTTTACAGTTCACAAAGTTCTTACAGAACCTCATGTTGTTTCATGTGGTTCACCTAAATCCTGATAGGTCACAGGGCTGGGTTAAGATGATCTTAGATGTGGAGTCACTCATGAAAGAAGAGGAGGGTAAGAAAGGGAGCTAGGGAAATAGGAGGTGCGAAGGAGCCAGAGAATAGGCAAGAGAAAGCCAGGCATACAAGGCTCAGTCTGTGTGAGAAAAAGAGCTGGGAACAGAATAACAAAGATCTCAAAGCCAGTGTTTCTGTTTCACTTGCATTGTCTGAGCACTAGGGCGAGTTCTCTTTGTGATGATGGGCACCTTAGGTTTCTGGATGCTCTTTGTCAGGCCAGCTATTCTTCCCTGTTCAAGGACACACCTCTGTCCACTCTACCTGCTGCTTGTGATGAGGACCTGAATGTCCTAGAACCTGTATTAGGACTGGCATGCTTTAAATTAGCTAAACTACCATGTTCCGCAAAGATTTACTGAACACCTACTACATACCAGCACATTCTAATCCTTCCACAAATTTGCAGAGTAAATATTACTCTTTCTGTTTTATTGGATTATTATTTTCCTATTCAATAAGAAAACGGTGGCTCAGAGATGGCAAGATATCTATCTCAGATCACAGTATGAGGCAGTGGCCAACCTGGGATCCCATCACGTCTCATGCTACCAGCCTTTGCTCTTTTTGAGTTGTGCCACCCTATGTAACCCTGTGTCCAATAACTACATTTTTGTTTTGTTTTGTTTTGTTTTTCAAGAACTGAGGAGCAAACAGACACAGCTAAAGCCCCAAGGAATATCTTCAGACAGGGGCTCTGAGAACTTCAGAAGTGCCAAGGGAAAGAGGGCAGGTACCTGTGGACATCCATGATCCAGACTCATTCAAGGAACAAAATCTGACTGCAGGGAAATGGAAATTTGGTTTTGGACAGGGCCTGAATTTTTAAGATGAATCGCATTAGTCCTGTCTGAAGCTCTCAAGTGCCAGCAGTCAAGAGTGATAAAAGTATTTCCCTCTTTATTTCAAGACAAGAGAGAAAATGAGGTAATTCCTAGAAGTATTTATTTATTTTTAAAATATATATTTATTGATTTCAGAGAGGAAAGGAGAGAGAGAGATAGAAACATCAATGGTGAGAGAGTCATTGATCGGCTGCCTCCTGCACACCCCCGACTGGGGATAGAGCCTGCAACCTGGGCATGTGCTCTGACCGTGAATCAAACCGCAATCTCTTGGCTCCTAGGTTGATGCTCTACCACTGAGCCACACCCAGCCCAGCCCTAGAAGCATTTTTATAGTATCTATTATGAATCTTATCACAGAGGCTATCTGTGAAACAAGAGACTGGATTTTAAGCCAGGCTATCTACTGACCATAACCATTTAGACCTGAAAGGCCTGGATCTTGACTCTCCTCTGCTGTCCTTCTACAACTTGCATTCTACTGATTCACATCAGTTTGCTCTTGTTTTTCTAAGTGACAATACTGTTCAGCACTGATCAACTACAACTTGTCATGCTCATCCAAAGAGGCCCCAAACACCAGGTCAATGTGAATTAGCTCCATCAAATCAGCCCTCAAGTTGACTCATTTATACAGCTTCATCCTAGTAAACAGTTTAAATTTTACTTACATTATTGATAATATTATTAATATGCCAGTCATGCCATTTTAAAATAAAATCAGTTGCTAACACGAACACATTTAAGTCCACTGTAGGCAGAGAAATGCATATTTGACTTCTAGAGAAGTGACACAATTATTCATGCTCCTCATGCTCCAAAAAGGGGCCAGATGGCCCCATCTCTACCTCCAACCATTTTGCCAATAACTGATTTTTTTTTTGGTATGTGTTGGGTATAGGGCTTAAAAGTCTTCTCATTGCCATACTCTCTGAAATCCCTCCAATCTGAGGAAACTGACAGCATTGTGGTTCCACAAGTAAGTGACATTTCAACTCACTGAAATCAGTGAGGAAGTGGGAATGTCAGAACTTGAGGCCCTTCCACACAAGACCAGCCAGGTGAGGGGGCTGAGTGGGCAGTTTGGCATCCCTGGCACACAGGTAGCAATCAGAGGGGTGGGCTGAGTTGCACAGGGTTTCCATAGCTCAGAAGCAGGGCATAGCCATGGAGGCAGGCTCATGTGATGATATTAGGGACCAAGAACCTTATCACATTGATTGGGGAGAGGGGTGGGAAAACTGAGGAAAGATTTCCTAAAAAGGGGGGTCATGCAGCCAATGTGGCAAGACTCAGGAGCCTAGTTCCAAGGTAGGGCATAGCAGAGGCAAGGCTGATCTGATGTGTGGACACTGCCCTTCTCACCTGAAGGGCCTTAAACCCTCTTGATCAGGTGAGCACTGCTGTAGGAGCGTGGCTCACTCCTTCTCTGGACAGGTCAAGGCTAACCATTCCATCTGTGTGGGAAGAACTTTTGAGAGGGGAGCCATGCAGGGAGTTTTGAAGGTAATGGAGGCCCAATTTCACAGTGTGGGGAACTGTGGAGAAGGAAGCCTGGAAAGTTGGATATGCAGAGAAAGTATGATATGGGGCAGGTGCCGAAGACTGGCGCTCTGACTTCCATGCATCAAGGCCAGCCCTGGAGGGCCTGATCTGGGGAGAAAGGTCTTAACTCCCTTCGATAGATACCAAATTAGTTTGCTATAGCTCTGAAATTATTACCTTTAAAAAGATTAGTGGAAACTCTCACTGTGTCTGTATTTCTTACTTTGTGGGGTTTTCATGCCAATCATTTTGTTTCTGAACTCATCTGTGTTATTGGAAGGGGTGCAGTTGGCTGTTGCATAGTGAGGCCCAGGTTTACTTTTCTAGAAAAAAGGCTTAAAAATGATGGTTGCTTCCCTTGAAGACAGCTGATTACTTCCTGTGGGCCTTGCCGTCCGTGCCTTCCTAAGACAGAAGACCAATAGCTCTCCCACAAGCACACCTGTGCCGTATGTGTCCAATGTCTCAATTTTAGTACATCAGTGAAGTATGAAATTATTTTAAAATGACATATCTTTCGATATTCAAATGAGAATCAATCTGGCAAAGAAAATTCCATGATGCTAATTATTCTTTGTGAATATAAATCAGCTGTGAAATCATTTGAAACTCCTGTGTGTTTGGGTTCTTCAGTGGCAGTGCAGAATAATTTTCAACAAACTTCATAAACCTCACTTAGCAGAAGGTCTTAGTATGCTGTGTGAGCACAGCTTGGCTAGGTGCTCCCTGGCATGCAAAACACCAGACTCAGCTAGTGCTCACCACGAAGCATACCTGCAGAGGGCAAGTGATGGTGATCTGGTTGCGCAATAATCAAAATCACATTTGGAGAGTAGAAGATATGAGAACCTGATTTGATTAGAGAGGGAGGGAGGCAGGAGAGGGAGAGAGAGGAAAAGGGAGAGGGAGAGAGAGGGAGAGAGAGGGAGAGAGAGAAGCTAAGCCCCCTGTAACAGCGGATATTCTAAATCTAGAGTAGGAGGAGAGATTTAGAAATTAGAAGCTACATCTTATAATGACATTCATTAGATGATTATTGTCACATGACCCCTTCCCATCAACCTATGATACTTGCCCCCTCCCCACTGCAGAATTAGACCACGGCATTGTAATGGATAAGTTCAGGAGATGACTAGAATGAAAGCACCTGGAAAAGGTAAATAATATTTGTTGTTTCCTTATGCCTTCAGGTGGCACTGCTGGCTATTGGTGAATGCAGTGGGGTTCTGAAATTAAACTATTGAGAACTGTTGGTCTGGTGACTTTCCCTTCCATGGGAGTGAGACCTCAATGGTCCACACTCCTGGGGGAAATAGGTACAACTGCTCAACCAGGTCAACATAGCGCCCTCTACCTCACACCACCTTTTCTCCATAGGTACCAGGGTTGAGTGCTCCCACACTGTGCAGAGCAAAGAGAACCTTCCTCCCCCTTCCCCAAACCTAGGCTGGAGGCCAAATCCATGCTTATCTCTGGGGGAGTTTTTCTCTGCAAGGCAACAGACTCCACTGCCATTGGCCCGGATGCATTTTCTTTGGGGTTCTTAGAGAAATGTTTAAAACAGCCAAATGCAATGGGCAGAGGTAGTTATACTAGGAGGGGACCCTCTGGCAACCCTACACCTCTGTGGTTGAACCCTCCTCTTCAACCTGAAAGGCATGCGTGGCATGGACGCCCCTCATTAACTCATTTCTGCTAAGGGCTAGCTAAAAGGATTTGGGGGGGCTCCTCCCTGGAACTGGTCATTCACAGCAGAGCCTAGGCCCTGCATTCCCTCAGCTCACTGTCTTTGAAAAGCTGGTGTTGTGCTGAGGTGATCCTCGCTCTCCATCTCTCTGCTCGGGGAAGAAGTCCCGCCCATCTTGCTAACAGGACTGGGTTGCTCTTCTCCCTCTGATGGAAACTACTAGGCCCTCTCTTTCAAATCTATGCCCCATAAAAATGTGCAGAAAGCCCACTCCACAGAAACGCCCAGTTTCTGAGGAGCATCTTACGAATCAAGGTCCTTGCTCCTAAATGAGTTGCACACACCAGCAGAACTGTGCCCTCCTCCAGGTGGGTTTGTCTGCACATCCTTACTGCTCTGCAACATCCTGGGCTCTCCTAGAACACCTGCCACCGTGTGGCTGTTACAGTCCTCTGTGTCTGTCTCCCCATCAAATGGGGGCCCTTTGAGAACACAGCTGTGTCTATTTCACTTTGTTTTTCTTCCCTTACTTCCACATCTAGTCAGACCAGGAAGAAAGATTTGAGGTCTCGCCAATTAAAAGACAAGCTAATACATTTACCAGGGAAGTGTTTTTTTTTACTGTGAAAATTGCACCTTGACTAAATTTTGAAGTATTTTTTCCTGCAAAGAGCTTCATTGAACCAGCATCTTGCAAGCAGGCCTATGTAGATAAAATTCCAATTGTCAAGGACACCATTCAGGGCCCCACCCAGATCACCATCCAGAAGCAGCAAAAGATGAAAGAGGAAGCTGAAAAGAGACTCAAGTTTATCTCCTCAGAGCTCATGACTTTTGATGACAGGCTGTGTTAAGAGGAGACACTTGATTAATTTAATTTCACTGGCCTGAAGGTATGGGGAGAGAGACCTGACCTTCTGTCAGCTTCATTGTAAGTCCAACTTGTGGGTGATGGAAAGCAGCCCCAGAGGAAACTATTACTCACCTATTCAAAGGTAAAAGAAAATATTCAAGAGGTCTCAAAGAAACAAAACTGCAAACCTTTAATAAGTGTACGCTGCCTTTCGCATCATGATAGCCTATCATCTGAATTATAAAAAGCCCTAAAAGCAAAATGTCTCCAGAGTAATAGAGTCACCTGACTCCAGAGAACCTTGGCATTCTTGTTGGAATTAGCAGGAAGAGTGAAAGGGTGAATATTAATTGGGTGAGAGTAAATTAATAATACTTCACAAAATATCTTAAAGTTTGCTGAAAAACACTTAGCTTGAAATAATTACTATCAAAATTATTTCTTTGAAAATATTATATTTATACCTAGTTAAGAAATTGAAATGAGAACTACAGTGAGGCATTTTCCCCCTCCTTTTCTACCTCATGGCCAAGAACGTAGAAATGAGGGAAATTAAACTTTAAAATCAACACATAATGGATTAAAGCAGAGAGATACAGAATTATTTCAAAGAAGGTGAAGGAGTCCCAGGGCAGCAAGACAAGTCTTTAATCTGATTTAAGATATTAATATTCCAAAGACAAACCTTGTCTTCGTTAGACTGACTGGATGATCTATGGAAGCAAAGAAAGTCACAGAGACAGAAGTTGGCAGTGTCCAGGGCAGAAGTCAATCAGTTGATGACTGCTGGGGAAGGATGGATATACAGTCTGCTTGGAAGTCATCCCTCGATCATGGGGAGCATGACATCAACTGTTGGAGCCTGATCTTATTATGAACTCGAATCATTACACTAGCCCCCTTGTTCTGGTTCCCTGTGCACCAAACAACCTTCTGATCACCTGCTTCCTTCCATAGCTCTTCTATAAGCGACAGAAAAGACTGGCTAAGCAGACACATGTATCATTTCTACTTACCAGCTCTCTTTCTTATTATACATTCATAATTTGTTATTTGGGTTCTAGATATTATCTTCTGTAAGCTTTGTGAGTGTGAGTCAGAACCTCTGAATCTGTTCTGGGACTTTCTCAAAGGAGCAATACCTTAACTCAAGGGGTAGCCACAGCTGGCCCCCAGTGGCTCACCATGCTACTTAACATTCTGACCTTGCTCCATACTCCTTTCTTGCTAATTTCTACAAGCAAATATTCTAAAACAACACATAACAGAGCCTCTTTCATCTACGTGACATGTGAAGACAGTGTCCAGTACCAAAGTAACATTAGGCAAGGCTCTCTTTCTTTCAACTCTCATCCTGCACACTTGTCCCAAGACCCACTCCCATGGCGGCACTTCCTGTCTACACACAATGAGCCTGGATCTGGAATGCCAGCCCAGCTCTCTCTCCTGAGCCTTGACTGCCCAACCCCCAGCTGGACCTCTTAACTCAGAGGTTGGACAAGTACCTCTAAGCCAACAAGTCAAACTGAGTTATCCTTATTCTCCTGCTTAAAACTGCATGTGTTCAAGCTTAAAACTTGAGTAGCCACTATATTAGTTTGCTAGGGCTGCTCTTTTGTTAAGGCTGCCCTTTGGCACTTTGTTGTACCACAAAATAGGTGGCTTAACAACAGAAACTTTTTGGTTTCACAATACTGGAGGCTTGAACTCCAAGATCAAGGTGTCAGCAGGGTTGGTTGCTTCTGGAGGCTGTGAGGGAAGGATCTGTTCTAGGGTCTTCTCCTTGGTTGTAGGTAACTGTCTTCCCTGTCTATGTCTGTGTCCAATTATCCTCTTTTTAAAAGACACTAGGGGTTAGGAGTTCAACATATAAAGTCCGGAGGAACACGATTCAACCCGTAAGAAAATCCTTAATTCCCTTTCCTCCCTCAGCTCCCACATCAAAGCCATTGACAAGTCCTGCTGATTCTACCTCCCAAATATCTTTCCCTCATTGTCACTGCCCTCTTCTAGACCTCTGTCATTTTCTTCTTATTGACTTCTTGTGCCCCCACCCAGATCTATAATCCATTCTTCATATATAGACTGAGAGGTCTTTCTCTAAAGCACTTGCTATTGTCTCTAAAGCACTTCAATCGTGCCCCCTTACCCTAAGTGTACGGTCAAAATTCCTCATCAGAGTTTTTAAGGCCTTTTGTGATTGAGGCTCACTCACCCAGACTAATTGCCAGACCACTCCATACCCAGGCTATGTTTTCCAGGAAGAGTGACCCATTTACAAGTCTTTGAAGGTGCCAAGTTCTTTCTTATCTCTCTCAATGCAGAACTCTTACTTATCTCTTCTATGCATCCTTCAGTTCTCAGTTTGGGTATTACTCACATATCTTTTTGTATTCTTGTGACATCCTTTCTTCCCACACTATAAAATAGTGAAATGGTGCATTTATCCATCTCCATCTTCCGCTAGACTGCAAGCTTCACATCGGGTTGGACTGTATCTATTCTGCACACAATCGCATCCCTACCGTCTAGCACAGGCTCCTGGCTCACACTAGGTGTTAAAGAGCATTGCTAGATATTTATTTAAAATAATCACTTCATGACTATTTTTTTCAAATAAAACTTTTTTACTAGAAATTTTAATAAAATCAAATTTTAATCAAATCAATTTAGATTCAAAGTAGATGATAATGTTGGAAGACTTCTACTGTGGTTTTAGTTGCAAAACTCATGGCCTAGGAATACAAATCCTACTTATATACTCACAGACAGTATACAATGAAAATGTTTTCACACAGCTGTGGTGACCATATGCCCCCATTGGATTGGGGTCACTGGTCCAAGCCTATTGTTCAGGCATAATTATTACCAGCACTCCTATTCACTCTCATTGCACACCAGTTTGGATGATTGATTATACAGCCATATACTCATAGGCCAGTTTACAAATGTTTTATTTTGTAAATGAAAATAGTGTTTTCCTAACTCTGCTTTCTTAGGAGGAAGTAAATAGCTACGGTCCCAAATGCAGAATATACTTTGTTTGAGAAAATGGGGTTTAGAAACAATTTTGTGACAATAGCTAAGGTCTGTAAGATGCAGACATTTGCAGGAAAGCAAACAATGAAACAATAAATTTGAGTCAACTTGTGACTCGTGTATCTGAAGTAATTGCATTAAATAAAATTAGTTTTGAGATTAATACAAATCATTAATTTCTTCTTTTTTTTGTCATTGAGAAATACATACCATTAATTTCTTACATTCAGAAAAATTATGATCAAACCCTCACAGTTTAAAAGCAAAATGCTGGAAATGGATGCAGATTGATTTTCCAGAATTCCCACATCAGATTTCCCAAGCTTGCTCTGTGATTTAGTTTCAAGTGCTGAGTATCCCCACAGTATCAACAGAACTACCATGTAATAGAAGCACAACATACACCCCACTGACTAATATAAACACTGCTGGGATTCTCTATTCATTTGGATTTCCTTGTCTTTGTTCCCTTCCTCCAGCACCAGTGTTGGAGAAATGTTTTTATAATAAAACTTGACCTGTTTAAATTATGGGAACTTTTAAAATGATGGATTCTTACCCAGGATAAGATTACTTTGTCATCTTTTGACTAACATCGTTCACATTTCAAAAGCACATTCAGAAAAGCAGGTGCGAATAGAGGTAATGAAGTGAAGACTCAGCATAAGCATCAGCGCAGGGTTTGAGCATGTTAACTGAAGGCCAAGTTGGTTACGTGGGTGGGTATGTGGTGTGTGTGATGCATGCCCATGTCTATACCACCACTTAAATTTGTGCTATTCAAAATACTGTACTTCTTTTTTCACCCCATTGCTTTTCAGAGAGAGTGTGTGTGGGGGGGGGAGAAACATCGATGTGAGAGACATATCAATTGATGGCTTCCTGCATGCACCCTGACTGGGGCCAAAGATCAAGCCTGCAACTGAGATATGTGCTCTTGACCTGGAATCCAACCTGAAACCCTTTAGTCTGTAGGCTCATGTTCTAACAACTGAGCTAAACTGGCTAGGGCTATTGCACTTTTTTAAGTGGTGCCATTTTTTAAATTAAAATCAGGTATGAAAATATGGCAAACAGAGAAACATATTCTTGAAAAATGAATTTGAATATCCTCTATTTTTCTTAAGACCAATTACATAGGGCTGTCATAGTATATCACAAATACACACACACACACATAAACACACACATTTTTATTTCAAAAACCAAACAATTTAATGTCAACTGGCTCTGTATCAAACATAAAACTAATATTTTGACTCCCCAGAGCTCCAATATTAAAGCAGAACTGAATGCTCAGATAATCTAGCTAGCCTGACCTCTCCATATGGGGTCATTCTGCCCCAAATAAAAACTTGAATTTTCCTGTGAACTAAAAAAGTTGAGTTCATGCCCTTTGAGAATTGGTGGAAAATACAGTTTGCTTCATTTCATCCCTATCTCCAGAGAAAGGCTGACCTAACGGTCAGAGAGGTGCCAGATCTCACCCTCTCTGAGAGCTTCTTGTAAATATCACTGTCCCTCTTTCTAACGACAGCATTGGGTACATGTCTCTGAATAAAACACAAGCCAAGGTGTGTGCCTCTCTTTTAAAATCTATAGAGAGTTCATTACACTTGCTCATTTCATAAATGAGAAATGTGGAACCCTCATCCCCTGGAAATCATGTGACAAAACCATCTAATTTGGGGACATTTGCCCATTGCTGTCAACATTAAGAAATGGTTAAGAACTTGGGAGCTGCATACTATAGACCTGGGTGTAAGGCTCAGCTCCATCAACTGCAAGTCGTGTGTCCCTGAGCAAGTTTCTTTAGACATTCTAGGTCTAAGTCCCCTTATTTGTAAAATCAGAATAAAAATCGTGTCTAAATCACAAAATTATTATGAGTATTACAAAGATAATGCAAACAAAAGTCATGGCATTTGGTAGGTGCTCAATAAATATTAGTTGCTATTATTGTTGTTGAGCTTGTTGTGGTTGTTATTAACTCATAAGAGCTATCACTGGCACTCCTAAGTTTATACAATAATTTTTAGTTGTACAGATAGAGTGGTGAAATAGAAAAAAATAGACTTATGATCAGACACCTCTGTATTCCAAACCAGTCTGACACATAATAGTTATGTGATACTCTGCCATTTTCTTAACCCCTGAGACTCAGTTTCCTTATCTGTAAAATGGGGATAATACTTCACAGGATTATTGTGAATTAAAGGTAATGTCTAGCCCTAGCAGGTTTGTCTCTGTGATTAGAGTGTCGCCCCTCAGACGGAAGGGTCCCATGTTCGATTCCAGCCAAAGACACGTACCTCAGTTGTAGGCTCGATCCCTAGTTCCAGTTGGGGTGCGTGCAGGAGGCAACCAATCAATGTGTCTCTCTCACATTGATGTTTCTCTCTCTCTCTCTCTCCCTCTACCCCTTCCACTCTCTGAAAAGCAATGGAAAAAAAAAAAAAAGTAATGTCTATAAGGGTAATTGAGAAAATGAAAGTGAGCACTCATTAAATGGCTGCTATCAATTTTATTATTAATAATATTCTCCTACCTTCAGGATAATAGAATAGAATAATAATGTTCATCTACCTCCACCAAGACATAAAAATAAGAAAAACCATCTGATTTTATGGCATTCCCTTCATACAAAACACAATCATCCTGGGCACTTTTGTGACCCTAGTTCATTCAGTGTAGGATGTAAGGGATTTGCAAATGTTCAGGAACAGAATAGAAGGGAATAAAAACAGGTGAGCAGAAAAAGACCCATTGGCTTTGCTTCCCTACAGTAAAATGTACTCAGCTCAGGGAGGCAGAGAGCGGCAGAGGCAGCTGCAATTAGGACTGCATTCTTATAGTTGGCTGGCTTTTGCGATTTGGAGAGCTGAAGTCAGAATCAGAATCCGTTTCAGGTTTTAATTCAACATGTAAGGGCTGGAAAGATGTTTTTCAAAGTGAGTCTGAATAATAAATCAATGTGAGACAGGGAAATGATTCTAAATAGGCAATGGTTTGCCAGTGCCGAGAATTCAAACATCTATTCTTTGCTATTGTGCCAAGATGAAGGGCAAAAAAAGAAATACCGTAGAAAGCTACCATAGTCTCTTGTGACATTAAGCACAGAGCACTCAGTACTCTCACTGTGCTGGAGAGCAACAAGAAGATAAATGAAATGCATCTTTCTTGTCTGAACTCTTGACATAGCATCTCTGAAGATAAGTGTCTAGGATATTGATTGCCTACTCCCTGAACTTCCAGGAAGGGGAAAAATTCAGCACTGGTTGAATCAACCAATAAACCTTATGTCTCTGGATTGGCTATGTCAGTCCCTGGTGAAAAGTCTGTATGTTTTGAAGCAGCCCATCCCACTGATCAAAAAATCGGAGACTGATCTGTTTTACCTTTGTGTTAGTGTGAAGTTTTTAAAAAAATATATCTTTATTGATTTCAGAGAAAGGAAGGAAGAGGGAGAAAGAGAGAGAAACATAAATGACGAGAGAGTCATTGATTAGCTGCCTCCTGCATGCCCCCTAGCAGGGATCTAGCCTGAAACCCAGGCATGTGCCCTGACCGGGAATCAAACCGCGATCTCCTGGATCATAGATTGATGCTCATCTGCTGAGCCACATCGCCAGGCAGCATGAAGTTCTTGTTGACAACTCCTCATTGTCCTGTGGGCCCCTCAGAGGGATCTCAGGGTTGATGTGAAATAGGCATGAGGGAATTTCTCATAGCAGTACCCAACCCATCTTCCCCAGGGCTGTTCAGACTTACTGCCCCAAATGGAGCCCCAGAGAGCTATGCTCCTGCACTTGAAAGGCACACTCAAGGCCCAAGCAGGCTTATGTGCTCTGGACTGTGAATGTGGGAGGTTGACCACAATCAAAAGGAACCTGATCTTGTTTTAGAAACAGAATTCAATAACTGCAGTGTGAACTTGATGCTAAAGGCCAATTCTTCCATATTAGGATGACTGAAACTTTCAGCAAGAGCAGCCGGGGAAATGTCTCTGTGCTGGGCATTCAGATTCTCTCCTTCTATGATCAAATTCTGCAGCCTTCATGGCCTCACATCTATTAACAGCCCCGTGGCTCTATGTTAGATCAATCACTTCTGTGTCTTGGGCTGGATCTGTGGATTACAGGGAATTTTAGCATCACTCTAAACTCGACCCAAGCTCAGGCTTTAAAGCATTTATCTTTATCATCTGTACTTTTGTAGCTTGGGTTGCTTTTTTCTTATTTGCTACTACATAGTTACATGCAAGTGGAAGGGGTGTAGCTCTCTTCCAGTTAACAATTAGTCCACCTATAGTTGCACTGGCTACAATAATATTTTCTGGGTGATTGATTCAATGGGAGGTTTTTCTGAGCAGCCCCCATCTTCCCATACACACTCACCACTGCATTGTTAGGACGTGCTGTACTTTAGAGGTATTTCCTGTACCACACTCTAATGCATCCTCCTGATCACTGTTAACTGCTGCTCATCTGTTGTTTCAATGGGGTTTTGATATTGTATGTTTGCTATGCCTGTTAACATGTGTATTACAAAATCAGCTACTGTCACATGCCCTGTAGGTGAGCTTCCTACCAATCACCCTCCAATCAGCCTGAGACAGCTGTGCTGCTGCAGAGTTCACAGAAATGAATATAGAATCCCAGGGTACAGCAACATGCCTTCTGTCCTTGGGACTATTTGCTGATTTTGCCATCTGGCAGGCAAAGGAAATAATTAGGATGACTTTTGCAGCACTGTATAGAATAAGCATAGATCATAATCCTCATTCCAAACCATGTTCTCCCATGACTCTACTAAGAATCAGGCAGCAAATTCAACCTTTGACATTAAAGGGGAAAAGAGAGTATCTGAGTCCCACAACATCCCTTAACAAGAATTGAGCAAGACCAAGGAGAAGGTGAAACAGAAAGAACTCCACCTAGTCCCATGGGTGAGTATCCTCCATGGGGCTTCTGAGTCTTTCTTTCATAGTCTTTAAGATTTTCCAAAAGGTATGTTCTTGTTGCTGGACTTGCCTTCAACCTGATGGTGAAGAAGAGAAAAGGAAACCCTTCTCCCCAGTCCAATTTCACTCCTCAGCCTCGTTCCTGTTCATAGATCTTTATGGGAGTTCTATATTTTCCTGGATAGAGCAAGCCAACAATTGAATGTGGCCCCAATTTCTCAGCAGCACAGATAAGAATTCTTGGTCATAACGAAGAAAGCAGCTCTGGCTGATTCTAGTCTGATTCAAGGAAGAGGCATTATTGGAAGGATGTGAGGAGCTCACGGCACTGAGTGGGAGACTAGAGGGCTAGCGGCAGAGAATGAATGGAAACGAGGGGCCTCCGTGGCAGAGGAGACAGCTGAAATCCTCCATGGTCAGTCAGTTAAGATAGCGGACTCCACACCACTGGACACTTGATGGTGCCACTGCACCTGGGGCTCCTCTAACCACCTCTGCCTGCCCCTGGGTTGGTGCACTGCCTCCGTAGGTGCAGAGAACCAGGCACAACAGGCCGCTGGCTGGGTCTGGGTCATGTGCCTGCATCCAGCTGCAGAAGAACAGGGAGAGGAAACATGTGGCCCTGCTTAGGTTACAACCTGGGCAGCAGACCCTGTCTTACATATTGGGTAGGAGATTCCCCTAAATAGGCAGGGAGCTCAGATGATGGTCAACTAACAAATAAATCAACAAACAATCCTTGATCAAATGACTTATTAGTAAAGTACAAGTAAAAAGGCTATATTTCAAATGGTGCTGTGAAATTTAGAGATACTATCCATAAGGTGCTCACAGGAGGAGCTCATACACATCAACAATGATTTACTATTCTTATTTCAACAACAACAAAAAATGACTTCACCAAAGGTGGTGGTAAGAAAGGTTCAATACCTATTCAGCTCATTTACTTTCTCTATGGACTTAGAAGCAAAGTCTCACAATCTGAAGACATAAAATGTGGCATGTGCCCTAAAGGGAGGAACTGGGAAAGGATAGGGAAGGATGGAATTGGGGGGTTCCTAGGGAGCTTTCTGACACAGTCAGTATGTAGCAGGGAGATATTGCTGAGTTGAGAGCTGAGAGGCAGGGAGGGGCTTTGTGGACATGGGAAAGGAGAATTAGTGAGAAGCTGGTTGAGTCAGGGACACCCGCTTGCCTATTTTGTTGTTGTTGTTTTTAGTTCTCACTCTCGGATATTTTCTCATTGATTTTCAGAGAGAGTAGAAGGGAGGGAGGAAGTCAGAGAGAGGAGAGACAGAGAGAGATTGAGGGATCAATGTGAGAGAGACACATTGCTTGCCTCCTGCACGTGCCTTGACCCAGGTACTCACCCTTGACCTGAAATTGGTGTGTGGGCCAATGTCTAACCACTGAACCACACAGGCCAGGGCTTGACTTGCCTACTGAAGACACAAGAGTGAAGAGGGGGTAGGATAGAATAGGGTGGGGTGAAGGGGCTTCAACCACAGTCTGAGGATAGAAACTTCTTATGAGGAGTGTCTGGAAAACAATGAGGAGCCCTGGAGTCCATGGATTAGGTCCCAGAGGATGGCAGAAATTATTTTCTGGGTTTCCTTCCAGTTAGGGTGACCAACAGTCCAACTTTGTCCTGGACTGAAGAGGTTCCTTAGAAGGTGGGACTTTCCAGGCAAACTGGGACAAGCTGGTCATCCTACCTCCAATAGTAGGCTGGATTTCTGGTGGAAACTGCAAGTGGAAGCAAAGCAACTAAGCAGTGGCAGAAAGTGGAGGAGAGGCAGAGGACGGCCATCCCCTCACCTCCAGGGGGCCAAGGTAGTTTGATAGAGATGAATAGAAACAAAGTAGGTGTGGAGCACTTCAGAGACCTCTATTTCCAGGAGCAAATGCAGGGGAGGGCTGGGGGAACACCACGCTAATGGTCCTGGGGCAAACTTTGTAGTGAAGTTTCCCACAGTAGCATAACTACTTGTCTGGTCTGTGGTTGGCAACTACCTTGCATACACTGGGGTTACTGTACTTGGGAACTCATTGGCCTCTTGCCACACTGAAGAGAAGATCTGTGGGACCCTCCTGCTAAGCAGAACTGTCAGGTGGGCATGTACTAGGAGCATCTGGCTAACTGCTGAATGTTGCAGTGCCTGGTTGAGCTTCTTGCCTTCACTAGCTACACTCCCTAGATTATTGCACCTAGCCCATGCTTTGAATGGCAGAGCCATGTTGATGTTGCCTGGATTTTTTCCTTCAGCTCAGATCTCTCTCCTAAACTGAACTCATACATCCAGCTGTGTTCCTAATTACCACTTTGATGTCTAATAGGCATCTTAAACCAATAGAGAGCTCCTGATTGGATGCCCTCTTTTAAACCTGTTTCCCTGCATTGATGAGGAAAATAAAGAATGACCATAGGAAATAACAAATCCCAAGCATTACCAAAACACCATACTTGGAGCCAAAAGAGGTGGTTTGTTGTTTTGTATTTAAATTTTATTTTATTGTGGTAAGAACACTTAATGTGAAATCTACACTCTTATCAAAATTTTAAATATATGCTACATTATCATTGACTATACATATGATGTACAACAGATCTCTAGAGCTTTTTCATCTTACTTGACTAAAACTATACTCATTGATTAGTAATTCCCCATTTCTCCCTTCCCCTAGACCCTGGGAACCATCATTCCACTCTTTGATGCTATGAATTTGACAAATTCAGATACCCCATTTAAGTAGAATCATGGAGTATTTGTCTTTCTGTGACTGGCTTATTTTACTTATGCACAATGTCCTCAAGGTTCATCCATATATTGCACAGTGTAGAATTTCCTATCTTTTTAAAGCTTAATAATATTCCATTATGTGTATATACCACATTGTCATTATTAACTTGCCTGCTGATGGACATTTAGACTGTTTCCACATCATGGTTATTGTGAATAGTGCTGCAATGAGCACCGGATTTGGGCTATGACTTAGGTAAGACCCAAAGCCCTCAAGAATTCAGTGATGCACATTAGTCATAATTTGCCATCAAATGTATCAATGACTCACCTCACACCTTTTATATCCTTTGTTACATGAGCTACAAATGTGAAGTTACAAGAAAACATACACATATGTTAAATCACTGCAGAGGCTAGCTACTAGACTGTAACTGCACTGAGTGTGATTCCCCAAAGAAAATCTGTAAACATATTTAAACACTAAGTACAGAGTAACAATATTTCTGAATTTAAATTTTAAGGTATTTTTAAAAGATGCATGTTATGGACACACTGAAATTTTCCAAGATTCAGTCTATGTTTCATTATCAATGCGTACTGTGCCTTCAATACTAAATAAAGAAAAGTATCCTTTCCACTAAGGGAAATTAGATAGAGTGGGAACTTATTTTTTAAAGTGTACTACCTAGCGCACTTGATAAGATAAGCATTTGTTTTGTATATTGACATGTTTTCCATAAGTGGTGTTTACACAATGGATCAGACCTCCAGGAGGGCAGAATTCAGGGCTTCCTTAGCCTTCAGGAAATGGTGGAGCTCCTCATTCCCAACTTAAAGCAGCTCCGATGCTCATAAATAAATCATTTGTTCTACTAAAAAAATATTTCTCCCAAAGTGTTTTGCTTTCTGGTATTTTGGTAACTATAGTATTAGTTATTAAACAGGTTACGATGACTCAGGCCAAGTATGTTAGGTCTCCAAAATCTCAACTGTGCTGTGATAAAAGAATATGTGCACTCTCATAGTAGTCATTTATCCACAGGCAATGAAGGAAGGACTCTGAAGGACCAAGTTCACAGTGGCCTGAGGGCACAGAGGCACCTGTCAGTGAAGGGGTAGCCTGTGCAGGCTTCCTGGAAGAAGTGGCCTTTAAGCTGAGATCTGAAGGAAGAGAAGAATGGTCCAGGCAAAAGGGGGCTGGAGGTGGAGGGGAGACAGGAGTGGTCAGGCACAGGGAGCAGCAGTGTTAGGGATGGAACTTATTAAGCAGAGTTCTTGTCACCTTTCTTCTTCCTTCTTCCTCTTCCTCTCCCTTCCCCACCTCCTAAAAAATAATAAGTAACACTTGTTTCCTTCCTTTGGTTTTCTGAATTCTTTCACATATATCTCTTGTCTTTGTGCCTACAACAGCCCCATGAGATATATAGATATGCCTTTATTATCTTAGCTCCATTTTTACAAGTGAAGACCAGAGACCCAGAGAGCTTAAGAGGCATGCTCATATCCACATGGCAGGCAGAAAAAAGAGCCTGAACTCAAACCCAGTTCTTACTCTGCATTCCCTGCACATCCCTCTGAGTGACGGTGGGGAACCCAGCTAGGGGGAGATGCCCAAGCCTGAGAGCTCAGCCCTCTCTGATTGTTCTCTGGCCCTCGCTGTTCTCCCATGCAGAGCTTTGTGGTAGGATTTCCAAGGCAGAGGGGTGGAGGGGAGGGGGGGGGGATGAAGATCTTTTACATTTCTGTGTGAATCCAGCAAAAGGAATAGACTCTATGGAAGCAGAAAGAGCCCTGAGCAGCGCTCCGGTACATCCTGTGCTTGGGCAGGACCATAGTTAAGGGACAGAAAATCCACAAGGACACAGGCCGCTTTGGCTCCACTAAGACAAACCCTTTTAACAACAATCTTCCTTGTGCCCTGTTGAATTTTAATAATTTTTTTTCAATTTTCCAAAATTTACAAAATGAGCAGCTTTGGATATGAAACTGGAACCTTCCTAATTATATGTTTTTTGGGTTTTTTTTTTTTCTTGTTTTTTTTTTAAATATATCTTTATTGATTTCAGAAAGAGGAAGAGAGGGAGAGAAAGAGCTAGAAACATCAATGATGAGAGTCATTGATCGGCTGCAACCCGCAACCCGGGCATGTGCCCTGACCAGGAATCGAACCCTAATCGCCTGGATCCTAGGTCGATGCTCAACCGCTGAGCCATGCGTGGCCAGGCATTATATGGTTTTTGTTCTTCCTGATATGTTGGTTTGAGAGCTTCTTTGTTAAAGGCCTGCAAGGCTGTCTTAGTCTGGGTTCCCCTGAATGCAGGCTATGAGTAGTATGAGAGGAAATCTCAGGAATTAGCAGGAAGTGAGACAAAAGGAAGAAAAGCTGAAAAAGACTCATGACTGAGCAGATTACTCCTGTGGCAAAGGGGCTCAGTCTCAAAAGGGACACTCTAAGGGGCCTTGTAGAATGCCTCTCAAAATTGTCCCCTTAGAGACTGGAAGCTGGAACATTTATCCGCTGACTCCCACCCCACTGGTTGAGGGCTGCCTCCAAGGGTGTTAATTCTCCTTCTTACTTCAGGGTCAGGAGGCTTCTGGGGAAATTCTGGAAGAATTTCTGTGTTTAGGTTCTGTACTTAGGTAAGTTTTTGACCACATGTAGGCGCTGTCCCCACAGCTGCATTGAAGCCAAATGGGACATGGGGATTTGACATGGGCACAACAAGCATTGCCACAGTAATTCAAGGCTCTAGGATGTAGGGTATGGGGGCAGAAGGCATGCATTAGGTCCTGGGCCTTAAACTCCTTAGGCTGACTTATTTAATCAGAAGTAAGCCATAGATTTTAAGTATCAATTTTTCTTCTGGAGAGAGAGGGAGAAAGAGAGAAGAAGGGAAGAGCCCCAGCCCTATTCATGCCACAAGGCTGTTGCTAGGATCCAGTAAGGTAATGTGAGGAGCTATGAAGTGTTGGGCAAATGCTATTCATTATGTTGACCACTTAAGGTCCCTTCTGGGACTCCATTATTTACTCTGGGTCTGTGAGCATCGAACACTGTGAGGCTGCTAAGGTTATTGGTGAAGCCCCACCCCCACCCCTTATCTCCCTGACAGCTTCTCCGAGTAGCAGGGCATACATGGCATTGGTTTCATCTGCTTTGGGTAGCATTCATTCCCTCTCCACTATGTCATTCTACAATAAGTCTGTGCCATTAGCAGGACCCTTTCAAATTGCCTTTAAGCTCAGGGTCTCTAATAGGACAGGCAAGCACCAGTCCCCGCATTCAGATAACTCACTGTCTCTTCTGGAGTTCTGCCTAAGAACTTCTTTCCCAGCAATTTACAGTAAAAATAAGGTGCCAACCACCCTAACATCTGTTGCAAGTTTACCATGCACCAGGCACTGTACTAAGTGCTTTACATACAATGTGTCATCTAATGTCATAATTATATATAGTGTATATGTAATATATAATGATTATCCTAAATTTATAGGAGAAATGGGAGCTTATGTATATTAAATAACTTGCCTAAAGTGGCTCAGCAGTAAGTGGTGGTGACAATAAATTAGTCTAGGCCTAATCCCGGAGCCAGAGTCCTGAACCAATGTGTGACATTCCGTCCAGAAATCAGATTGCCACCCACTTTATTTCTTCCTCAGGGAAATAATAATATACTCTGACCCATCACTTCTCCAAAGGACCTTTTAAATTTCTGTTTCTTTTCCCCTTCTTTTTAAAGGGACATGAACTCCCCTCCCCCCCCCCATTGATTTATTTCTACTCCTCTTCTTGGTGACCTATAAAAGTCTCCTAAATGCAATTCTAATGTTGAGAAACAGAAAGGCAGGTACGATATTTCACCCTGAGGCTACTGTCATTTTAATTATCTGGCACATCCATAGAAAAATGTCCCAGAGACTCTTCCTTTTCTTTTCCTTGGTGGTAACATATCTGGATTGTTTAAGAGTTGAAACCTCTGAAGCAGGGATGTTGTTTAGGTTGAGTCACACTACAGGGATTAATTCATTTATGAACTGCTTCAATTTGCTCTAATTAAAAATAGTTTTTTAATTGGTTAAAAAAAAATCTTGCTGAGAATTGTTTCTTTAAAACTGAGAAAGGCAGGGTGGGGTCAGGCAGGTCTCTATTGATCTACATCTAACTATTCAAACCACATGAGTCCCAGCCCAACTGCTGAGATTGCCCAGACTGGTCGAGTAGATAGAAAATACAGGAAAAAAGAAGCTGCTCCATGCATTCGCTAAGCTCAGAGTGGTGTGATTTTTGGAAACACCCCCTCGGGTTCTGATGACATTGGGCTAATCTATTCCTACGAACAGTGGTGACATTTTGGACTGAAATAGATGTAACACCTTTTAAAGAGCAACTAGTCTTAATAGGGTCCTTTGTATCTCAGAAAGTGAATTACATCATGACATATTTGGTGGTCTGTCAATCAAGCCACGTATTGATTTAGAGAACGCTCTAAGTGTGTGATCACTTGGGCTGTATATTGATGATATATGGTGCAATGCTGACTGTTACTAAAGTAGCAATCCCAATGCTGATGGAGCAATGACATTGTCAATATTTCCTGCCCACTCTAGCTTTCCTTCCCTTTCCTTCCCTTCCAAGCCTCCCCCATTAGAGGCAGAATGGTCACACAGTACATTTAACGTTGCCATACAACTGAAATGCCATGTTGGAAGTTTTAGTCAGAAACCACACAGACAGGAATGAGATGTCAGCTGCATGACAACTATTTCTGGTTTCCCAGACCTTCCCCCAAAGCTTTCTTCTCTCAGTGTGTGCATGACATTTCTATCATGTGGCACACTCAATATCTGTGTCAGGCCTTCCTCTAAACAAGACTGCTGGTGTATGATGATAAATAGTGCCACGATCTGCAGTGATCCCCCCCCCCTCCACGTGCTGGCAAAGGTCGCCTAGCAACTGTTGTTAGGGGCAACACCAGCATGTTTAGTTTAATTCAGTGCAACAGGACAGCTTTGGTCTTCCGGTGGAGGTTCAAGTTTATATACCAGAGATTAAGATCACCCACACAAGTCCATACCAGTTATAACCCTCCTTGCACTTGCATAAGGCTTCACCATTGTTACTAAATTTGCCCATTGAACAAGATCAAAAGGGTCGTTCTGAGCATGTCACACCTTCCGCACAGGCAATGGGAAAGGGTTTTTAACTGACTGTTACCACAAGGTAACGGCTTGACCTCATTCACTTCCCTGTTTAATATTCACAACACTGACTTCAAAAGGTTTCCAAACTATGAAGCTTAGTATAAAAATAAAAAGTAAAAAGATGGGGGAAAAGTGTTTCATTAAGCCCCTGCTGGGACATTTTTCACTTTAAGGCACTTAAAAAAAACTCCAAAACACTACAATTTTGCATTCAGGTACATCAACCCATCAACAGAACCATGCTAAAAATGTCTGTGTTTGTGGATTACATCACCCCCTACTGATTGATCCTCTTAATGGCTCAGCATTTTGCAAATGAAAAGGCAGTTACCCCAGTTCTGTTGGCAATTAATTCAGTCTACCTAGGTTTCTGCTGGTTTAATGAGAGCAGAATATCTCCCATCAGGATGTAGTGCTTTCAGGATGATCATAAAACAGCCTATATTAAAAATAGCCTATAATAAAATAGCCAGCTAATAAAATTTAATCTCATGTCACCATATTTACAGGATAGCCAGTCAGTCTCCATTCAGAGAAAAAGGAATGCATGTCAAAAAAATCGACTTTGACATGAGTTCTCTATATTAAACCACTCTATAGTGAAGCAGTTGGAACTATCTGGAACTGTTATTTAAAATACCTACTAGAACCTTTTTGCTATTGTCAGCATTTTGAGGATAACCTTGTATTTAGTTGAGGCTGATTATTCAACAAAAATTAAAATTCCTATTTAGCATAAAATAGATTTCAATTATGAGTTTATTTTTAATTCTTGGTTTAAAAAAGTTTACCATTCTTAAAGAGCAGAAATACGGACATTGCAATGATTTGAAATGACACCCATGAATTCAGACACTTGTATTCAGACTTCATATAATTTACATTTAAATTATTTATTAGCCAGCATGGAATTTCCCAGTGATTCTAATTCCCTTCTACAGAGTATTGGAGGGGGATTTGTTTTTCCCTTAAAAGGAAAGCCACTGAGAATTAAACAGAAGTGATGTCAGAAACAGAGATGGAAAATAAAATAAGATAAAATTCAGCAACAGCAGAACTGTCACTCATGTGCATGGCTGCCTGGAAGGTTGGGAAGATGGCTTCCTGAGGACTCCAAGACCACCCATGTAGGGACTTCTGAGGTCATATAAGAAGAGCAAAGCCGTAGTTAGACTATCTTTTGTTTTCCTAAGCTTGTGTCTCCACCAAGTTGCTTTTCTTGGAATGTTAAGCACACAGGTAGGAGGGGCCTGCTGTTTGCTAAGACAGTGTTGGTGGAGGACACTCTGACTGCAGAAGTGAGCACCCAACTGCGGGAGAACTTGTTACTGTTATATCTACACCATGACTTTTGTACCTCATGCATTTGTACCTCTCCTCACAGGCTAAGCACACAATCTTAAGAACCTAAAACTCCTTCAGGTTTGGGACCTAAGAAATGTGGAAAATAACTCACCATTTCAAAAGTGAAAGGAGATAAATTATTTTGAAAAAATAGGACAATCTCCACTGATAGGATATTAATGACCATCTGGAGTCATGGACAAGGGGGAGGAGAACATTGTAAATGTAACTATATTCCCCAAGTGCTTTTCCCCCAATACGGTAGCATGTAGTCAGATACAGTCAGTACACCTCAAAGTCAGACTCTAACTAACATCAAACACATTTCTCAAATTAATTTTATTCCCACAAGTCTCTAAGGGGCCACATTTCTATATTAGGTTTTGCAGATATTTCTTACACATCATTGCTAAGGAGGCTGAAGAAATTCAGTGATAGATAGCCCAAAGGTACAGGTAGTATATTAATGGTAATAAAAAACGACAAAAGTCCAATAAAGACATACAAAGGATAATTTCTGTGTTCACGTGTTCTTTGTGAGGATTTAAAGTATAACCTACGGCTCTAGCACATGACCTCTGAACAAAATTATAAAGTAAAGCAAAGATAAGGAGGCAATAAATGCCAAATTAAGGCATGAAAGATGGGATGCAAGAGGGACACTGTCCTTTGTACAATAATGTGAAAGAAGCAACTGATACTCCCAAGCTCTTCATGGGGAGGTCAGCCAGGGGGTAAAAAGTAAAAGGGACACTGCTGCTGGGAATGTAAAGTTGCTATAGGAAACAATATGACAGTTCCTCAGAGAATTAAAAATAAAATTACCATAAACTCCAGCAATTCCACTTTTGGATATACACCCAAAAGAATCGAAAGCAAGGACTTGAACAGATATTTGCACACTTGTGTTCAAAGCCTAATTAGCCACAAGTCAAAAAGTGGAAACAAATTAAGGGTCCATTGATGAATGAGTGGATAAACCCAATGTGGTCTGAACACACAAAGGAATATTATTTAGTCCTAAAAATGAAGGAAATTCTGATACATGCTACAAAACGGGTGAACCTTGAAGACATTATGCTAAGTGAAATAAGCCAGTCATAAAATGTCTAATACTGTATAATTCCACTTGTATGAAGTACCTAGAGTAGTCAAACCCACACAGACAGAAAGTAAAAGGGTGATTGGCAGGGGCTAGGAGGAGGGGAAATGGGGAGTTATTATAATAGGCATAGAGTTTCAGTTTGGGAAGATGAAAAAGTTCTAGAGATGGATGGTGGTGATGGTTGCTCAATAATGTGAATGTACTTAATGCCACTAAACTAAACTCTTAAAAATGGTTAAAGTGGTAAGTTTTATGTTATGAGAATTTACCACAACTTTTTTAAATGTAAAAAGGAGGCTTTGGCCATGTGGCTCAGTTGATTAAAGCATTGTCCCATGCACCAGAGGGGACATCATCTCATCTTTCATGCCAGTTTAATTCCTGGTCAGGGCACATGCTTAGGTTGTAAGTTTGATCTCTGGTAGGGGGGCGGGGAGGCAACAGATCAATGTTTTTCTCTCACATAAGTGTTTCTCTCTCTCTCTCCTCCTCCCTCTCTCTCTAAAATCAATAAACATATCTTCTGGTAAGGATTTAAAACAAAGTAAAAACAAAACAAAAAAAGTAAAAGGGAGTGAAGATATCAGCCCTGGGAGTGCAATTTAAGAACATTCAGGCCAGTGCTAAAAAGTAGCATGGCCCTCAGGTGTATGTCTTAAATAAAAATGACCATCTCTGACTTTTATTCCCTGACTGATACATACAAACACTCACACTATGTCAATGCATAAAATCTTGCTTTCAACGTATAGTCAAAATGCCTCCTTTTTATAACTGAATCTACACAGCTCCATCATCATGGCTCAGAAAATAATAACTGATTTTGGGATATTCATGGATAATTTTCCCCAAGGGTGACAGGGCAAGAGGACATGTGGCTAAATCAATTAGTCCACTTAATTAGGATTAATTAAGTCTTGCTTGAAAGAGAGAAATGGAACAGAATTCAGTCGACTCCAGAAAAGACAGTACAAATCATAAGAATGTCCATGCCATTTACTGAACACCTACTATAAGCTAGGGCAGTGTCATCATTGCTGTTCACTAGGTACTCCTGGCTCCACCTTTTAGGCACTGGAAGGTTTGCAGGTCAATCTGTCCCTCTCCCCCGCCACCACCAAAATCCCAATGGAGCTGTGTGACTAGGTCTGGAGTTTTAAGCAGAAGTGATGTGTGACACTTCCAAACTGAAACATTTTAATTACTTGTACAAGATTCTCCAGGTGACCAGCAATGACTGTGCAAAGAGCTATTATATACCCATTTTTCAGATGAAGTAATTAAGGCCGAAACACACACTCAGTAAGGCAACACTTATGATTAAAACTCCAAGACTGTTCTCTTTCCCTGTAAAATAGAATGTTGCCTTTAAATTCATGTCTCATTTGACCATTAAGAACCATTATGAGTCATTTTGGTCACCCACCAATGGTTATAATGTTCTTTCTCCTCAAGATGAAAAAGATAATTTCTCTGCCTCATTATTAACGTCTAAATAAGCACCATTTTTCCAGAAGAGCCATCTTCTTTGGTAGGCAGAGACCTTCTGAGCTCTTGAATATAGGATCTTGCACAAAAGGGTCAATGTCCTAGTACCCAAGGTGTAACATGAGGGTAATCATGACCCCAGTGCTTGTTCTCATGAGGGGTTTGTTCATAGTTACTGCACAGCCAGAGTCTAGCTTGGGTCCTGAGGAGGAAGTCATGAGCCCTTCTTAGGGTCTGGAATAGTGGTGATGGAGGAGGGTGGTAGGTTGAGGTAGGGAGGTGGATCAGCACAGGGAGAGAGCATGGAGCTGGGGCCGGACCTCTGGTTCATGAGTCAAGTACTGGCTCTGAGGCATGGGCATGTAGTCTTTCTCCTGTTTCCTCATGTGTGAAATGGGGACAAAAGTTATATCTATCTTAAAAGATAGATGTGTAGAAAAAATTAGTTCTTACATATAAAACGACTAGGTTGTGAATCAAGGAGGAACATCTAGAGTCAGAATTTTTGGCATTAGAAGAGAGGGGAGTGCTTTTTGGAAGCTGTGTGAAGCCTGTCATAGGCTGCATTGTGCCCCTTCTCGGAAATGCATATGCTGAAGTCCTAACCCCATACCTAGAATATGACTATTTGGAGATAAGGTCTTTACAGAAGTACTTAAATGAGATCATTAGAGTGGGCTGTCTTTATTAGAAGAAGACATTTGGATTCAAACATACACAGAGGGAAGACCATGTGAGGACACAGGGAGAAGATGGCCACCTACAACCCAAAGAGAGAGTCCTCAGGAGAAACCAACCCTGCCCACACTCTGATCTCAGACTTCTGGCAGAATTGTGAGAAACTAAATTTCTGCTGTTTAAGCCACCCAGTCTGTGGTTCTCTGCATGGCAACCTTAGCAAACTAACACAAACCCCTACTGGTTGCCAGTGGCCAGAGACACTCTGAGAACCCTCATCAGACACTGATGCTGGACACTCGAAGCTGACTTTGCCGTAAGTCTGAGAATGGACATAGCAACACTTCAGCCATAGACAATCCCCCACCCCTCACCTGCCTTTGCTGCAATTGTCTTGTGAACTGACACAGAGGGGGGCTTCAAGGGCTCTCCCAGGGGCTCCCCAGATCAGCTCCCTACTCCCCAAGGACAGATGCAGTATCAGTCTCAGTAGTAAAGAAGCCAGTTTTTTAATGCAGCTAGAAACCTTGTGACTAGAGTATGGAGTGGTACCTTTCTAAGAGACAGCCTTGCTTCATCCTGGCAATGAGTACAGATTGGCCTCCCATTACCTTTTCCCATCCAGTACCATTAGCCCTCTAGGTACTGGACAGTACTCCCACATACCAGCAGGTGACAGGCTGTGACTTTGGGCCACCCCCAGAGAGTGCCCGTTCTCTTCCTGCTCATTGTGCCCATGTCTTCATCAGATGTCTGTGCTGGATCAGTGGACTCCCCGAGGGTGAAGAATGTGCCACTTTTGTTAAATCTGTTACTTCTCACCTAGCACAACCCTGAGCCAGGGGCTGGGTTAAAAGAGCCCTAGCTAATTCTCTAGCCCAGCTTGCTTGGTGTCTGGCCATAGCAGAGGGTCTGAAATGAGGCCAAGTGGCTTGCACACTTGGTGCTATAAGACAGGCTATTATACCTGTGCAGTTGTAACAGATTTTGGACTTGATAACCTCCCAGGATTACAACCTTAATCTTTTCCCCTTAATTGGAAAATCCTTTTGCAGAGTAATAGCTTTGTGAAAGCAGCGTAGGCCACAGTTTATAAAACAAGACATCATTTTCTCTAGGGTATTTTTCCTGTCATTCCATGTGGCACATTTCCACCTTCTTTGTCCCTGAATTCTCACCGTTGAAGCTTTTCTTTTGGAATAGGCATGATTTGGGGGAAGGGGAAAAGAAAAAAGTACAATTAAGAAAATAACCATCTCATTTAATTCCATCTCCCAGGGATTAACCCAGTTAACAGGTTGTGTTCCCCTCTGGTCTTTTTTGATGTATATATGCTTTTATTAAGAAATAAAATAAAACTAGAATCATATTATATGACTTCTCATTTTTCTACTTAATAATTCATAAATGTTAAACTCGCTGCTTAGCATTCTAATGAAGTATAAACTTAGTTTAAAATATCCCTCACTGTGGATGTTTAGTTTGTTTCTAAGGTTTTACCATTAAAAGTAATGCTATCATGAATAACCTTGGGCTAAATTATTGTACACACTTCTGATGATTTCCTTCAGATTAATTCCCATAGGTGAAATTACTGAATCAGAGGAAGGAAGGAGAATTATCATAGGTTCTGAGAGCAGCAAGGATGCTCTGGAAAGGGGTGGACTACAGAGAGTGGACACGAGGTCAGGGCCACACGCAGGCAGTGCATCGGACTCTTCAACACTGGCTCCAAGCCTGCAGTCTCAGCTTCATTTCATTCACACACTAGCTCTTTGATCTTAGCAAAGTTCTTTCAACTTCCGAACCTCAGTTTCATGATCTGTAAAATGAGGTTAATAATCTCATGTAAATCAGAACAGAGGCCTAAGGGCTTTTACCAAAATCAGCCCTTAGAAAAGGAGACAGTTCCAAATACTGAAATTCTTATTAAGTGTCCCAGATTTTGGGATGCTGTCTCACTTATTTCATAAAACACACACACACACACACACGGCGTTGTTTAAAGAAAATACATTGACTTCAAATGACTTCAATCAGTGCTTGTTGGGATGCTTACAGAGGTTTCCTGACAGAATCAGTAAACAGAAAAGAGACGAATGGAACACAGATTTAACAATTATTTCTGGGAATATGACCTCATGAAAGCAAATAGTGGAGACCATTGTACCCAAACCTTCTGAAGATTCCTTTAAAAGGTAATAAGGCAAATGGGAGAGCTCATAAATATATACCTATACTTTGTATAAATAAAATTGTCCTAATGTTATAATAATGGGTATTCGTGACTTGGGATAAAATTTCCAATGACAGTGTGCTATATCTCAAACAACCGAGGTGGAAATGAGGATTATATGTCCTGGAAAAGTGCCACGACCTGTGCGGGAAGTGGGGGCTCCTGAGAGGGAGCGACAGGAGATTAAGAAATACACAGAGACATAGAAGACAGTTAAAGCTGGGCCCAGGTGGGACACTGCCCTCGGATGGAGAGACAGTGACCCCAAGCAAGCTCAGCGTCTTTATTATATACGTCAAGGTAACAATTCTTCAAGGAAACTGCGGGTAGCTGAAAGGGTCAAAACCAACCCCTTGGCCAGCTTTCTCAGAACATACTGCTTTGCTGTGCCCAGAACAACATCTTGGGGATTTTCTGTTGTTATAAACTGCACCTTCTGTACCCAGAAGCTGTCACCTGACTGCTGTTCGGCCGATCACACACCCTAGCCTTTGGCAGGACACGCTGCACGCAAGCATAGCTCTGCTCAAGCCAGCGTGTGAGCCTACACAATGGACAGGGGGACCTGCATCGAGGCAGGGCTGTGCCTCTGCCCCGGACAAGGTCCCGCAGGGTCTCCAGGGCACAGCCTCGCTCCTGCCCGAGTCCCGGCCAGCCTCCAGGTTCAGCCACTCTCTACAGAAAAGTGAATTGAACTGCTCAAAGTTGGCTCTGGAGATAACGAACACATTGGTGAATAAAATTATGTAATGATATGTAAGGCTGAAAAAGGCAATATTTCTACATTAATGTATTATTTAAATAGTATGTGGTTTTAAATATGTATGTGCAGCTGAATTAATAAATTAAATTTCTTAAGTCCTGTTTACGTTAGCTACAGCCCTAACAGTTTATAAGAAAGTGGTGTTGGGGGAATCTTCTCATTAGGTAAGATGGGTCTCCTTATAGCTGGGCAGATATATTAGTGATCTAATGCCTGCCATTGTGTGAAAATAAAAATGTGATGTTTATAAGGTGCCGAGCCCTCTGCCTAGCACACAGCAAGTGCTCAATTAAAGCTGGCTCATGTTATGTGGGTAGTTAGATGGCAGGTGCAAACTCTGGATGAGCACCCACTGGGGTGCTGAGGATGGAGGGAAGCAGGAGGGTTTTAGGACAGAGGGAACAGAAGGCAAATTGGCTTAAAATAGGGTTTGGCCATGTACAGTTGCCTGTTTCCAAAAACAAAACAAAAAATTGTTTAACTCATGAGAGTGCTGTTTTGTGTAAGGGTATAGCAAAGCGCCCTGACTTTTGTACAATACTTGCAAACATTTAAAAAATTACAACCAAGGTATTATATTCATTCACAGCAAATATAAGCATGGAGTGGGGACTGGGCTTCAGTTCAGGGCTGAGATTTCAACATTCAGAGCTGGGCCTGCAGAGCAGGAGGCTTTCCACTTCCTCTCTTTATCTTAACTTGAATCTCCATAAATGGGGCTAACTTCCCAAGGCATTTTGAAAGGAAAAGAGTAAGTGTGTTTCCTTTCAGCTTCCTCAGCCAGGTTAGGAGTGGATCCTTGGTCCACTCTCCAGAAAACTGACTGTTGAGGAGAGAGAGAAAGAGAGAGAGAGATGAGGGGAGATAAGGACACAGAGAGCTATCTGCATGTTAAGCTAGCTTGTTTAACAGAAAAAGGAAATGGCAAGAATTTTAACGTGATCTTATTTCTTTTGACAGGTGCTGTGAGCTGAATTTTCAATTTGCCTTTGCTTTGGGCACCAGGTAAATGTCTATATCCCAGGGCCTGGGGCCTGAATTCAGTTCCCATGTGCCAATGCTTAGCAGTGGGGACCATTTTGGAGATAACTGAAGGTTTTTCTGAAGCTTTCTCTAATTGTGTAGGTAGCAAACTGACCTTTGCTGGAGGTGGTCATCCAGTCTCCTGCTAGTCTCCTTAGATCACAAGACCCTCTGTGTAGCTAGCAACTTATACACATGCATGCTGGAGGAGATCGACTCTTTATATTATACCCCAACTTGTACCGGTGCACACTGGAAGAGCTGTATGCAAAGTGAATTGGAGAACTGCCATCGCCACTAGATCCTTTGGAACAGCCTCCTTTGAAGGTTCCTATGGCTTCACGTGCCCCTAAAGGCTACCTGTCCTTCCAGCCCTGCTGTGTGCCTGTGACTATATCTTCTTTCTTTTACAGGCCTCTCACCTGCCACCCATTTCCTCCTACCTGAAGTACAGTCTCTCTTCTCCTGCAAGTGTCTATTTGCTCACTTTCTTCATGTTTTCTCTCTTCTTGATTTCTCTTGAGGAGGGTTCTCACTTCCTTCTTGCTTTTTGGCACCATGAATCCTTCGGCAATTGGGTTAAATATTTTTGCCTATTGGACTTGGTGTCTTGACAAAATAATTTAATTACTTACAGGTCAGTGGGATAAAGGTTGCGTGTGTGTGTGTGTTTTCTTTTTCTTAATCATTTCTGAACTAGGACTTGTTAGGCCTGTGTGGGTGCTGGAAAAGTACTTTCTTGCTACTAATAACATTGGTTTTTGTGTTTGGCTGTAATATAAAGTTTCTTCTTGATAAATTGCCTTTGCCTCCATTTCTCTGTAATACCCCTAAATCGAAGACCTAGATCATTAGTTAGACCTGAGAAAAATTTGGTGATTCAGCTAAAACCCAGCATTGGCCAACAGTTTCTCCAGGTGGTTACTACCGAGCCTGGTACTGCATCTGTCCTTGGGGAGTAGGGAGCTGATCTGGGGAGCCCCTGGGAGAGCCCTTGAAGCCTCCCTTTGCAGTCAGTTCACAAGATGATTGCAGCAAAGGCAGGTGAGGGGTGGGGGATTGTCTGTGGCTGAAGTGTTGCTATGTCCATTCTCAGACTTACTGCAAAGCCAGCTTCAAGCGTCCAGCATCAGTGTCTAATGAAGATTCTCAGAGTGTCTCTGGCCACTGGCAACCAGTAAGGGCTTGTGTTAGTTTGCTAAGGTTGCCATGCAGAGAACCACAGGCTGGGTGGCTTAAACAACAGAAATTTATTTTCTCAGTTCCACCAGAAGTTGCAGATCAGGGTGTGGGAAGATGATATGTCAGTTTCTCCTCTTGAATGATAACCTCACTCTCTCTACAAAGGACTCTTAAGAAGTGGCCTTCACTTGGTCTGAGGTGGGAGAACGTTCCTTCTCAGGAGGAAAAACACAGGACAACCTAATGACTCTCTCTAGATGACTCCCAACTCCCTCACCATCTCAGCCCACCTTCTCTTATATATACCGGCTAGAAATGGGAGTTGGCTAGGGGCAGAAGGACCAGTTCCACTCACTGTTCTCTTTTCTTTAAAATATGAGGGTTTTTGTTACTTTCTGGACCTCAAGACAGGAAAAGTATTGTCTGACACTTGGTGTAAAAGAAATGCTTTGTGAATTGTATGGTTTCTCATGCTAATTAAATTCTCGTAAGAATGGTAGCATAGGTTTCAAATGGAAAGGCAGGTGGGCAGGTAGAGCTGGTGCAAATGCTGGATAGAGCTCTCCTCTTTCCACAAAGGCTTCTTGATGGAGGATCCCAATCTATAGAGCACTAGTTTCCCAGGTTTCACTTCATTTCCTCCAAATTGCTTAACTTCCTATTAAGGATGGCATCGGGCTTGCAGCCCAAAAAGCAAGACATGCCAGCTTTCCATTGAAATTTCTGTGAAGTAGGAGAAAAAGCCAAGAACTTAACAACCCTTTCAAAATTAGAAGCGGCCATCAATTTGTTGCTAAAATCTAGGGGGGTGGGGGGAGCTCTATATATGCAAAGAAGATGGAAAATGCTAGTAAATGAACCAACCAACCTCCTAAAAGAGGGAGGAAAACCATTCCTGCTTCTTCCTTGTCTGCTTTCTCTGTTTGTCAACCTGGACCAAGCTGAAAGCTGGGCAGCCCCCTCTATTGCCTAATTGCTGCCTTTCGAGGTAGCCATAGTTCTGTCCATACCACAGCTCTTCTCCACATGACTAGACAGAGCGAGTCTCAGGAAAACAAATGGAACATGAACAAGAATAGAAACTGGTAGTGGGATAGTGTATCAAAGTATAATGTCCAAAAGGAAATGCCGATGGGGGTACAAGAAGAGCCCTGCTGGTACTGCTTACTAGGAATTGTACATTTTAATGCACCTCAATATTGAGAGTCTTGCAGCACAAAGCAGCGGAGGCAGGAGACCATCAGACCAGCAGAGCACCACTGGCCAGACACTGGGAATGTAGTTATGAGCTGAAGACACTAGCCTGACCTCAAATTGAAAATCTGTGAAAGAGATTAATCCAGTCACCAGAAAAGATAACATGAAAGGGACTGAAAGAAAAATATAGAGTTTAAATTTTGGATGCCAAAAGGGAATAAAAGCAATTTAAAAAAAATATATCTTTATTGATTTCAGAGAGAGGAAAGGAGAGGGGGAGAGAGAGACAGAAACATCAATGATGAGAGAGTCATTGATCGGCTGCCTCCTGCAGGCCCCAGACTGGGGATCGGCCCGCAACCAGGGCATGTGCCCTGACAGGGAATCGAACCCCAATTGCCTGGATCCTAGGTCATCGCTCAACCACTGAGCCACGCTCGGCCGGGCAATAAAAGTAATTTTTAAAATTATAGAATTAATAAAGATTGTTTTAGTAAGTGACCAGATAAAATATAAGTATACCCAAAGCATTTATGCTCCTAAATACCAGCAGAAACTGGTTTTAAAAATGAAATAGGGAAAAAAATACTCCATTTATAATAGAAGGCAATAAGTTGACAATGTCTAGGGACAATGCTAATAAGAAACGTGTAACAGAAACCCATATGCTGAAAACTATGAAGCTTTAATGAAAGATATAAAGGACTTACATGAGAGAAGGCATGTACAGATTTCTCTATGGCATGACAAAATTGAAAAATGACAAGTCTTGCAAAAATTATGCATTGGTACAGTGCTAGTTCAGTAGAAATTAAAGTGACTTTAAAATTTTCAACTAATTATTTAAAGGTTCATCTTGAAAAATAAGCCAGAAAAAAATAAAAGTTATGAGAGATTTTTTTTCATGATTATTAAAGCCAATTATAAAGTTATAATGGTTAGTGCCAGTTAGTATAAATCTCAAGAGCAGTAACAGAACAAGCGGTCATTAAATTGGCCCCAATATATATGTTTAGAAGAACTTAAAGAAGCAGCAGAAAGGGCAAAAGATGAACTATCCAACAAGTAGAAAACTGTTATTTTTAAAAGGTGTATGTGATCATATATATGCATTTGTGTAAAATTATGATCATGTATGTATATTTACAATTTAACATACAAAATAAATACTAGGCACTGATGGGAGGGGGAAAACTTGATTCTTTGATGGGAGGGAAACTTACAGTGTAACCATATACCATATTCCAAAATTTATCCGATTTCAAAAAGTTAAATCATTCAACAAACTGAGGTTAATATTTAAACTCATCTCAGGATCTTTCTAAGCTTAAAGCAATGAGTATAAGTCACATACATAGTCAAGTGATTTTCAGCAAATTGGCCAAGTAACTTATAGTGGGTTAAATTCACGTCTACTTAGAACCTCAGAATGTGACCTTATTTGGAAATAGGGTCTTTGAAGATATAATTAGATATGTTAAGATGAGTTCTTACGGAGTAGGGTGGCTCCTAATTCCAATATGACTGGTATCCTTATAAGTAGAGAAAACAGAGACATACACATGTAAAGACTCCCATGGAGATGGAAGCAGAAATGTGAGAGACACAGCTCAAGCAGGGGAACTCTAAAAGTGTGGACTCTCATGCTGGCAACCACAAGAAGCTAGGAAGAGGAAGAAAGGATCCATCCCTAGAATCTCCAGAGACTATGGCCCTACCAGCACCTTGGTTTTGAACTTCTAGTTTCTAAAATTATAAGAAAATTAATTTCTATTGCTTTAAGCCACGCAGTTTGTGGTAATTTGTTAAGGAAGACCTAGAACTCTAATACAAAATTCAATGGAAAAAGGAAATATTTTCAACAAATGATGCTAGAAACACTGGATAGCCATATGGGAAAATAAATAAAACTTGATCTTTACTTCACACTATACAGCCATTCTCCACTTAACAACGGGGACACATTCTGAGAAATGTGTCATTAGGCAATTTTTCATTGTGTGAACATCATAGAGTGCACTTACACAAGCTTAGATGGTATGGCCTACCACACACATGCCCAGGCTATATGGTCAAGCCTAGTGCTCCTAGGCTACAAACCTGTGCAGCATGTTACTGTAAAAAACAACAAGGGGTTAAATCAAGCACAAGAGAAAATAAAGAGATGCATGATGCTGCTGCTGGTATAAGAGCCAGCCACCATTCCAGTTTCAACCATTGCCATCTTCCCTTCTGTACCATGTACTCATTTGCTTTCAGAAGCTTCCAAGTCTTGGGTAGAGATCTATTTATGCTCAAGTAAACTAATAAAGGGCTTTAAATCCTCACAAGCCAACTCATCTAGCAGAAGGAGACTGTCCAGTCTGCAAATATTGACACCAAACAGTGACTGTGTCAATGGGTCAAGCCGCAGCACAGCTGCAACAACATCGTGAAGGCTTGAAATGTCCTCTTGGGCTCAGGGTTCACACACTGATCCAATCAGAGGATTATCAGTTGTCCTAAACACTCATTAAATCACAAGTAAAGAGTGTTTTCTTTTATGGCCTGACACTTCAATGACAGGGTTGAATCATTTTTAAGATTAGAACTGAAGTCAGATTTATTACCATTCAAGACACATGCTGATCTTAACCACTTCAAATTGGGCACCACTGGCTACCTCCAGTCAAGTGACAGAACAGATGAAAACATTCACAGCCATGTTTGCAACCTTCATGCTTATTCTTAAGGGAAACACCTAGCAATGATGAAACATGGATTTTGTCAAAGTAAACTATTTCCTTGACCATAAAAACATTAAAATAAACATGAATACGAATAAAAGCCTGGACATTTCCCCAAGTAACAAAGAAGATAGTTCAGAATATTGGATTCCAAGTGGAACACTGGGGTCAAGTTTTGGTTCTGCAGCTAATTTCTTTTGGTACGTAATTCACCTTCCTAGGTCTCAGTTTTCCCACTGGTAAAAACGAATGTGTTGAAGGAGATGATCTCTAAATACATTACGCGCCTCTACCTGGGAAAAGTTCTAATACAAGAAGAGATCTGGTCAATGGATGAATGGGATTGAGAAGATAGAGCCTGGTCTTGAGCCCTAAAAGTGGTCCATGGTTTCTTTGTTCCAGACAGTGTCCAATCTTTCTTTCCTTGGGCAGGGCAATAAGTCTCATGACCCAGCCTTGGAAGTGGAGGTTGCATGGAGTCATTATTTAAGGGGGCATCAAACCATACCGGTTAAATATTTGGGAATATTACTCCCATTACATTTGCTTATATGCTTGCTTATGGATTCCTTACACATGATGGGCTAAATACATATGTAGTAAGTGAATTAATGTATGAACAAATGAAATGTGAATTCTGTGGGCCACATTTTAATGTAGCCAACATGATTGTTCTTGTCTATTTGGGCATTAGCAGAAACCAATAAATGAAAGAACAGATATGTGAAGATGAGATCTTTAGTATGCATTACTAACAAATATGTAGTTAGAGTTATTACATGATAAGCATTATGACACCATTATTAAATGAGCAAGTAATGTATACAGGATAATGGACTTTTTTAAGGATAACATATAAGAGATTCTTATGCCATTCTGAAGCCTGGGATTAAGACCTCTGCCATTTGAATCAACTGTTTGTGTCTCATGATACCAGTCCCTATTAATAGTTTTGCTGGCTAGCTGGGGCTCCAAACATGTAAGCAACTCCTCTGCCCCAACCCATCCCAGTATATGTTTCCATCCATTTGAGATACAGGGAAAGATTCTTACAGGAACTGAGAAGTAAAGAAGGAATTCTGACACCAATGGGCAAGGTAGGAAGGAAATGAGGGTCAGAGTATTATGAGGATAGCGTGACATATGTTCCCCATCAGTGTGGTGTACTCATTAGCAGCTGGGATCTAGAAATAGATTGCTGGTTTGAATTCTCACTGTGCCATTTCCTAGCTGGGTAACCATGAGAAAGATATGTTCTCTGGGCTTCGGCTTCATCATATGTAAAATGAATGCTCATATCCAACCTGTTGGGTTACTGCCTGGATTAAATGATATCACCATTGCCTGGCACTTAAAAGAGTGCCTGGCATACAGTAAGAACTCAAAAATGTTGGCTGTTACTATTATCTGGCCTCTTGAATTGAGTTTGAGCCCATATGATTAAGAAAAGAAGAGTTAGAAAGGGTTTTCAGGAAAGACTTAATGAGAGCCTGCGTGAGAGGTATGGGCCAGAAGCTGAGTCAACTATTCAAGAAAAACTTTGTGAAATGCTAGGTACAACACATCCAGAAATAAATGGTTTCTGAGTAGAAGGCATCCATACTCTGAATGTCTGCCCAGAAACTAAACAGCTACAGCACCTTGAGAAGTAAAAGCTTGGGATGCATCCAGAGGTAGAGGGCTTAATATAAATAATAGTGCACATTTATTGAGCACTTACTGCCTGTTAGGCTTGACTTTAGTTGTGTGGATTGGCTTATTTGGGCATGAAGGGTAGGAGAAGAGATGCTGCTGCTCCAAGCAACTCTGAAATCAGCAGCCTTGGGCAAGTGTGAGCAGGGAGGGACTGACTGGTGTGTAAGAGCATGTGAGTCATCTCTTTAGGGGGACCTCCTGGGGAAAACTGGGAAGCATGACTGAGGTGAACTAATTCCAGCTATGAAGGTGGTAGCAACTCATGCCTTCAACTGCAGATACCAGAAAGAAGTAACTGGTACTTATTAACCCGAGGTTGGTAGGTGCCTGCTATTTGGATCACTCATCCGAACTGTGAAGGGTGGACTTGCTTCAGGGCTGTAGCATTTACCAACACATGGGCCCCATTCAGTTTCTCTAGGCGAACCTGGGACCAGATCGTAACTGCATGAAGTCTTCACTGCATTCGACTCCTAACACCACGTCTGAATTTCTGTTTGGCTTATAGTTTTAAATTATTTTTATTTATTTAACAAATACATATACAGACCCAGTGCTGTGTGCCTGGTAGTTTAAATGATTTATGAATGTTAACCTATTTAATCTTTATGAACTATCCTATAGATACTTTCCCAATCTCTACTTTATAGACTAGGAAAGTGAGGGGAAGAATTAAGTTCACTATCAGCTGACACATAGGGTAAGGGACAGAGCAGGGACCCAAGCCCAGGCAGCCTTACTTCCCAGCCCACGTGCTTAGCTCTGCTACTACAAGCTCCTATATCTTAGAGGGATGTGGTGGAGGAGGTATTTGTTTTTAAGTATTATTCTCCATCTAGTGGCGGCTCTTTCAGAAGGAAAATAAAAAGAAACAAAACATCCTGGGAACTCAGAGGAAGTAGACACCTCAAGGCACTGCCAGGTGCCTGCCTGACATTCCGAAGTCACTTTAGAGCAAACCCTTTGCCAGGGATTACTTTTCCACTCACTGTTCTGAGAATGATTAGGCAATGCTCTATTGTGTGCCCAGAGTGTATTTTGCTGCAAAACTGATTGTCAGACTGTGTCCCACTTATCTTCCTATCCAGGCAAATCCTAAACTGAAAGCCAACCCATTTGTAAACACCTACTATTGCCCATCTCTTCCCTTTCGGGGGCTCAAATCAAAGTGGCTACTTCCATCACTGAAGCCCCTGCAGAGAGGCAGTTTCCCAATAGCTGCCTTTTCCAAATAGTGTCCCTTCCAAGGAGCATGCCACGGCAATGCGACCTGTCCCCATTCAATCTGGTGCCTTTCAGCCCCCAGGGAGCAAGGCAGCAAGCACCGTGCAACACAGAAGACCTGGGCTCCCGTTCCAGCTCTGCGGACTGCTGGTTTGTATGGCCTTGGTAAATCATTTAACTTCTCTGCACCTCAGTTCCTTTGTCTATAACCTGAAGGATTATAGATGGCCTAGGAGAGATCTGTGCCCCCACCCAGCATCAATGTAGTTAGTAAAGATCTTTTGTTTGTTTGTTTGTTCTTTGTTAATCTTCACCCAAGGATTTTCTTTCCATTGTTTTTTAGAGAGAGTGGAAGGGAGGAGGGGAAGGGGAGAGAGAGAGAGAGAGAGAGAGAGAGAGAGAGAGAGAGAGAGAGAGAGAGAGAGAGAGATTGATTGGTTGCCTCCTGTACACACCCTGACTGGGGCTGGGGATCAAACCTGCAACCCAGGCACATGCCCTTGACAGGGAATCAAACCTCAGTCTTTCAGTGCTCAGGTTGAAGGTCTAACCACTGAACCTCATTGGCCAGGGCAAGATCTTTTACTACTTACCCTACTAGGTTCTTTAGCAGCCACTTGTGTCAAAAGCAAACTAAGAGGCTCAAACACTGGTCTCTAGTGGGATGGTTCACCAACCTGTGGCTGGTGAGAGGCAGCTACTCACACTCTTCCCAAACACCCCTTCCCCTTCATTTCACCTGTCTATACGCTTTACTTCTCTGTCCCTCCATCCCCTTTTATCACTCCTCAACATACTCCCTCTACCACTACCCACCTCCAAAATTTAAAGAGTAATCTTTGGTTCAAAAGTAGAAAATCTTTATGTGAGTGACAAAACCACAAAATATAGAGGTCATATTTTAGTCCATGGCTTTCTTCAAATTTAGACATGAAAACCAGGTTGAGAAATTGCTCTCTATTCCCCACCTAGCACGGTTATCTCTTCTCCTGGACCGTAACACCAACTAGGTAACCCTGGGCAAGTTACCTCAGTCTTTGAATCCTGGTTCTATAAAATGAGGTTCAAATACTTACTGCATAAAGTTGTGAGTGTTAAAATTTCAGCACCTGGCACAGTGTCAATTCTTGGTAATCATTATGTGTAAATATTCAGTACTGATATTCTCTATACTGAAGTTTATCCAGAAGGCTCTGGAATGCGAGTATGCACAGTGCTGGCAGCCTGGTCAGAGGCATAAAGGGGCAGGAGTGGAGTTTTTTCCTCAGAGGACTAAACTGCCCTCACCTCATTCTTCTGACTCAGACCTTTGCCAGGGCTCAGGATTTAAAAACACACAAAGACTCCTGGGTGGTGAGTAACAGGAGGAATTTGAAATGAGCCTCTTCCCTTTCTCTGAAGGGTTGAGAGACAAACAGTAGTTTTCCAAGAATGGGGGGAAATACACACAGCCCATCACAAACTTGTGGTTGTCCTGGGCTGCAGACCAATGTGCTGTTTGATAAGGACCTCAGGTGGGTAAGCGTCACAGTGAGGAGCCAGCTGTCATAGAGCATTTTCTTGTAGGAGTAAATTAAACAAGTCAGCGCACTGAATAGCTCTGTGATTCATCAGAAAAACCAGAGGGCAATTCATAAAAGAAGGAAACAGCAAATCCATTCCACGCTGCTCTCATTCTGTCAGTCAAAGCCAGCAGGAGGGGTAAATAAACCAGCACAGCGTCCTCCTGGCCTGGATCCCTGTTCCATCCTTGCTAAGAAATCTTTCAGGACAAATGGTCTGGAGGGGACCTGTGTGCTATTTTCTGATGGCTGTGTTAAAGGAGATAGAGTCTGAAAGTTTGGACCAACTTGGTTTGCGAAAGCAGGACACTGATGCTTGCCCTTATGAGCTGGCACAAAAGCCTGATGACCCAGCTTGGTTCCCTCCCCGCCAGCCCCCCATCTGAGCAAAGTTCCTACACGGCAGAGCCTAGGCCCCTGTACGAAACAGAGCACATGGCCTTGACTTCAGCCAGTTCAGGAGTCAGGGGCAGGCCGGAGAAATCAAGTGAAGCTGCTGGACAGCCTTGCTGCTAACAATTGCCCAAAATGTCCATCTTCTTCCTCTGATTCTTAAACTTAAAAAAAAAAATTAATAAGTGGATTCATCCCATGTTCTCTGGAACCTCACAATATCCAGGTTACAGAGAACATTTTGGCATTTGCCAGATGAGATGGCATTTGGGGATTTGGGAGAAAACGTGAAGTGATTAAGTACAAATTGGGAGTTACAGAATAGTCACGGGGATGTAAGTACAGCATAAGGAATACAGTCAATAGTATTCTAATAACTATATATGGTGTCAGATGGGATGATCACATAGTAAGATAAAATATATGTATAAAATCAACTGTAATTAAAAAATAAAAAATACTTTACATGTTATTTATTTTATTTTTTGTTAATCCTTACTCAAAGATACCTTTTCCATTGATTTTTAGAGAGAGTAGAAGGGAAGGAGGGAGAGAGAGAGGGAGAGAGAGAAAAACATCAACGTGAGACACATGGATTGGTTGCCTCCTGCACATACCCCAACTGGGGCCAGGGATATAACCTGCAACCCAGGCATGTGCCCTTGACCAAGAATTGAACCCTCATTCCTTCGGTGCATGGGCCAGTGTTCTAACCACTGAGCAACACAGGCAAGGGTGAAAAATACATTTAAAAAAATATTCCACCCTGACAGGGATAGCTCAGTGGTTGGAGCATTGTCCTGTACACCAAGAGGTTGTGGGTTCAATCCCTGGTTGGGGCATGTATGGGAGGCAACCGATCAATGTTTCTTTCTCACATCAATGTTTTTCTCTCTCTCTTCCTTCCTCTTCTCTCTCTAAAATCAATAAAAACATATACTTGGGTGAGGATTAAAATATATATGTGTGTGTGTATATGTGTGTGTGTGTGTATATATATGTTGTTCAGTGTCAATATCCATCACCCTTCACTGTTAAGTCATCCCCACTCACAGTGGCTCTGAGTCTCCTGAATCTGTCCTTGCACTATATGCCGTCTGCCCACTGCTCCAGGAAGGTGCTATGGGGATGGTCATAGAGGTGTCATCTCAATAATAAGATCCTTGGATCCCAGAGTTGGCTCTCTAAACTCCTTAGTATTCTGGGGCGAGTGTGTGGACAGAGCAGGGACAATATTCAAGGAATCCCTTGGGGTCATTAAAGGAGCTATAGGACACAATTTTCATTGTGACTCATGCCTACCCTTGACAAGTGTTATAGACTAAATGTCTGTGCCCCACCCCCAAATTAATATGTTGAAGCCTGACCCCCAAGATGATGGTATTAGGAGATGGGCCCCTTTGGGAGGTGATTAGGTCATGAGGGTAGAGCCCTTAGGAATGGGATTAGCACCCTCATAAAGAGACCCAATAGAGCTCCCTCTCCCCTTCCACTATGTGAGGACACAGCTAGAAGACAGCCATCTATGGACCTAGAAGCAAGTCCTCATCACACTGAATATGCCAGCATCTTGATCTTGGACTTTCAGCCTCCAGATCCATGAGAAACAAATTTCTATTGTTTATAAGCCACCTACCTTATGGTATTTTGTTACAGCAGCCTGAACGGACTAAGACCATAAGCAAATCCCAAACCTAATTAAGACATTCCAGCATCCAGGTCAGTTGTCAGGAAAGGCAACCCAGAGGAGGCTCACGGGGGTAGATTGGGGCAGAAGAATAAGCAGTCTGTGGGCGTCAAAAGGGAGAAACGGTCACAGCAGCCCTGGGCTGTTCTCCCCTGAGCGAGCATCACACTAAGCACAGAGTTGCTGCATTAATTACATGTCTCCTCACTAAAGATTCTCTCCCCAAGTGTCTACAAAAACTAATGAGCGCAATCACAGCACATCTCAAAACATTTCACCTGCCAAGCACTTTGCAAGATTAGCTCATTAATCCACACTGCCCTCCCGTGACGCTGGTACTTATTAGGCCTAGTTCAGAGATGGGGCAACTCAGCAGAGATGAGGCAAGTGTCTGGAGTCCCTGGTGCGTGGCAGCCCTTCCGGGTCTGCAAAGCGGAGCACAGGTCCCTGAGCAACGTTATTTCTGTCTTTACTTTTATTCCCATATTCCCATTGACATGAGTATCCCTGAAGAGGGTAGATATATATTGGCTGGATCTTTATGTCATGACATTCTGTGCTGGTCAATTCTTTGTTCTGGGCGGCTGTCCTGTGCCTTGTAGAGTATTTAGCAGCATCCTTGGACTTTACGGACTAGATGACAGTAGAACTTTCCTCCAATTCTGACAACCAAAAATCTCTCCAGACATTGCCAATGTTCTCTAGGGGGTGAGATTTGCGGGGCATAAAATAGCCCCTAATTGAAAACCATTGCTTATCCTTCAAGCAGTTTCTCTTCAAGTCAGATAGAGGAGCTTCCTTAAGATGATCAATAATATTTTCAGGTACAATACCATTGAATTGCTACAATAAATGTTCCCATTTCTGCTTCCCTGGATGCTTAGAATTCCAGGGGTGTGTGCGTGTGTGTGTGTGTGTGTGTGTGTGGCTATGCAGGGTAGTTTCATGCAAATACTCAGAAAAACATAAAGTAGGAAAAGCTGTTTGAAAAATGTTCCCCAAAAGATTAATGACATAAATAGAACACATTCACAGAAGAGAAAAAATGAGGAAGGAGAAAAAAATCCTATTTTCATACTTGAGAGTACAGTTTAACTGCCTTTATTTTCTTTCTTATCATGAAGAGACTCCAAGAAGTATAGTTGCAAATATAGTCAAAAGTTAATGACACTATTATAAATTATATCCTTTTACTACTCTCTGGGGGAACACAAAGAATTTCAGGGTGAATAGATGTGTATAAATGTGCATGTTGTAGCCCATATACAATTCATATCATCGAGCTAGCACTACATATAATGAATTCACACGCTGTGTCATGGAAATAATCAAGAAAAGAACTATTTCTTCTTTGGAATTCCTAAGCAGCACTTCAGTTTCAGAATTGCTAGCACAGTGTATTGAAAAAGCACATTTGATTCAAGAGACTTAATGTCTGGGGCCAGCAGATAGACGCAATTAACAATGGAGTCAGAGCAAAAACATGCAGGGAAGACATACTTGGCTCAAATTCTGTAAATCACGTCTATGGCTGAAGAGAGGGAGGTTAAAAAATAAGAGGTCAAGACCTTGGAATTTTTTAAATTATTATTTTATACACTGCATGTCTCTTTCAGACAGACAAGGCTGTGCGCAGCGTGTTCTTGTGAATACATGTCCTCAGGTTTAAGAGAAGAAAGAAGCAAAGCAAGGAAAACAGGCAGCTCCAAGGTGAGCCCTCATATACCGTCTCACTGAATCCTTCTAATATCCCTGGGCAGTGGATGCTCTTGACCCGTTTTAAAGATGAGGAAACCAGAGTCTCAGTAAGTAACTTGCCCAATTTCAAGTGATAAAGTAAAGACACTATAGCTTGGGCTCGACTGTTAAATTGCAAGGCCGTCCTCTTACTCAGAAGCCACTACGGGTAGGCTCTCTGGCCAAACTATCTATTTTTATTTCCAGAATGGACTACTGTTTTACTTTTCTTTTAGTGTCTGCAAGTCAGCCAATTAGGAGCTCATTTAATAAATAACTTCCCTTAAAATTCTAAAAGCTGGGAGTTAGATGATTATACATCATGTACATGTTAGTGTAAACAAGTACAAGCAGGTGAACAGATTTTATCATTTTAGATTTGAGCCCTGACTCTCTGGTTTACTAGCTGTGTCTCCTAGAGAATGTCACTTACCTTTGTGGAGACTCAAATACCTTATTAGGAAATAAACAGAGCTGATAATTCAACCTGGCCACCTGATCACTATGTGTAATTATTTATAGAAAATAATGCCTCTGGATCCTAAGTAACTGATTTACAGATGCTAGAATATGTTCTAGCATTAAAAAGAGGATATGGGGGTTTTAAGTATCTAGCCATTTATTAGTGAAATTACCTGTCTGGGTTGCATAATTTGTACACTGTTACTTACCTATGTTGTCATGATTTTGATATGGGTATCAGATGGGATAATATATGTCAAAGTGCTTTGGAAAATGATCAGAAGGGTGCTATTATTATTATTGTTATTTAAATGTGTGTATGATTTTCAAATAAGGAAAAAAAACTAATTACTGTGATATGTGTGTGTGTGTGTGTGTATTTTTTTTTCTTCAAGTCTAAAATATAACTGTCATCTTATGATACTTTTCAATAAAAATGTCATGCAGCAAAGGGCAGATTTTCCCAATGTTATAGGCCACTTGTACTGCCCACAGTAATACATACAACAAATCATCAAATGTGATTTCTTCTGATAGATGTCTTTGTATAATCAATGAACACCTTAGACCTTTTTCATCCATAATGCTTCAGCTCTACATCTATTTATTTTCTGCAAATAGGCCTAAACACTGCAAATGTAATATATTGTAAGATTCCCTCAATTCATTTGTTTTTTCATTCATCTTTATTAAAAAAATGGCAATGAAATTGCTATAGTTCTTCATTTGCCACCTACCTGCCAGAGGCTCCAACAAACTAGTGAAGATTAATATTTGAAGAAAATCACTTAAGTTCTGAAATATTTGATGCATTATGAAATCTACACAATACCCCTATGGAAATGCAAATCTTTGTTGCTCTTCATTTGCAATTCATACACATGAGCAAGACAGTCAGAGGCAATGTTCTGCCCAGGCTAAGCCAACAGCCAATAGAAGCAAGTCAGCATTTCCTGAGATGCCAATCCATCTGGGGAGCTAAGGCTAATTTTTCAGAATTTTTACACATTTTGTTTATCCTCATTTTATAATGGTCCAAATCAAGTGGCAATTGCATTTTAAAATAGTTTTATATTTGAAGCAACCATTGGGTAATATTTATCCACTAAACACAACTCTTTGGGAGAAAAGCCAAGGACAGGTAGGTTGCCAGTGACAAAGCTATCTGAGGTTTGCATAAAGAAATTAGAGAACAAGAGAGAGGAACCTCAGATGAATTCCTGCTGCTCTTCGTAGTAAGATGATTGCATACTGAGCTGTAAAGTCATGCTACAATAGCTCTGTGAAAGCCACTGGTTGGACAAGGCCATGAGATAGGGTGGTGGCTCCTCATGAAGGAGTGAGGCAGTATTACTAATGCCACACTATTCATAAACTCAACAAAGGAAATATTTGAAATGTAACCACATCATAGGTTAGTTGCATGAGGAAAACTGGCTCCTTTATGAGGTCTTAAAATAGTCCATGGTTGTATGTTTCCTATTGCTGCTGGAGCAAATTGCTACAAACTCAGTGGCTTAAACAACCTACTTTTATTATGTTTTGTAGGTCAAGAAGTTTTATAGGTCAGAAGTCTGACATGTATCTCACTGGTCTAAAATCAAGGTGTAAGCAGGGCTGTGTTCCATTCTAGAGGCTTTGGGGGACAATTTGTTTCCTTGCCTTTTTTCAGCTTCTAGAGGTTGCCCAAATTCTTGGCTCATAGCCCCTTTCCTCCATTTTCACAGCCAGTAGAGAAGCATTGCTCTGACCTCCAACATCTCTTCTCTGACCCCAGCAAGAAAAAGGTCTCTGCTTCTAAAAATGTAAGTGATTACATTGGGTCCACCTGGATAATCTAGGCTACTCTCCCCATCTGAGAGCTCTCAACCTCTATCACATTTACAAATTCTCTTTTGCCAGGAAGGTAACAGTCACAGATTCTGAGGGTTAGAATGAGAACATCTTTGGGGAGCTGTTAACCTGTCTACCAAAATTGTCCTCAATTTGAAGATTCCCAAATCTATTACCCATCTATTGCCTTTAACAGGAAAATCCCTCCCACCCACTGTGGTGAGAGATTTTGCCTGCTGCATATTAACCCTAAGAACCCATTATTATCATTACTCATTCATGTAGCAAACTCTCTAAGTTTCTCCTGATGGATGCTATTATGACAATTCTTAGGATATAGCTACTCTCTATCACAACCTTCTTCTCTATTCTATTCTTTTTATAATATTGGTTTTGGGATATGTTTGAATTAAATCATTGTCTTATTTATTTAATGATCGGCATCTATAAAAATCTTAAGCTAAATGAGAGGGCAGCAAGGTGTTTTGTGACATAATAGGCATTTTTAAAATCACACTTTATCGGCGGCTATTGGGGTAAAAGTAACCAGTCTTGTACTGAAGACTGCAGAGTGACAATGTCATAGAATTTCTAAAGTCTCATCAGTGGAACTGTTATGGTTGTTATTTAATAATTATATTAATTAGTACATTTATAATTAATTTTCACTTTATCCAACCACCTTGGCAGAAGAGTCATAAAGAGACCTGTTATTCTGATCAGGTTAGGATAGGCTACGATACAGCAATACACAAATACTGATATCGCAAAAAAAAAATCTAATAAAATCAGGGTTTATTTTTCTCTCATGCAAAGCCCAGTGCAGTTCAGGTAATCTTCCCCTATCTTGTAGTTACACCATCAGGAAAGTTTGGTTGCCAAGGTCGCTGTAGGTAGGAAGAGAGAGATGGAGAAGGTATACCTGCTCTTAACCGACTTGGCTAGGAAGTAGCCCACGTCACTTCCCCTCACAGGACTGGCTTGAAATAACCACAAGACACTAACTTATTTGCAAAGGAGGCTAGGAAATAGAGGGGAGTGCTGGGTCATTGGTGAGGGCTAGCTGTCTTTGCCACTCTGTCACCTTCCTACCCTTCATTGACTTCCTTTGCCTTCTTATTTCAAAAGATGAGCAAATGGAAGTAGAAATAAAAGTGATCTACAGCTAAACCAACCAAACCACCCTCTATCTTCACACCTCCACTAGTGTTCTGCCATTCTGAAGCTCTGGAATTTTCTGAAGGTAGGATAAGTTTCTCTCTTTAAGAGAGGGTCTCTCAAGGTTGCCTAATATGACTAATTTCCATCAAAGTCATGGCAATTTCAGTGACTTACACCTTGAAGTTACATCATTTGTCTTTCCCTGAATGATTTACTCTTAGGATGGTCAATAAGGTGACTCATTCAAAGCTCATACTTCACAAAGGAGCTTGAATGTCACTTTCTCAAATATGTTTAAAGTTAATATTCTAATCAATTTAATTTGCAAATATTTTACTCAGATAGTCATCTTAGGCTCTGAAACATCTTCTTGTTGCTTTTTCAAAATGTACCTCTCCTGAGGACAATGAAGTAACCAATTCTGCCACCTTAAAGACCTTGGGGATTTGAAATTATAAAGACAGATGAAAAAATGCCATGTAACAGTAAAGATTCCCTGTTACTCTGCTGATCCACGTTCAAGTATTCAATCATCTCTTCCTCATATCATTTTCTTCCTACAAAATTCAACAAAATTATTTTTGCAAATGAAATATTAAACTAAATCATATAAAATGTATCAACTCACATAAGCTGGTGATTTCTTTATTGAGTGAATGAAATTAGCAGTATTCCCTGCTCATCTTTTCAAATTAAAATAGAGCCTGGATTCTAGGGAGAAGTGAATTCTAACTTTTTCAGAGACCCTTCTAGATCCAAACACTAGACACAGATGTGACAAGAGTTATGGTGGGACCTCATCTCCATATACCTTCATTCTGGTGCTCTGGGTGGTCAGAATTGGTTTCAGGGTTCTTAATTATAACAGGGCTCTGTGTCCTCTGGAGAAATGGGTATGAGGACTTTAGTTTCTTTGATAAAGTCTCTGGATATCAAGACTCTGACTATCTCCTAGAGAAGTTGAGATTCACTCAGTTATTCAATAAATACTTTATAGACCTCACTAGTGCCCTTACATTGTACTAGAATCTGTTTTACAACAATGAATAAGAAAGACACCATCCTTGACCTTTCAAGGGTAGAGTCTGATGAGAATGATGCTAAAGGAAATAGTGAAGGGAAGAAAAAAAAAGCTCCAATAAAATAATTATGCATAAATGCTGATTGCCATGGAGAAAATAAACAGTGCGAATGTTTATTACATTAGCTAATACAGAGAATTCCAAAAAGAAGTACTGTGCACAAATGGGGCACACCACCTGGAGACTGCTGTGGACAAAGGGCTGGTGTCCTGCTCTATATACAAACACAGGGGAAGGTACCAGACAGGCCATCAGTTCAGGCCTGGGGAGCCACACAAGTGAGCAGTTCCCTGAAGGGGATAGCAGAACTCAAGGACCAGCCTCAGCCCAACTCTTTGCAGCTTATAATCAAAACCATTTCTTGAAGATTGACCTCAGCTCTAAGCATGGCACATGTGTGAATTCATTTTACATATAAGGGAACTGAAGCACAGAGAGGTGAAGTGACTCAGCTCAGAACACACAATAGCAGAGTCAGGCATCAAAACCAGACTGACCCCACTCTGCTATTTTACCTTAAGAGAGACACAGACTCCTCTGGGGAGAGGAGAGGGTGTGGAAAAACCTGAAGCTTGGAGAAAGAGAAAGGAGCACCCAGCCAGTCACCTCGGAGGCTGTTAGAGCCAAATGGTTCTGAATCTAATCAGGACTCTTCATATTTATATGCATGACTGGAGAAACAAGGGCTGAACCTCAACCAGAGTGCTGAGGGGATGAGATGGATGCAGGAAGGGACAATGGAAGAAGAGCCACTTCCTCATTTTAGAAACATAATAATTAATGCATGCAGCAATGTTGATTTTTTAAGTGCTTCCTGCCCAGCCCAACTCCCAACACCTGTAAAACCCCTAGACCTGCCAACAATGCAGGCCAGGGTGCACGAAGGCCATTCCCAGGAGTCATCTGACCCACCCTTCTCCAGAGCCTCTCCCTTCTTCTGTTCCAGTTTAGCACCTGAAGCTCAGATTGGTTCTTACTTTTGTCCTCTGGTCTTGGTATTGGAATTTCAGTTTCTAGGTTGACATCTGTCTCTCCCTCAATCTTGGGTCTTGAACCATTCTAGCAGGTAATCCTTGTTTCCTTCAGTCTCTGGTAGGACACTTTCTGTGCTAGTCAATACTTCAGAGCCCAAACTCGACTCTAGCTGGTGCCAGGCAGTTCCACCCTGTCTCTGTGAGGAGCAGGTCTGACTTCCTGGGTGCCAGGCTTTCTGCCCCATCCCAGGCACATGTAGACCATCAGGAAAACCTCCCATGAATCAGTGACCTTTCAGGACTTACAATCAGGTGGTAGGACCTAGACCAACTGAGAAACAGCTAATAGTACTGCCAAAGCCTCAGCCTCTCCCAATAGGACTAAAGATAACAAAATCCACCTAGACTTTATAAGGAAATGATAAAAATGCACAATATTGTATGGTGGAGATGGACACAATATGTCAGGAAATATGTCCAGCAATGTTGCCTTTCTTTTTAGCCAAAGTATTCAAACACAACAACACTATTGGTGGCCATTTGAATATGTTGAGCCTGTGTCAAATATATTGGGCAATGCAAAGAAGGGGAATATAGAAAGGACAAAGAAAAGAAAATGTCTAAAAGCAGAGAATCAGGCCAAGTTACACTGTCCAATGATATTTAAGTTGTTTCCATGTGTCCTGAAGTTTTCGCCTTTTCTTATGTGTAACGAGACTTACGTTAGACAATAAAGGTGGTTGAATGCAAACATCTCTGTATTTAGGTGAAAATTAGAGACTTTTTTCTATCTGGAGTTCATCCCAGATCTTAAAAAACACAACATGGTAGAGTGCTACAAGACTCCAAGGCTCTGGCTTTGGCCCTGACGATGTTTGATGTTGGCCAAGTCACAAGAACTCTGGGGGATATTTTTTTTCCTACCAGAAAACAGTATTTTATATCAGTTAACCTGAGAGGACCCTCTTAGCTCTAAAAGTCATGCCTCGATGTCATGACAATGAGACACTGCCTGAGACACCGGCCACCTGGGGACACTGTGTATTTCTGAGAGCTGAAGGAAAACAGTTTAGTGGAAGTTAAATGTGACCAGGTTCACAATCTGAGTTTGACTCAAGTTGGACACTTCCTCTAAGGATCCTTCCCAAGACCCCCTACAAAAGCTGCTTGGCACAAACCTCACCACCCTCTTTTGCTTTCCTCCCCACCTCTTGGGAAATTTATTCAGGGGGAGAGCTCCCTTCAGAATCCCTTAATGAGAAGGCCCAGGCTTTTGGCCTTAGAGCTCAGGAACTCTGTGTCCTGCTTTTCAAGGTCCAATTTGTCACCTTGGCATTCTGCCTCTGATTTCCATTCTTGCTCTGAAAAGTTTGAAGCTGTTTAAAATCATGTGAGGAAAGCTGGCCCCTGAGTCATGGGCCCCACAGGCAGGAAGAAGAGGTACGAATCCTCACATGCCCAGAGTCAGAGAGGGCTGTATTTTCTATTTGCTTATCTGTTGACTTCTCTTTGGCTTTAAGCCTTGATCTTCCTTGGCAAGGTGATCAGCAGTGTGTATGCCCCTCTATTCTTCACATCCCACAGGTCCCACATTTGGGGGAGAGAGTGTTACAGTGTTACAGGCACAGTGCCCACCTGTCCCAACCAGAGGAGATGCTCAGGAGAAGCCCTCTCAGTTGTTAGGGAGAAAAGATTGAATCTGAATCTGAGCCTCAGGAAGGATGGACAAATCAGATCTGAGACAGAGAATCTGCTCAACAAACAGAGAAGCAAGTCGTTCCCACACACAATTATACTGTACTCTCTGTTCAGTCTCCCTTTTCGGTCTCTCTTCACCTCATGCCAAGTTGCCTACTGAGGACACTCTGTGTTGAGTCACAAGTTCTTTGCCTGTCAGGAAAGGGGGTCCCAGCCCAGCAGGGCCCAGGGACAGGGAAGCTCAGACTTTCTGACTTCTCAAGGTCATTTCCTCCCAATGGCTCCAGCTCTGCACTAAAACACTACAGTTTGGTTGTAAACATGGCAATTTAAATTCAACACCAAAAGAGCACACATGGAGAGGTTCTATGGAGAAGATGAGGAAAGAATCTGGCTTGCTCCCTGCCTGGGGTTTGAACGGGGCCATGCATTTTCCAGCTGAGCATGTGAAATAGGCTGTGAGTTTTTATAGCTCCCAGAGCTTTGTGCCTGGCCAAATGAAGAGGTTGATTCCATCCTGTCTGACAAATGTTACAAGGAGACAGGCAGCTAGGAGAGTGGGAGGGCAATCTTTATTTTCTGCGTTTTTGCATTTAGTTTTGTGTTCCCAGAATGAAATGTATGGATTTCTTTTTCTCAGTTAATCACAGCTGTACTGTTGTACCTCTCCCCTTCCTGTTTAGTACTTTAGTTTCCTTGATGCATAAGTTGGGGAAGGCATTGGCACCTACCAGGGTGCCAGCCATTTCAGGCTATTCTGAGCACCTGGCTCCATCACAGGATAACTGTTGGCCTTGATTTGTATTTAGAAAGCATGAGGTCCATTCAACCCCAACTCACTATCAAAGTGAACTATTTCCCAGAGGAAGTGGGGTTTTTCAACTTTTATAAAACTCAGGCAGAGAGTCTGAATTTACTACTCATAATGTTCTTCCTTCATACTTCTTCCAAGAGAGACAGTTACTCATCCTATCAGATGGCATTGTGAAAATCACAGAGCCAGGATGTTCCAGATTTGGATGGAAGCTCAGATGGTGATAATGATGTTGATGGTAATAGTGAATGCTTACCACATGCTAGATGTTCACATGCATTACCTCATTTAATCCTCATGCTACACTATGAAAGAGTCTATTATTTTCCCCATTTCATAGAATCGGAGGGTCAAAAACAAGTAACCTGCTTAACACGACAGTCTTCCAACACAAGTCTGTCTGTCTCAAAGCCACATTCGTGACCACTGCACATTCTTGCCATCTAGTGCAAATCCCACGCTTTACAAATAAGGAAACTGAGGCCCAGAGGGATGCCATTGTTCAATGTCACCATATTAATTATGGTAGAATGAGTGGGCCTGCCAGGGCTCCTGACAACTCTATACTACTTTGAGTAGACTTTGACCCACCCAGGACATATTGGTCATTTGTTTTTAAGGACAATAATGCCTGGGGCTAGGAGGTGCAATGTGGCCATGGAGCAAAACACATGTGGCAGGGAGGGCGCTGCCCACTTCGCCTGTAACCTCAACTTGGAGGAAAAGCATCATGGCGAGACCCCTCTTCTCTTGCTGGGACAGATTTATTCCATCTCGACCTTAGCAATAAACATTATTAAATTCCTTATCTCTTGGACCTACCAAGGTCAAGCCAACCACGTAAGTGATTTGTATGCATAAATAGCCTAAATTTACACAAATCAATTTTAAAAATTAGTATACAATAGTCATTTCCAAAGAGATTCCATTGACTAATAGTTCTAGTTCTGGCTGTGAAAGTAAGTGATTGGATCCATTATCTCCTTCTGTACTGCCAAACTTTGCTACCAGAGAGGTATTTTAAAATGCCCATGTATCACGATTCTGAAAGTCCTTTAGTGTGTGGATTTTTAAAAAGCTTATGGGCAATTCTCATGTCTTGTTTGAGAACCACTGAGCTAGAAATTGGAATTTTTTGGTTCCTTCTACTAACCAAGTACAACTTAACCATTTTTAAAAATTGTTTCTACAGGATGAATTGTGTCCCCCTCAAATTCATGTGTTGATGTCTTAACCCCTGATACGTCAGAATGTGACTGTATATGGAGAAAGGGTCTTTAAAGAGGTAATTATGTTAAAATGAGGTCATTAGGGTAGGCCCTAATCCAATATGACTATCCTTTTAAGAAGAGACTATTGGGACACAGGTAGACGCAGAGGGAAAACCTGTGAAGGTGACCATCTACAAGCCAAGGAGAGAGGCCTCAGGAGAAACAACTCTGACAACACTTTGACCTCAGACCTCTAGCCTCCAGGACTGTGAGAAAATGAGTTTCTGTTCTAAGTACCACCCAGTCTTTGATACTTTGTTATAGCAGTTCTATTACAACTGTGGTTAAATATACATAACATAAAATTTACCATTTTAATCATCTCCAAGTGTGCAGTTCAGCGGCATTAGGTATATTCACATTGTTGTACAACCATCACCACCATCCATCTCCAGAACTGTTTCAACTCCACAAACTGAAACTCTGCACCCATAAAAGCATTAACTCCCCATCCTAATATTTTCAGAGTCAGCAAAATCCCTTCTTACTTGATTCCAATCCAGATGTGGTAAATTCATACAGAGATGTGTAGGAACAAGAGAGTCGATAAATTATAGGAAATGCATATAAGGATATTTATCAGGGGCTGGCAAGTGCCCTTTATAAAGGTTTTGGGGCTTGATCCAAACCTGATGCAAAGAAGCTCATGGCCTACAAAGCCAACTCTCCTGCTTGCAGACAAGAAAAACTAGCAACTATGGTCCATCCATCCTTCCAGAAGGCTCAGCAGTCTCCAGGCAAGTCCTCTAATAAAACGAGTAATCGCTTTTACTTTAGCCACGAGGAAGCAGCAACAGCTCAGCAGATTAAGTAAAGGTAGGAGAGATGGGGAAACTAATACATTCTAATACAGGCTTGTCACAGGCTTCCAAGGAGATTTTCTCGAGTTACCGCCAATGTTACACAGAGCTAAGCACAATCTAAGAATGTGTGGCAACTTTCAGAACAAAATACAGAAATAAACTACATATATATAAAGAAACTGAGAATCAGCAACACTCAGACTCCAGGTCATATGTGAACTTTGAAACTGGGAAGAGACTGGTTGGATGAGAACACATCTAAGAAGGGAAATGATTGTTTGCCTTTTGATCAATCATTCAGCAGTGGTGAGAATTTGAAAACAGTCCTCCAACTAAAAACATATATTCACAACATCCTCCCTTCTGCCTACTGCTCTCAGGTCCCCCCTCCTTTCCTATCCTTAGATTGTTGAGCCTGGAGACACTGCTTAATTTAAGCCTTAAGTACAACCAGAAAAAGTGGTTTCTTAGAGTTTGACTTACCATCAAAATGCATCCCTCCAGAAAGGATTGTGAAAGCTAAAGTCCAAATAACATTGCCACTGGACACTTAGAGCTGTATCTTCAAAGGATACTTGTGGGTTCCAGGCATGAGCCTGAAGCTCAAAGTCACAAATTTGAAGGGATTATCCACCAGCAGTGTCAGTGGAAAGCAGTACTCCATACATATCATTCACAAGCTACTTCTCCAACTGTATTTCTCAGCTAAATCTCCCAACTTCAGATCTGGGCTCCTAGTAAGAGCTGACTTTAACTTAACAAGGTTTCAGTGTTCAAATGGATTCACATTGGAATGACCACTGCCAAATTTTGCAGTTATTAAGGTGGCAGAGTTCAAATTGGAAATGGCTGAAAAGTTGATCACTGAAAAGAAATAAGGCTAAATATAAAGGAAATTACATAGCACACTTAATTACAGACTCATATCATTTCTTTAATCTATATATTCTCATATCATGGTAAAGGTAAAAAAAGACTGGGGAAAGTAATTAAAAAAACACAGAGAAACTAGGGGAAAAATCAAAAAGGGAAGACTTTTTTGGATTGGCCCCAAGTGTTGGTTTTCAAAACTCTTGAGTGTTTATTTTCTCTTATGTTCACTTCCATTTACTCACCACCTTATAATTAGAAGAATTCCTTTGATTGTGTGTAATGTTGACCTTCACTTATTTACTTATAATAGTGTTGTTTCAATAACTTTGTTTATTTTGCAAATCTGTCTTGTAGGTCATTGGATCTGAACTCTAATTTAGAAATATGCAAGTACTTGCTTTGGAATCAGATATAATAGTGTTCAATTTGGAATGAGCTTCTTAACTTCTGTAGCAATAACTAAAAATAACTATACTTCATTAAACACATATGCACGGGGCCAAGGGCTGGATGTAGATCATCTCAATTAATCTTTCATCAACCCGTTGATGAGTATGTTATTATTACTACCAGTTCTCTGGTGAGGAAAGTGATATTTGGAGAGGTTAATAACTTGCTTATGGTCAAACAAATAGCTAGTGAGCAAGAAGTTAACTAAACACAAACAATTCAACTATACTGTCTTACCTGGGAGTTTAGTTATCTCAACTATAAAGTATGAGCAAAAATACTTAACTAATAGGACTGTTGTAAAATTTAAATAAGATTGCAGACATAACCAATACTACAGAGGCTGACACAAAGTAAGTACTCAGTAAATATTGGTTGCAAATACTGTACACCTTCATAAGGTGGCCAAAGTTGTCACAATGAATACACCATCAGATAACTCTACTTACTCAGACTTCATGTAGGCATGCCAAATAACACTTTTAGATAGTGATGATGACAACTGGAATATACAGAAACAAAAGAAAAAACAATTATAAAATATTGTTGCAGAGCGAAACACATTGATCTCTCAGCAATAAAATATGTAAATATGTATAGTGACTGTAAAATTTGTGTGGTGCTATATGCCCTTGTGTAGCACTTATTCTATATGTTTGTGTGATGATAATATGCCTTGATTCTTCATTCCTGCCTTCTTGCCCTAGAAAACTTCTATTCATCCTTCATGTCCCACCTTCAATGCTTCTTCCCCGGAGAGGCCTTCTACATCCATAAAAGGGCACTGCCCTCTCCTCTGTACTGCTACAGAACTCCACTAGGTACTCTAGAGCAGTGACTAGGTTTCAGGAAACTTTGATACCCAGGTCCAACACAGGGCCTGGATACATAAAAGGTGCACAATAATTGTTTATTTAATGAAGGAACATTTTGAGTTGATTTCAAATTCCTAATAACCTGAATACCTGAGGTCATGTAAAGCAGGGTTTAATATATCTCATGCAGTCTAACATTCATTGGACTTACTGCATTAGAAAAAGCAATGCCACTTCTCAATATGGCTATACTAAAGGGTCAGACTTGGAGCTATGAGCAAAGTGTACTACAGACTCCCACAGCAAACCCATCAGGGCTCTCCCAACTCCCCTGCCTTGTTCCTATATTCACACTCTTGGGTCTGAACCCAATTCTTGTCTTCACAAAACTCTCTTTAGGATTGAGAGTCACATTGGGGCTATAAGTTATGCTCCAGCAACTGCCAGTTTTCTAGACATGAGAAAGGATATGGCTAGAAAATACTGGTCTGAACAGTGAGGTTCAATTGGGGTACTTGAGGGGAGCACCAGACACTTCGAGGTAAGCTCTCCCTTTAATCTGAATGAAGTTTTCCAAGATTTCACTAGTGAAACAGTGCCCACCCATGGTGGCACACAGGAAGCAGAAACCTAGCTGACACTGCTGCTCCTATCTCAGCCTTGCTGTGGTGGAAAGAGGGCAACTGCAGAGTGACACTGGTCTGTCCCCTGGTTCTATCAAATACTGTCTGCAAGACCATAAGCAAGTTACTCAACTTATCTGGCCATTGTGAAATGGGATAATAATATATCTCAAATCTGTTGTGAGGATTAGAGAAAGTACTATATGTTAAGCACTTACTGTTGGACATAGCACCAACTAGACTCAATAAATATTAGTTAATTTACTCTTCTCCCTACACCAGCTTTTCCTCTAAAATTATCTTACTCTCTCAGCTCATGGTTTAAAATCAGGGATCAGTGCCAGCCAATTAGCAATCAATAGATCAGAGTGTCCACTTGCCTCAAAGGCCAGTAAACTAATCCATCAAATGATGGTGATGATGTTTTGGTCTGAACAGTTTAGGGTGGGAATACTAGTTTCCTACAGATCTAATCAAAACCACAAAATGGCAGATCTGTGAAAGAACTTCGCTTCCTGAAATGTCATAGCCGTGCAACACACCATGTGGACCATTAGAATTCTCCTCATGCATGATAGTGCTAACTTAAGATCAGAAATTGCCCTTTAATATTTTGCCTTTCAAAGCTTTGGCATTCTCATCTAAGCCCTTTTTCTTGGACTCAGTAAACGTATTTGTATTTGACAGGCTGAGAAAAGGAATGCTCAGTAGATATTTCTACTCTCATCCTCTCAACATTGAAAAACACAGTTGAAAAAATAAGAAAAGGGGTATTATAGTTTTGGATTCTATTCTTGCTCAACTATCTCTTAACTGTCTCTTAAATGAAAACATGGACAAGACAAGACCCTTTTGGGTTCCTCAGCAATACTGTCATCTCTCCAGCCTAAGTGAGCCTCCTGCCATTACAAGTTTTCTGCTGAAAATGCATCATTCATATTCATGCTGCTCTCTCTTAAATGATGGCTTAAGAAAATGTGCCAGAAAAAACAAAAATTTTACAATGGGGAAAGAGTTACATGAGGAGAAACAACAATTCCCCTCTCTCTGGTGAGACTATGTATCTAAGAACACCCCAGAAATCAAGCAGCTGTGGTTTCCAGTTGGAGACCTAGAGCACACCTGCCTTGATGCCAGAAGTCACCTTTATTGTTGCAAATGGGTCTTTTTGAGACCACAATCTTTCTCCAGCAGGGGGAGTTGGAAAGCCCTCCTCCAGCTCTGTATAAAGTAAGCCTAAAAAATTAAAACTAAAAAAAATCAGATTGGTTTGGAAGCAGGGAAGAGGCCAAAAAAGGTGGTGTGAGGAAACCAAGTCCACATTGAGAAGTTTGCCAAGGACTAGGGAGGGACAGGAATCTGGTTGCCCTCGTCAGTGAGGCCAGTGAAAGACTTGAAATGATGGAGGTCACATGGCCTCTTGTTAAGCAATAGGAGCGTCTTTTCATTCTCACAGAGTGTATTTCAGGTTGTCTTTGGGGTTGTGTTCTGTGAGGGTTAATCTTTAATAAAACTGCAAAGCAGGTGAAGTTTATCTTCTAGTTGCACCTAGTAGTGTCCCAATCTTTCTTCTTGCTCCCACCTTACTCTTTGGCATGCCTCCTCTGTGACCCAATCATTCTCTCAGACGGCCATCAGGCCACCCTTACCGAGTGGTGTACCAGTCATTATGATGTTCCTCTTCTGTGTTTCTATGGAAAGTGTGTGTGTGTGTGTGTGTGTGTGTGTGTGTGTGTGTGTGTGTGTAAACACTGATCCCATTGCTGTAATTACAGCTTTCTGATATGTATTGGATCAGCCTGGAAGATAGCTGATTCCTTCCTGATCTTAATGATGGTTTTGGCACTGAATAGTTACTAAATACATTTTTAAAAACAATTAAATAAATTAAGATGTTAGTTGATTACACTTTAAGTATATTTTCTCTCAGACTAGATAAGCAGAAATGGTTGCCTACAAAGGATCACAGACGTTTTAGATCCATGGAGTGAGATGCCAGTCAGGGCGGAGGGAGACAGGATAGCCCATCCAACATCTTCTCAGACCAATCATATTGGTAGCTCCCAGCAACTCTTTTAAATAAGACAGTCCCTATTATAAAGGTATTTGTCCTTTCACTAATGAAGAAACAAGTCCCTCTTCACCCTGCCCACACCCCTTTCTTGTTATACACCACCCACTCTGTTGAAACAGCATCCTCAATCTTCTTAAGGCTTTTCTCTCGGCCAGTTTCTGAGTCTCAGGCTTTTCTCTCTGCCAGTTTCTGAGGCCTTTTTTTGCAAAGACTTGGCAAATGGAAAGAATGGTAAATGTCAGGTTTGAGAGAAATAGGCTGTTAAGACAATAATTCTTTTATATCAGAAATGACAAAACAATTCTTATCCAAGAAACTCAAAGAGCCTTCAAGGCTAACGATAGGAATCCTCCCTAGACCCCATGGAGATTCCCTGCATTTATCTTCCATTTTCAGAGAAAATTGATTCTCTAGATGAAATGACATTCTCCAGTGAAAAAATGGGAATAACAGACCCCGAGAAGAAAGACTTATGCCAGCCCACCTTTGCTCATCAACCTTTTCATCCTCACCATTACTTTTTTCAAAAAATGTGAGTATGACCTAGAGTATTTAAACAGGTAGTTAAGAGTGGGGGAATCCACATAATAAAGCTCACAGTCCAGCTTCCTGAAAGTAAAGCTGGCTATTCCATTACTAAAAAAAGAAATTGCAAAATCTTAACGTAAAGTCTTCAGCCCCCTTGAAATGCACTGATGTGGTTTGCCTAAAGTTGGAGGAAAGCACACTTTCATACAAGGGAGACTACATACAATTTTATATTGGGAATTTAGACTTTTCACAGCCTAAGCAAGCCATCACCATGTATTAAAAATATGCCGGTAAACTGAGGGAAGACACATTGTGATGTAGGAGAATGGTCCTGTGTGGCTCCATCTTGTGGGATCTTGGGCAAGTTACTCAACTTCTTTTAAACTTAGATTTTTTTCATCTGTACAACGGGAATAATGGTAGCTATCTCACAGGGTCTTGGGTTCCAAAATATGTCAAATATATGAAAAATGCCTAGCACAATGCCCGGTACATGGGAATTCAATAAAAGGTATCTATTACTACTAGTGAAATTTAACTCCATTATAAATATTTGACACCTTGGGAATGTGCAATTTATCCACAGCAAGTTGCGAAGAGAAACAGATTGAGGAAACCTGGATTGTGATCTTTTACACTCAACCATTACCTCCTTCCAGTGAGTCCTGGAGAAAGAGAAGGTGCAGTTTAATTCGTGATTTTCTTGCCATTTTCAAGTTGTATCAAGATAGTGAGAATGAAGAACACGGATTCTTTTTTTCCAGGGCATAGATCAAGAATTATGGTACTAATAAAACAAATAACAAATCTTAAAATATACAAATTACATGTATTCATTATAGCATCTAAAATTTCTAATGAATTGTCTAACTTTTTACAAATGAGGAAATTGAAAATCAGGGGGAAAGTAGCATTTATTCAGTTAAAACCTGGTGACAAACAATAACATTGAGACATGGATTTTAGTACTTAAAAAAAAAGTAAGCAAGAGGGAGATTTAAACATAGATATTCTGACTCAGAGTTTGGATCTTTCTACTACACTGCAATGTATTAAAAAAGGCTATTCATCATATTTTCTTGCTTTTATGCCAACGATGCAAGGTTGGCTTAATAGATTAATGTGATTCATCCCATTAACAACTTAAAGGATAAATCATACCTGATCATCTCTGTAGATGCAAAATAGTAATAATAATAATAATTCAACAAAATTTAACATCTATTCATGTTAAAAATAATACTAGCAAATTTGAAATAGAAGGAAAATTTACTTTCCTAATATCCTAATGAAGTATACTTATATTAAAAATCTTTATAGCCCAGGCAGGCGTGGCTCAGTGGTTGAGCATCAACCTAGGATCCAGGGGATTGCTGTTTGATTCCCAGTTAGGGCACATTCCCAGGTTGCAGGCTCGATCCCCAGTTGGGGGCGTGCAGGAGGCAGCCCATCAGTGATTCTTTCATCTATCTCTCTCTCTCCCTCTCCCTTCCTCTCTCTGAAATCAATAAAGATATATTTTTTTAAATCTTTATAAAAATAATACATTTTATGGTGGAATGTTAAAAACATCTGTTACATTGTAAGAGCAGGGATAAGCTAAGAATCCCCATTGTGACTATTCCTATTAGAAGTCCTAGTTAGCAGAGTAAAATTAAAATATATGTACATTTATAAGAATTGAAATGAAAAAACACTGCCATCAATTATAATTTTTTCCTATAAAACTCAAAAAAAATCTATAGATGAATGATTACTAAGGGAGTTTACAAAGATTAATTTAAATAACATATTAAATCTAACAATTTTTAAATGTTATGTGTTAAAGCTACCATCACAGTAGTATTTCTCCTTTTAAGGAAAACCAGAAATTCTTAATGAAAGACTTCAGAGAGTTAAATAAGTGGAGGCCTAAATGACTCATGAATAGGAAGACCCAAGTAGTAAAAATGTTAATTTCCCCCACTTGACCCATGTATTTAGTGCAATACTGTTGAAAATACCAAAAGGGATATTTTATGGAACTGGATGAGCTGGATTCTACAGTTTATATGGAAATGTAAAGGACCAAGAATAACCAAGATGCTCCCAAAGAACAACTTGGAAGGACTTGTCGTACAAATATCACACTTTTTATGAAGCTATAGTAACTAAGACAGTGAGATATTGGCACTGGGTGTGAGAAACAGGCCAAGTGAGCAGAACAGAATGCTCAGAAAATGTCGGGCGTACATGGAGATTCGATTTGTCACAGAAGGGCATTGAATGGATGGAGAGAGGATAGACAATTCAGTAACTGCTGCAGGGATATCATTCCACATGATGAAAAAATTAAATTGCATGTCTTCCTCACAGGCTACACAAAAATAAATCCCTGGTAGATTTTATTAAATTCCATAGGGAAAATGATAAAACTTTTAGAATAAATAAGAGTCATCTTTATATCTTCCAGGTAGAGTTTCTTAAACAACACACAAATGTGTAGTTCGTAATTACACAGGAATTTATGTTCTCTAAAAGCTATTGTGTTAAAAAGAGTGAAAATACAAGCCATCAAATGGAGATACTACAATACTTATAACCAACACAGGATGAGCATTATGAGCATGTAAAAGATTGATAAAAATTAATAAGAAAATGATAATTGATAGAAAGATGTTCGAGCACAAGAATTTTCCAGACTAGGAAATGTGCATGTTCCCTGAACAGAAATGCTTTATTTCACTGACAATTAGGAAAATAACAAAAATTATTTAACACTTAGAGTTCAATTATTATTTCACCGTATCAGGTTGGCAATTCTAAGTTTTGATGAATATATAGCTAAAACAAGTAAAGCTTGTTTACTGCTAACTAGAGGTTAAATTAGTGCTGCCTTGTTGGAAACATTCTGCATCACACACATGTTTATCCCAAGCCCTAGCAATCCATTCTCGGTGTAAACCTTTGAGAAATTCTTTCATGTATGCACCGGGAAACATATTGAAACATATTCATACAGCATTGTCATACTAGCAAAAATCCAGAAACAACCCAGATAGTCAATCAATAGTCAATGAATAAATAAGTTGTGGCATATTCACAACTGAACTTTTTATATGATTATGAAGGAACCTCAAAGAAATTGTTAAAGAAGAAATTCAGGGAGGAGTACATACAGGATGATTCCATCTATATAAAATTCAAAACTAGGCAAAAATGAATGTATTATTTGGGGATATCTATACAGTGCAACTACCAAGAAAATTAATGGATGATCCACTGAAAATGACGATGATCCTCCAGGTGGGGTGGGGCACTCAGGACCCTTAAGAGCAAGGGATATTCTGCTTCCTACTCAGAATGGTAGGCCCATTGATGTTTATTTTATTCTTCCTCTTTAAACTGGACATACTTTTTATGTATTCTTTTGTATGTATGATCTATTTTGTACTTTTTAATAGGAGAAATAAGTATGCTTTGCATTAAGCCATCAGCGATGCTAAATGTCAGGGCCTTGAAGACTGGAGTTCCAAATGGCCTCACATGGACTAATAAAAAAGGACAAGTAAAGGAACACATTAGGTGTCCTCCACATCCCCCAGATAAAATAATAAGGCGATGCCTGTGGCTTTGCAGTAAATGCAATATGTCTGCAAAGTATTGCAATCCATAGTTCACTGACCCTGGATATAGGGATGATTATAATGCGCCCTTCATGGGCAGCCTATACTGGCCCCAAACTCAGGCAGATTCAAATGGACAAACCAGTGAAATTGAGGCCTTTAGTATCTTTTTTTTTTTTTTTTTTTTTGGAAAAAGAAAGTCTAATAAAGACATAAAGTGTTTTCTTCTACAACAGTGAGCACATTCCGCATTGCGTTACCCTGCTGACACTATTTGTAATGGCATAAAAAGGTCACTGAAGCCTAAATCTGCTTGGCAAGATTCCCCGCCACAATCTTCTCAAAAATACAAGCTTTATTAAATATCAGCTCTCATTTATTTCCAAGAAGGCCACCCAAAGGTTAGGGTGGGCGCAGGTGTGCAGAACGAGGCTGTTATTGCGTCCTTCGTTTGCATAGCATCTGCCCTCTGAGTCACTCAGCATGTCTCGCTCAGGGTCTCGCATTAATCTCCTGTCTACCCTGGCTACATGGGGATGTGATAAGCTGAGATTCCCCACTTTTTAAAAAATTCTCACCAGAGGACATGCTTTGAGAGAGGGAGAGGCGGGGGGGGGGGGAAGAGGGAGAGGGAGACATCATTGTGAGAGAGAAACATGGACCAGTTGCCTTCAGTAAGTGCCCTGACTGGGGATCGAATCTGAAACCCAGGTAGATGCCCTGACAGGGGATGGAACCGGAAACCCTTCAGTGCACAGGACAACGCTCAACCAACTGAGTCACCCTAGCAGGGCGGGCTCCCTGCTTTTTGTAAATGGGGAAACTAGAGTTCAAGACAGAATGTTTTTAGTAATGAGATTTATTCTCTCCCTCCTTAAAGTAGTGATTCCCAGGAGGGCCAGCCTCTGTACTCTGGACAACATAATGTGACTGTTCCAGCTTATCCCAGTGGCTCAGCCCCTTGAGATGCTGCGACATTAGGCAGGCAGGAAAGCCACCCGGGACTCCACCTCTGCCCTGGTGGGACTCCCTGGTTTACTTGGGGGATTTACTGCAGCTGCCAAAACACCTAACTTCCACCAAACACCTAATTCACCAGGAAGCTCTCATTTGCTGGAAAGTCAAGTGAATACAAAAACCTAAATATAGGCTGATTTTTAAAAATATAAATATATCTTTATTGATTTCAGAGAGAGGAAGAGAGAAGAAGAGAGAGAGATGGAAACATCAATGATGAGTCACTGATCGACTGCCTCCTGCACCCTCCCGACGGGGGATGGAGCCCGAAGCCCAGGCGTGTGCCCTGACCGGGAATCAAACCATGATCTCCTGGATCCTAGGTTGATGCTCAACCCCTGAGCCATGCCCGGCCGGGCCAGGCTGATTTTGTTTCTGTTTGCTTTGGGGTACAAAGGACAGGCCCATTGCAGTCTCTCTGACCCCATATATTCCGTGAATTTTCCATGTCACTTTCTGCTGCCTGTGTCTCTCCAAGCTTCCCAGTTGCAGCCAAGAAACTATACCGAGTTCACATTCTGTGACAGCCCCATTAGAGTCATGTGTCAAAGGTACTGTATAAACTCTGGGCCACCCCTTGTCCAGTGGGGTTGGAGTGTGGGGAGACAGGGAAGGGGCACAGCACATAAAATATGGTTCCAGCAGTTTGTGAATGGACAGTTCTCCTTAAGGAGGAATTTGGGAGAGGAGGTGGGGAAGAATATGGAAATTGTAGTTTAATTCATGTTTTAAAGAGTAATATTTACTGCTTAATGTGAAAAGCCTCTGCATATACAAAAACACACATAAATTCAATATTGTAACCTTTCGAAAAGCTATATTATCTCAAAAATAATTGCAGAAGATGGGATGCAGCAATTTAAACTGGGTTAAAATAAACAAAAAGAAATAATCCTTTTGGAAGTATAGGAGCATATTACAGTTCTCTTTGCCTAAGCACTTTATTAAGAAATTATTTTCTTATTATTGTTTCTGCCTTTTAAATTACTTAACAAGAAGTGTCTTTATGTTTATGAGAGAAAATGAAAAACAGAATCATCTGGCATAACAGGGAACTACTGTAGTCATAGCTCACCTCCCAATCCAATCACAAGAAGAAAAAAAGCCAAGAGGAACTGGGTAATGTACACAAACTCATAAACATTTGTCGGAGGAGGAGATTTCCTGTAAAGGCCTTTGGCCAAAGCAATAAAATCCTGGCCTGACCCAACAAGGCCACTCACAGGCAGGCACATGCACTTGGAATCAGGGGCCTGTGCGCAATGGAAAGAGCTAACGTTTGGTCTTCTGCTCTGAGACGTGGGTACAGAGTGCCCTTTGACCTGCAGTAGGAACTCTCTGCCTCCTCATATGCCTTTTGCCATCTTCCCAGAAAGGCCTTCCTCTCTTTGCCTGGTCGGATCTATAGCTTTCTCCATCCAAAGGTGATGTTTTTGATCCCCAAGCCTTTGTTATCAGCCTCCATCTGCCCCTGGGTATCAGTGGGACTCATCTCCCTCCAATATCTGGAATACTGAAATGATCTCAGACATACCAGCAAAATAGGTTAGTACCTCTGGCTGCTTATTAATATTAAATGCTAATATGAAAACCAAATGAGAAGAGAGACTAAGTGCTGAATGCCAAAGGGGATTAACAATGGATTCCTGTCTACCTTCTCATTTACTTTCTTAGAGTCATTACTGTGAATCACAACACATTTGTTCCTGCCTCAGCCCCCTGTTGGGCATCTCTCCATCATAGCATCCTCCTTCGCTACAGCTTTGTCTTCATTACTGTCCCAGACAGAAACAGCAAGGGGGAAGAAAGCTGATGCAGCTTCTCATTCCCAGATTATCTTCCTGTCCTAAATTAGTGATGAGACTATGTGGCCTGTGTGCCCCTTTCTTCCCTCTGTGCCACAGCAGACATGGTTGGTTTATCACAGAGCTCGCTCTCTCTCTCTCTCTCTCTCCCCCCCCCCCCCCATGCCTGGATACAGCCTCACAGCGCTTCTCATCACAGCACTGCAGGCATCCTGGATGCCTGTTAACAACTGACCAGAAACAGTCCATAAGTTAAAACCTACTTGTCATCTCCCCCTTTCACTCTGCTGACTACAGAGAACCCCAGTTCTCAATGGGCTCTTTTCTGATGTTATTTTTCTAAATTTTTAGAAAGATAAATAAGACATAAAGAAGAATATGCATATCACTCAAACTTCCATTTTAAGAAATCATACTTGGAGCAAAAGTGAAGGACATAGCACTTCTAAGGCACAGGAGTGTCAAGGAATCATAAACTGCCAAGAGGAGAGAGATCACTTTATCCTGTGGTCAGCTAAGCCCCATCACCTCTACTTTCTATCCTTATGCCTTTAGCTGCCATCATTTTATTATGTCCAGAAGGTCAGGATTAAAGCCCAGGGGGAGGCTGACCCAGCAGTGGATAAATGAATGGTGGCATAAAGTGGAGGTATTTGTGCCAGACTCTTGAGAGTTAAAAATCCAAGATATGTAAGATGACCTACTGTTCCCATTTTCCTAGGACTGAGAGGAATTTTCTGGGCTGCAGGACTTTCAGTGCATAAACTGTGACAGTTCTGGGGAAGTGAACATTTGTCAAAGAGACAAAGAGACCTGTCCAGAGGCTATTCTGTAGTCCAGATACAAGGTGACAAGATTGCTAAGTTCAGAAGTCTTTAACCCATTCCTCTCTGATATTCAACTTCTTGCCAAAGTTTCCATGGAAGGGAATGGCCTCCCCTTCTCTCCCTGTGCACTGCTCTAGGTGCATTCTAACCGTGACCTCCTAGCAGCAAACCTTACCCTGAAGACTACACTGATTTAGTGTCAGGAACTTGGGCATATGGCTGGTCATTGGGAGAGCTAGTGGGGGAGGATGGTAAGCTTACTGCTGCTATAATAATAATAATAATAATAATAATAATAATAATAATAATAATAAAACTCCCATGGAGGGAGTACTTGCTATGGCCCAGCACTTCACTTAATATTTTTAACAACCCATGCAATGCAAGTATGAGCTTTACCTCATTTTGCAAGTGAGGTAGCTGAAGAAGTAAGCTGCCTGGAATTAGATAGCTATTAAGTGTGAGAGCCAGAATGTAGGTTGAGCCATCCTAATCTCTACTCCTGCAGCGCACCTTTCCTCCCTCACTCTAGTCATCACCTCAGCTGTCCTTTTGGGGGTCCTGGCCATAAGTGCTGATATCCACCTCCCCTGAACTAAACGAGCTGCTTTAGACAAGCCACGTCAGCTGCCAGAAAAAGCCTGCAGCTCGAAGGGAATTCAGAGGAGAGCAACCTGGATAATTAAGGACTGAGAAGGATTTCTCTGTCAGGAAAGATTAGAAGAATTTAATATGTGTAGTTTGGCTAAGCTGAGAAGGAGGAAGGAGGAGACCGGAGGCGGGGAAAAGCAGGAGAGCAAAGTCATCACAGAATGGGTGGGCTTTCTGCGCATCACAGCTCAGGTTCAGGGAATTATCGCTGAGAGGAAGACCTGAGAGAGGGGAAGCACAAGCAGGAGGTTCTAGAATGATCTCCCATGAAGTAAATTTTGTCCCAGAATTCAGAAAGAAACCCAGTCTAGACACCCACCCATGTGATGTAATCCATAAAGATCTACTAGACGAGGGTCAGTGAATGTGTAAAAGCTCAGGAGCTTTGTTCCCCCTTTTTCCAAGTGGAATGCATTTCCTTAGCAAAGCATTAAACTCAAGGTCTTTCTCATGTCTCTCCAGCTTACAGGCCTTGCGTAGGTCTCTCTCATCTGGAACTGAACTGCTTTATTCTATACAGAGTCATTCTCAATTAGTCAAGAGAAAGCAGGCTTAGAGATGTGGAGGGCTAACACAGAAGCCCACTTTGCCAGGCCCTGTCCGAGTAGCTCACAAACATTCAGTCCTTGATTCATTTATCCAAAGTTAAATAGTCAGTCTGCAAGTTGTTGTTTTTTAAAGGCACCAATCTGTAGTTATTTGTTTCCTAGGTCATTTTGTGAGCCCAGCACTGCGACAAAAGCTGGGCTTGTAGTGGTGACCAAGGCAGGCTCAGTCCCTGCCCTCATGGGATGTATAATTCAAGGAGAGAGACATTAATGTGATACTTACTCAAGTCATTGATGTAACTGGAGTGAAATACTACAAAGGAAAAAGATGTGGTGTTTATGAGATGGTAAAACAAGTAGACAGCTAGGTCTGAGGAGAAAGAAAGGCTTCCTGGGGAATGGATGGGGAAACTGAGGCCTGAGTGTTAGGTAGGAGGTGAGGTGCTATGCAGTAAAGAATGAACCTTACCCAAGGAGAGGTCTCACCTTTGCCCTCAGCTACTGGGAAGTGATCTCTAGCTAGGCTCCTGGGCTGTCATACTTCACAGAAGCGTCTTTGTCTGTCTGGGGGTTTTGGTCACTGGGCGGTCTAGCAATATGATTTATGGTGGGAGCTTTGGGCCATATTGTATTAGCTCTGATTCCAGAAGGGTTGGAGACTAAAGGTCAGCCATGTGAGAAGTATATGTTCGAACTCCAGTAAAAACTCTGGACACCAGAGGCTCCAGTGAGCTTCACTGGCTGACAGTAGTCTGTGCATCTTGTCAAACAGTACAAGGAAAGCAACGCCGTCCTGATTCCATGGACAGGACAATGGAATATGACCCAGCAGTTCCTCTTCTGGGTATATGTCCAAAGGAACTGAAATCAAGATCTCACTGTGGCATTATTCAAGAGAGTCAAGATATGGAAACCACCTAAATGTCTGTCAGTGGATGACTAGATAAACAAAATGTGGTGTATACAAACAATGGGATATTATTATCAGCCACAAGAAAGAAGGAAATCCTGCTGTTTGTGACAACTTGAATAAACCTTGAGGGCATTATGCTAAGTGAAATTAGTCAATAGAGAAAGATAAATACTGCAGGTTTTCACTTATATGTGGAATTTTAAAAAACACCTCAAAACAAATGAACAAAGAAAGCAAAACAAAAACACTCATAGAAACAAAGAGCCAACTGGTGGTTGCCAGAGGGAAGGGGAGTGGGGGGATGGACGAAAAAGGTGGAGAAGAATAGAGTCAATAAGAGTGTACAAGTTCACATAGTGACAGATGTTACAAGACAGCGTGGTGTTCACATAGTGAGATGTTTAAATGTTGAATCATAATGTATTCATAAGACATGCTCATTTCATATTAAAGAAACATTATTCAAAAATAGCATAATGATTAAGATCATGGGCTCTGGAGTCGGCCTCCAGAATCCAGCTCTGTCATGGACCTGTGCTGTGACCTTGAGCAAGTTACTGAACTCCTCTGTGTTTCCAATGCATAATGGAGATAACAATAGGACCTACATTATTGGACTTTTGTGAGGCTTAAAATAGTTGATACACATGGACCTCTTAGAATAAAGGGTTGAACCATTATGTTCTACCCTGAGGCAGCACAATTAGAATTTCAGAGTACTGGTTATTTTTAAAAAGCTTCCTCCATTCCCATAACTCTAATGTGTAACCAGTGTTGACAACAACTGTGTTACAATCTGCCCAACTGCTTCTCAAATTTTAATGTGCACAGGAATCACCAGGGGTTCTCGTTGAAATGCAGATTCTGATTCAGTAAGTCAAGGTGAGACCCAATACTCTGCATTTCTAACAAGTTCCTAGGTGATGCTGCTGTTGCTAGTGGGTGGATTGTGATGGGCCTGGCAGCAGAGACAGTGTTTGGAGAGAAGTCCAAAGTGGGTGCTCAGACATTGCAACTTGGCTACTAGATCCGAGGGTCGAGAAGTGTGTCTTGATCCTGAATCCCACTGGACTAGAGGGAAGACATACTGAAACCCATCACCTCCTTCTCAGGATGGTCAGGACCCTGGTGCAGGTATAAGGTTGCACACATGGGCAGTCAGTAAATTCAACTGTGCAGGTCTGGGGAAACAGAGACAGGGGATGACACAGGTAGCATTTGTAGCCAGAATGAAGGGATCTAAGAATTAAAAGTAAAAAGAGGTAAAGGAACGAGATGTGTAGCAGCAGTCATGTTTTTTCTCCCCTTTCCCCTCTCCCTCAGCCCCAGACAGTCACGATTCTACTTTTTCTCTCTATGAATTTGACTACCCTAGATGCCTCCATACAGGTGGAATTATGCAATACTAGTCTTTTTGTGACTAGCTTATCCTACATAGCATACTGTCCTCAAGGTTCATACATGTTGTAGCATGTGTCCAAATTTGCTGCCTTTTTAAGGCTCAGTCATATTCCATTGTATGGATAGACTTCATTGTGTTTATCCAGTCATCCGTTGATGGCCACTTGAGTTTTTTCCGCCTTTTGGCTGTTGTGAATAATGCTGCTGTGAGCATTAGTGTACAAATATCTCTTTGAGACCCTGCTGTCAGTTCTTTTTGGTATATTTCTAGAAATAGAATTGCAGGATAATACGATAATTGTATTTTTAGTTTTTTGAGAAACTGCCAAACTGTTTTCCACAGCAGCTGCACCATTTTACATTCCCTTCCATAGTGCATAAGGATTCCAGTTCCTCCACATTCTTGCCAACATGTGCTGTTTTCTTCTTTTTTTAAAAAAATAGTAGCCATTTAATGAGTGTGAGGTCATTGTCTCATTGTGGTTTTGATTTGCACTTCCCTAATGACTGGTGTTGTTGGGAGGAGTAGGTTTAATAAAAATGGATAATACCACTCCGCATTTACAGGCAGCCTCCCATTATTTATACCATGAGCCTTAGTCTTAGCTTCCAGCTAGACTAAAGACTGCAGGAATCAGAGAGACGTGCCATCTCTCTCCTGTGGCCTCAGAACATGTCGAGCCCAGCTAAGCCAGAGGGACTGCTCTGCTCACTGATACCACAGGAGGCACTTTCTGTGTCCCATCAGATTCCCTCCTCAATCACTACTATTTGCTTAAAAACTCAACCTGAGGACTTTTTTGGTTCATAGAGGGAGAGCATATTGGAAGTGCCAAATCAGAAGTGTTGGAGAAGGAGCAGCTTCCAGTCAGTGAAGGACAGAGGGCTGGTGAATAAAGACCCCAGCTGTCGCTCCCCCCATTTGGGGGAAGCATCTTATACACGGTTTCCAAGAGTTTCCCAATTGGGCAGCAAATGCTCACAGTGCAACTAGTGTGACACCTCCTCTCCCTACTTCCTTTGCTTCCCTGCCTCACTTCCCTTCAAGTGCTTTCTCAGATAAACCTCCCAAATAAACAACCTGGGGGAACCCAATCACGGTCTGTTTCGGGGGGAACCCAAATCAATACAGGCAGTATTGTACTTCTTTCCAGTGCCAATACTTGTTAACAGCACATGCCTGGTCTTGGTTGGTGTGGAAAACATTAGCGAAAGATTTTTTTGGTTTGTGAAAGTACTCAGGAGGGTCTATGCTTTCCCCCTAACCCATCTGCCAGGTTCCATTATTCACGCTTCCCCAGAACTCTCCTTTCATGCCAAGGAAACACTGTCATAGCGTTTAGCGCTAGTAGCAAGGTGATACATTTAGTAACCCCAGCAATCCCGCACACTGGGTGTTCTCTGCGGGGCTCCCCTTGCTGGTTAGCGGTACCTTCATAAATATCTAGTTCATAACTATTATGTAAAAAGTGAGACTACAGAAAGCCACTGTTATATGAGAAATATAAAAGTTTTTTCCCGGAGGGCATTATAGAAATGCTTCAAAGGAGAATGAAAATTAAAATTGGCTAAGTTCAAAATGGAAAAGAGAAGCATTTCTTTCTGAACACCAAAGAGTTCATCAGCATCACCTCATGGGAAAGTAAAATTTACCCAAGAGAGGCTTGCAGACGACTCTAAGTGGGAGCCAGAAATAGTAACCAGTTAATGCTTATAATGTAGCAAACAGCTGAGCAAACTGAGATGACACTGGAAAGATCAAATGTTAGGTTTCAAGGTTATGGTCATAGTAGCAGGAAACAATAGTGCCCAAGCAATTCTGAGCTTCAGGATGTGGGTACACAGGGACAGAGTGACTCTCTACCAGGCACCTGCTCGTTTTCTCCATGGAAAAGAGTTGAGGGAGTCTGTTCTGACATTTTGATGTAAGTGTATAATTTGAACCTATGCTCAGGTTGGTAAAAGGAAGAAATGTTAAGGTAACAACTTAATAAGCTTTCTGTGGAGTCGTCTCTGTTTAAGATGTAGTGGTTAAAATTTTTAATTTAAATTCCTCCAGCTCTTGAAAAGGTAGAATGATTTGTGCATTATACATCTGAAACTCTGAACCCAAAGCACTTTCAGTGTCTATTTAAGGTTACAGGGCGCAGGAGGGTGGGAGAACAGGGACAATAACCAACAATGTTTAAGAAAATCATAATCCTATAGAGAAGAGTTTTTAGCTCCAATAAGACCTTCCTCCTACGACTAATGTAGGAAGCAGGAAAATTCAAAATAGTTGAATAGTTGGTAAAAGGCAAATGCTTTGTTTACTTACAAATTCATTCACACTTCTTAGCCATTAATTCTGTCTATTAATTTTCTCTGATTCTTGGTTTCTGACTTCTGACACTGCTCTTTGATAAAACATTTGCATCCATTTGTCATGAGCAACAAAATATACATTAGTAAAGCTATTAATTTCAACCCAAGAATGAATCAGAGACAATTACACAGAGATGAAAATCAACACCTCAGAAAGGACTGGGCCTTGCATGAAGCTATGTTAACCAATTGTTATGGACTGAATGCTTGTGTCCCTCCAAATTTATACATTGAAGCCCTAATCCCCAATGTGACTATGTTTGGAGATATGGAAGTAATTAGGTGAAAAGAGGTCATAAGGGTGGAACTCCAATCTGATCGGACTGGTGTCCTTATAAGATGAAGAGACACCAGAGCTGGCTCTCCGCCATGTGAGGACACAGAAAGAAGGTGCCATCTATAAGCCCAGAAGAAAATCCTCACCATATACTGAATCCCCACCACCTTGATCTCAGACTTCTAACCTCCAGAATTGTGAGAAATAAATTTATGTTTTTTAGACCCCTCAATCTTTGGTATTTTGTTATGACAGCCCAAGCAGACTGATATGCCAATGAAGGAGAACATCCCCAAGTGAGAATTCACTCTCCCTAAAAATGAACCAAGAAATGGAAAAGAGCGTGAGCACATGACATGTTCCACTCATTCTGTCTGGAGGTGGTCAGGAATGACATTTACACAGTGATTTTTAAATAAATCTTGAAGAGAAAATGCTAAAGTTATGTTTCTTCTCCTTTTAGTGCCACACCTTCCAGAGCCAGAACTACACACATACCCTTTGTCCCTACTGTTGGGGCTGAGAAAACCTCTTTCACCTGCTACAACTGTTCTGATGACTGCAAAATAAAAACCCAAAGGGAAGAAACAAAAAAGTGGCAATTGTGTGGCCGGGACCATTGATTCCACTGAGGTCCTTTCAGAAATGAGGAGAAAGTATTAGGGAAATTCTGTGGATGGCTTTTGTTGAGCAACATTTATTTCCCTTCTCAAGCATTTTTTTTCAGCAAACGCCACAGAAGATAAGGGGATTAGTTTTAGTGGGGCCTTCAGTTGCAGGCACACTATCTGGGTAAGAAAAAGTATATTTGCATTCTTCTTAGAACCAATCTAGTCCTGGTTTCTAGTTCTTTACTGAGGTCCTGACTCCAGTTCCTCACTTCTCTTATCCGCAGGATTCATCACTAGACGTGTTGAAAGTCAGTGGCAAGACCTGTGCTGGAGACTACCTCAGATGCACCAAACACAGCTCCTTCTTGCCCAATCAACAGCCTGTGACACAATAAAGGGGAAAAAATCAATTTGAGATTCTCTGAAGCTCAGTCTTTTAAGCAAAGGAGGACTTGCTCAGTGAAATTTCATTTTCTAATCATTTAGCCACAGTAAACGCAACCATTTTTAAAGAGCATTTCAAAGTCTATTGATAGACAAATTGTACTATTGATTAGTATCAACTGTTCACTCAGTTTCTCATCAAAATCCCTTTAATTGGTCCTGAGTGACACCCTTTTAAACGCCTTTGGGAAGAAAAGGGAGAGCAACATGCCAAGGAAAACTCAGACAAAGAAAATTCCCATCCTGTCTTTGTTTCCTTTTCTCTGGGATGGATACTGACGAGCAATGTACTTGTTTTTTCTTGAGGAAAGTAGTGAGAATGTGAGCAGCAGCCTGGATTTTTCTTGTTCTTGTACCATAATTAGAAAAGTAGAATAAAATTATGCAGGAACAGGCTGATGAGAAAATACAGTTCTGCTTTCATATGAAATAGCTAACTCTTTTTAAAATTCAACTGTTTTTCTCTCCCTACACATATATCTTTCATCTCTGAGTAGTTACTGGACCTCTTTTAAATATATTTTCAAGTTGAATGACAAGTGTTCTCTTTGAAAAGTTTCAAGCATTGGAAAGTGTACTCCTGACCATCGGCCTTATTGTTAAGAAATTCTGCCCTGATACACGGTGTCCTCCCAGTGGAGATAAGCCAAGACCACTACCCCATAATCACAGAACACTGACAAAACCAGATTGGAACTGAAGGAGCGACACAAATTGTTTTCATGTAAATTAAAATGTGACCTATCAAATCACCCTTAGACCAATCATTGGACAAGACAACTTCATAGGCCATAGCTAATATTTGGAAGAACTGTGAAAATTCATTCAGCAGATGTCCACTTTTTATGTACCAGAAGAGTTAATCAAAGATTTTAGTGTTTCCTCTCTAACAGTGTTTTCTATCCACAATCTTCTTCCTAGGGGGGAAAAATGCCTTCTGCAAGCCTGTATTCAAACCAGGGTCAGTTTACAGATAGACATATTAGGGCACAGAGAATTTCTCAACATGTGATTCTCGGGCCATCTGCAACCAAATATCTGGAGTGGTTTAAAAAAATCACACAGTTATCGCCCGGCCGGGAGTGGCTCAGTGGTTGAATGTCGACCTAGGATCCAGGCAATCTGGGTTTGATTCCTGGTCGGGGCACGTGCCCGGGTTGTGGGCTTAATCAATGACTCTCATCATTGATGTTTCTATCTCTCTCTCCCTCTCCTTTCCTCTCTCTGAAATCAATAAAGATATATATATATATTTTAAAATCACACAGTAATAGAACCACACCAGACCCAGAAAATTAGAATCTCAGAGGTTAAAGTTGAATTTTAAATAAATTTCCAAGGTTCCTGGGTTGTCTAAAGTTCTGTGAAACTCTGAGGTAGTTCAATATCTACTTTCATTAGGGCTTCACTGAGCCAACTTTCCAAACTCCAGGAGCCCTGGGCCTTCTTCCTGGCTTCATCCCAGTAGATGTGACACCACTTTCACCACTCAGGTTCCTTATGTTTTTCAGAACTCCTGGGATCATTTCCCAACTGATCGGCTTGCCTCCATTTCCCCTCCCCAGTTAAACCCTTAGCTCAAGAATCTGCAGTGGACCTTCATATGTTATCAAATTCAAAACAAACTCCTCAGCTTAGAACTCAAATCCTGAAAAAAGATTCCTTTCTGGCCTGAATTCCTACCCTCATCCCACCCCCACTCCATCTAAACCTTCTGAATGACTGGTTACTCCTCCAACGCACCACTTACGTCCCACATGCCTCCCTCTACTTTTCTTAATTTCTCCGGTGGGTGCCCTCTCTCCCAGTCCCTCTTCTTCAGCTCGACAAGATGAACTCCACTGTGTCCTTATATGTCACCATGACACCCCAGCCAGTTAGGGTCTGTTTCTGCTTTGCACTTCTGCAGCACTTTGTTGATATCTTTCTTGGGCTCTCACCTTCTTTGACCTTGCCCTTTTTCCCGTTGCTCACACTGTACCTCCTTGAATGAAGGAACTCTCTTGCTCAGCTTTTCACTACCTTCCAGTACCCAACATGGGGTTTGAACACAGTGGACCCTAGATGAACACTTATTGGATTACTAAACTCACCCCTCACCTCCTGCATGTATCACCAAGGCCTGTGGCTTCTGGCTTTGAAACTCCTTTTGAGTTGCACCCAAGATGCCACCCCCACCAGCACACCACTAGTATAGGCCTTGTGTGGCTCCATGCCTACTGTACTGCCCAGACCCCCACCCATTGCCCCAACCTCAATCTCCTCCTGCCCCTGCCACCCCAAGACTTTGGTTGAAGAAATGTTTCTCGAACATCTATCCAGGTCCTGAAAAATAGCTGTCTTAACTTCTAAGGACTAGACAAATTTAGATAAAGTCACAAAGCTTTGGGACAAAAGAAGGATGGCATTTTCGATGTGGGACACTAAAATTGCTGAATATGAGAGCCCAGAGCATGAGCCATTTTCAATTTGCAAGACATTCTGCCTACTTTAAACAACTTCTCTCCTCCAAAAGGACAAAAGTTCTTCTCCTTCTGGTTTATTGCCTTCATTTCCGATTATTTCCTATATATTCCTAAGAAACATTCTTTTTGTTATGTGGTCCCACCCACCCAAACTTACTTCAGCCATCACACACACTCTCCCTGCTCAGCCCAGGCCTTACTCAGCTCCATCTGTTCATGGCAGCCACATCTTGCTCCCAGGCTTTCCCACCTCCTCCCTCCTGCCCCACAAAGCCAAGCCAATGCCCACCTGTCTTGCAGAATCCCTGATGGCTCCCACGCAAAACAACCTCTTCCTTCTTTGTATTGCCAAGAATAGTTAAAGTGTACAGTTTATCACTTAGAGACTGTTTTATATGACCTTTAATTATTTAAGTTTTATATGTTGATTTCTTAACCTAGATTGTAAGGTCACTGGAGATGTTATAATTTCCTTGTATGACATTTTTCAGTGATAAACAATTATTGGAACTCAATATATATCAATGGATTAAATACTGGCCCCAGATATCTGCTTAGTAAAATGTGTAAGATAGTTTCTTTTTGCTTTTGGTTAAAATTAATTGGTTATGTGAAAAAGTGCAATAAACCATTTTCTCAAAAGTAAAAATAAAAGAGGGGGCACAATCTGAGGAAGAGATGAAATTTGGGTATAATTCTTGGGACATAAAATTAAAAGGCCATCTGCCTTTGAGATGCAGCAGCTGTGTAATTGATATTCACTGCTCATTTGCCACTTGAATTTTGTAGACATTTAATGCTGTAATTGTTTATACAGTAGAATTCTAAATACCCTTTGGAGAATAGCTCACTTTCCTTTAGTCCTTATATTCCTTACAAGCAGATAAGAATCAGTTCTTCTATTCCTAGAACTTCAAAAGTAGAATTTTTAAAAACAAATTGGCATAATACCTTTCTGAAGACAGTAGTGTGACAATATCTATAAAAATTTGAAATGATATCCCCTTGATTCAGCATTTTCCATCTGAAAATTTATCCTACTGTGTACTCAAGCCACATGCACAAAGACAGATGCACACGAATGTTCACTGCAGGACTGTTGGTAATTACAGAATATTGAAGATGCCCAATCTATATGTATGTATGTATACACACACACACACACACACACACACACACACACACACACACTTCTGGTTGGGAAATGCATTTTCTAGATCACCATGCTCTATTGTTTAAGAGAGCATTCTAGAGAGGGGCTGTAGGAGGGATCTGAGTGAACCATCTACCTCTTCCTAGATGCCATCACTCTTTCAACAACTGTTCAGTGAATCACCAATGAGTAACATCTAGTCTGTGCTCTCAAGAAGCGGACACTCCCCCTACTGACTTCCCAGGTCCTCCAATTCTCTTGGATGGGTTGAGTGCCCTCTTTTTGTGTTCTAGTTGTAAATACTGTTGGTTGTCTATACGACAACCACACCTACCTTCTTCCTTCCACTTTATGGGAAACCATGGGAACTGAGCCCATTCCAAGCTTCAGCAATAAATACTGATGTGTCAAGCCAAGCATGGTGACTCCTTGCCTCTTGGCTAGTGGCCAGTTCAGCATCCCAGGCTTAAGCCAATCGGTACTTGACTTTTTCCTGGGGAGGGCAGGTGATCTGATTTGGCCTTCTCAAAAAGAAAGGAAGAATTTATTGTTCCTATTTTGAGGAGGGATGTTTCTTTTCTCCCCACTGGGCTTAAACAAGGAAGCGTATTGAACAATTGCTGCTGGCTGTTATCTTGAGGCCATGTGATGGAAACCAGCCTGAAGACAAAGCCCACAGACAATGGTCAAGCCAAGAGAGTCAAGGGGGTGGAGGTAGGGGTGGGACCAGAGCCAGAGCTTGGGAACAACTGCACCTCTGGAGTGATATGTGAACTAAAGAATGTCTATTTTTAAGCCAGTTGGAGCAGCCATTTATTTTACTTATTAATGAGAGTCATTACTAACCACCTACCTCTTTCCCACTTCAAAGCTCACAAATCTTAGCTCTTTCCTCCCTTCCCACTGGCTTGGTACTAGTTCAAGCTCACTTTATTGCTCGACTTCCACATCTTCTAATCCAGATTCCCTCTCCCCAGGTCACCCCTTCTTTCAAGCCATTCTCCATATAACTTCCAGAGTGATATTTCTGCAACTTAATGCTGATGATGTCATCCCCTGTTTAAAATCATTAATGACTGTTAGTAAAATTCAAGGTAAAGTTCAAACTTTTTACCATTTATTCAGAAGACATTCCCTTTTGCCTTCCCCATACCAACATGTCGCATAGTTGCTGGAACATTCAGCTCTCTCATTGGCATTTGCTCTCTCATATATCCTTCCTTATACCTGGAACTCCCCCACAATTATCCACCTATCACAATCCTAGCCCTTCACAATTTACCTGAAACATTAGAGCCCTTTAGAGCTTCCTGCTCTGGGCTCCTGTGCTCTAAGGCATTTTGATGGTTTCTTTGTCATAACATTTATCTCACTGTGTTGAAACTGTTTATTTATTAGACTTTCTAACTAAACTCTAAACTTCATAAGAACAGGGATCAGGTGGTATTTAGATATATGTTACCATATCCTTGGTGCTTACCAAGGAGAGAGGAGGGAAGGGAAGCTTTAAATTTGTTCTGCCCTTAGAGCTTCATGCCTTTGGAATATGTATTAAAAAGGCGGCCTCACTCAGTAATCGTGGGGAATGGAGAGGGAAACAAATAGTTGTTGATACAGGTAATGTTCATGTTCCCAATTGTAGCAGCATATGGCACTAGTTGTAATGACCTAACATAAAGCATTCCCAGACAATATTAATGACCAACTAGGTTAATGATGAAGACTAAGCCTCAGGCCATGAACACATTCTCCCTCTCATTAATCCCCAGGAAATGACCTCAGCTGTGTTCATTACATCTCAATTATGCTCATACTCCTCATGAGGGAAAAAAGCGTTTCAGTCCTAATACCAAGCTATGTCCCTTCTTTTACCTTGACACATGGGCAATAAAGGCACAAAACAAGTTATTCATCCAAATACTAAGCATGTAATGGAAACAGCACTATTGCTTTATTCGCTCCCAGTCTTCAGTGGGAACTAAACCTGGGTAACTTAGAGGTCACGGAGGAGGCAGATCAGGACATTCCTCATGATTCATACATTCTCAGGGTGTTCTTTAAAGGTATAACATAAAAGTGCTAAACACATGTTACTCCCTAGGTGTTTAGAGTTTGGATGGTAATCTGAAAATTCAAAGGCAACTTTTTGCTAATAGGCAAAAAATTAAAAATTGACTTCTTCCAATATCAATCTACCACTCAATTAATTAGTCTTTATAGGTTGCTTCCTCTGAGCAAAGTCCATGAACAAGTTGTGAGAAATTCAAAAAGTAAAGGAACCTCAAGGACCTAGAAATTGAGTTACATAAAATAAATCCACACTGTGGTGGTTTTAAACATATCAGAAAATACGTTAACACACTTTCTTTGAGAGGTGGGTTTATATCCTCTCCCTTTGAGCCTAACCTTTAATGAGTTATTTGCCACCAAGAAAACACAACAGAGGCCAGTCTGTGTGACTTGTGAAACTAGGTCATGAAAGGTCATGCAGCTCTGCCTTGTTAGCTAAGATTCTTGGTTTTGGGTCCTGAGTCACCATATAAGCTGTCCAACTACCTCAAAGCAGCCATGTTGTGAGGAAGCACAGGCCATGTGGAGAGGCCCTCAAAAGTGCTGTGGTCAACAGAACCAGCTGTGGTCTGGCTGACAGCAACACCAACCGCCAGACATGTGAGTGGAGACACCTTCAGGGGATTCCAGACTCCAGCTGTTGAGTCACCTCAGACTTCAAGACTTCCCAGCTGAGGTTCCAGGCACTATAGAGAAAAGACAAGCCATTCCCATTGTCACCTCGTGGAACCCTGACCCATAAAATTGGTGAGCATAATAAAATGGTTGTTTCAAGTAAAAAAAAGTAGGGTAGTTGTTACATAGCAATAGTAACTGGAACCCCTCCAACACACACACACATACATGATATACCCAGCTGCATTATGAAGTTTAGTAAGTTTGCATATGTGCATTCTTAGCTCAGCCATGCCCAAAGAAATCTGTGAGGAAGTACAATCATCTAATAGAACTGCATTAAGCCTGCATCTAGGGAAAAAGCTCTGAGGATGTTTCAATGAGACCGCATGGTACACTTATTGTGAGGAAAATTAATGCCAAAGTTGAGGTAACATTGATCTGCTACAAATGTGACTTTGCATCACAAGGTGATATGAACTCTTTCTAACCATGGCTGTTAGAATTCCCCTTTAACACTTTGACTATCTGTTCTTTTCTCTCTGTAATCTTTATTCAGGATTCCCGTGCTTCTAGTCTCACTCCCAGATCTGCCCCTCCAAAGTTAATCACTGACCTAACATGACCACTGTCTCCAACTGTCCATCAGTCATCTCTGCTGGGAAATCCTATTATTACCTCAGCACCTTAGGACTTGGTGGTCCTAAGTTAATCACAGACTATTTTTCTTCAAATTATATTTCCCATGCCGAAGTTGTTCCCGTCACTACTCCCTGCAGTTCCAATATCAAACACCCCGCCTGTAGTTCTGGATGGCTCCTCCCTGTGCACGGTCCCCTATCATCAGTCTATCATGTGGTCCTGATGATTCTGCCTTCAGAGTGTTCCTAGAATTAAGCCACTTTTCCTCTTTTCTCATGGCCATTGCCATGCTGCCTCCTCACCTTCCACCTCAATTCATGCAGTTGTCTCCTAAACTGGCATTTCTGGGTATAGATCCAAAGGAGATGAAAGAGGTATCTGCACCCCCATGTTTATTGCAGCATTATTCACAGTAGTCAAGACATGGCAACAACCTGAGTGTTCATCAACAACATATGAATGGATAAAGAAAATGTGAAAGAGATGGCAGCCTTGAACCAAGGCTCAGGGAGGGGAACTGGGAGAAGGACCCGGATTAGGAAGAAAAAGAGGGAGCAGAAACAAAAGACAGTGCTATCTGGACAAGGTGGGTGAGGGAGAGGAAGGAGTCAAAGGTGAATCTAGGGATGACAGGGAAAATGGTGCTACCACAGATGAAGGTAAGACATGCAGACTAAGAAAATGTGACACACACACACACATATATATACACACACATATATATACACACACATATATATCTCTCACCACATATATATATATATATATATATAATGCAACCACAGAAAAAAGAAGGAAATCCTGCCATTTGCAACTACATGGATGGAACTTAAGAGCATTATGCTGAGTGAAATAAGTCAGACAGAGAAAGAGAAATACTGTATGATTTCACTTACATGTGAAATCTGAAAAAGCCAAAATCATCGAAACAGAGTAGAGTGACAGTTGCCAGGGGTTGGGGTGGAGGAAATGGAGAGATGTAGATCAAATGTACAAAATTCTAGTTATATGATGAATAACTTCTGATCCAATGTAAAGCATGGTGACTATACTTAACAGTAATGCATTATATACTTGAAAGTTTCCAAGAGAGTAGATTTTAGATGTTCTCATCACAAAAAAGAAATAGTAAATATGTGACGTGTTGGAGGTATTAGCTAACACTACAATGGTAATCATTTTGCCATATATAAATGTATCAAATCAACACATTTTACACCTTAAAGTTATACCATGTTGCATGTCAATTGCATCTCAATAAAGCTAGAAAAAGATGAATGCACCCTTCATAACGGCCTGATGTCCTTTTCTCTCACAGACTCTGTCCTAACTAGATTCTCAGGTCTCACTCTCCTGTCCCTCCCCTACCACTCCACTGAATTCCTTCCTACACATTGTTGGCGCCCCACCCTGTAATGTGAGGCCATTTCCTCTCCAGTGGTGTTTTCTGTAATTCTGTTTCTCTAAAGAGATGCAAGCTCTGGGGCAGGGGCTATGTGTTATATTTACCCCAAATTCCTCCCAGAGCTTGGTCCAGTGCTAAGCTGCCAGAAGCAATCAATTAATACCTTAATTTGCCAAATCTACTGAGTACAGTTCAAAGTACTGGGGGCTGCTAAACCCCCTCCAGTCTTACAGCTTTTACTCTAGTTGGAATGCCCTGCGCATAACTTGCCACCATTGTTTTCCTCTTGCCAGTCACCCTTCAGCTTAACTGTCACCACCTCAGAGAAGTTCCCTTGACCACCCACTCCAAAGCTGTCACCCACACAATGTCTTCCCATCATCATTTTTAACCTGTGATAGAGCACCTATGACTCCCTGATATCTCTATCTATTTTTAATATATTTATTTTTTATCTGTCCCCAGGAAAGGATGAACTCAAGGAGAACAAAGCCTCATCTGTCTTGTTCACTACTGCATCCCTTATATTAATGCAGTGTTTGGAAAAATAGTAGGTGCTCAATAAATATTTGTTGTATGAATGAATGACAAATACTCTATACTTTTTTAAAGAATTAAATGTGTTTTTAGTAATTTCAGAGAGGGGAAGGGAGAGGGAGAGAGAGGAACATTGACCAGCTGCCTCTTACACACCTCCTACTGGGGATTGATCCTGCAACCCCAGGCATGTGCCCTGACTGGGAATTGAACTAGCAACCTCCTGGGGCATGGGACAACTCTCAACCAACTGGGCCACACGGGCAGGGCAAATACTCTGATACACTCACATTCTATTAAGAAAAACAAATACAAAAGTCAAACATCATAAAGCAGTGTCATTAATAAATAAAATAATAGAAAAATACATATGGATGAAATAAAGGAGAAACTGAGGAAGGTGGACAGAGTAGCAATCCAGATAGTGGAAAGAGCACATCCAAAATTGCACAGGCTTGAGCCACATGGTGTTTGTTGGGGGAGGAATTGTTCAACACTGCTAGAGTATAAATATTCAGGAGTAGTGGAGGGAATAGTGGGACATGAGGCTGGAGAAGTAAGCAGAGGCCAGAGCTTGAGGTGGCGACTGTGGTATATGGAAAGCTGAGCTTTAGCTCATGTATAATCAGGTTCGTAATCAGAGGATTTTAGGTAGAGAAAGTAGACCTTCAATTTATAAATATCACTCTGAAAAATGTGCAGAGGACAGCCATAGTGAAAGAGGGTAGAAGCAGAAGACCAGGTCAGCAGCTTTGCAGATATCCCATGAGTGAGAGATGACAGGCTTGAACTAAGGCTCAGGAAGGGGAACAGGAAGGAGAACCCAGATTAGAAAGAAAAAGAGGGAGCAGAAACGAAGGACCTGGTGATAACTGGACAAGGTAAATGAGGGAGGGGAAGGAGTCAAAGGTGAATTCCCGATGACAGGGAAAACGGTGCTACCACAGAAGGTAAGGCATGTGTAGACTAAGAGGATCATAAAACCTTTTTGGGGTAAATTGGGTTTGAGGCACCTGTGGGACAAGCTGGAGAATAAACCTGAGAAGCGTCTGCATTGATAGACATCAGGAGCTCGGGGACAAGGCCTGAACCACAGATATGGCTAGAGAGTAGTCAGTACACAGACAAAAGTTGAAACCATGGGCAGGCATGGCTTTGCTTGAGGAGGGGAACTGTACTTGTGCTCAGGAAATTGCTTCTCCAGGTCTAAACTGAGAGACTAAGATTCAATATCCAGGGTCGTAAAGAGCACTCGTTGCTATGCAACATGAGTCATAGGCCAGTGTTACTTTGCCATTGGAATTTAGTCTCCTCACTCGGTATGTACCACATGGTCTTAGTCAAGCATGTTTCCAGGACCTTTGATTACAACCAGGCTAAATACCATATGTTCTATTAGACTTTACATTTTGGCAGAGAGTTCAATGAGAAACTGGTACCTGCACCAGTAACATATGCCCTCCAAACCACTACTAAACTTTGCAAAGCAGCATACAATGAATTTTTAACAGAGATGCATGAATAGCCACCCAGTCATGTGTAGCAGAAATGGATGGCATGAATTTTGCACTTGCCAAAGAGAACATATTGCAGCTCATATTTTAGTCATCTTCCCTTGAAGGATAAGAAAATTTTGTAAGTTATTCAAGACAGGAATAAAAATTTAAATGTTCGCCTGACCTTAAGAGCATCTGCTTTTCTAAAACTATTTGCTGGTTGTCCAAAGGTGGTCACTGATTGTTCAGACACTGGGATGCAGAAAGAGAGAATTGGGCAACTTTTTCTTTTAGACTGACTCATTCAGGGGTCCAATGAGATGAGTTTGAGCGGATGGTTGTTTCATATTATTTTACGATAAAACAAATAATTGATAATACTTACTGTGTTTACTTTGGTCCAGAAGCAGTGCTAAGTACTTTACATGCACATCTCATTGAATAATTGTGTGGTAACTATCATTATCCCACTTTCTAGATGAGACTGTTCAACCTAGCATAAGTGATTTAGATGATTGTGCTTCTCCATTTATATTTATTTTGAGGGAAGTTGAACCTATGAGTTAGAGTTCACAGATGCTTTCCCTCCCTGATTGGTTTTATAGGAGCCCTGTAGTGGTATATGTACAAGACACAAAGACCATTGTAATAGACTCCAATTGTTTTTGCCTTGCTATGTCCCTTCCCCTCTTCCAGTAAAAGAGTTCTTTTCCATTTGGAATCTGCCCTTCCTTCTCTAAGTAACTCAGGTAGAGTTATCAGCCAGCTGACCCACCTCCTTCCTCCCCACAGGTCTAGATGTAGAAACCAACCTGCTTGATCAGGGAACCAACCCATCCCTGGACCCAGCCATTGACCTGGGACAAGTCTGTTATTCAACAGGGCCAAACAGGTGGTAAGAGATGGCCTTCAAGGAAAGTCCCACTCATTTATCTGAGTTCACTAACTCTAAGGACAAGTAACCCCAGAGCTGCTGGGGGGCAAGGGGTCTGCCAGAGCCTGAAGTCAGCACAGAGCAAAGTAGAATCAAGACATGAGGAGAAGCAGAGAAACAGGGTCCTAACTTCGTCACCTGAAGTCCTTGATCCAGCTTTTCATGGAGCTATTTCATTTCTTGGACTTTCTGGTTACATCAGACAATACATTTCCTTCTTTGCTATTTTGAATAGGTTTCTGTCACTTACAACCAGAGAAACAGATTAAACATAAAATGAAATAAAAATATATTTAAAAAACAAAACCTGAGAGAGCTGGTTTGAATGTCATTGATTTCAAACTCCATCCTCTGAGACAGACAAATATATACAATAAACACTAAATACAAAAATTACTAACATCAAGATTTCAGATATGCCCATTAGGAAATTATAGCTCAGAAGGTAGATAATTGAGTTTAAGAAGGATTTTAGCTACTGAATTAGATGAAACCATAACATGACATTTTCCAGATAATTTTTGATAATTATGCTATTTTAAGTAAACCAGAAAAATAAATTATAAGAACCAGTAATACCCATAGACTGAAAATCCAGGGCCCTTGTCCAGTGCTAGAGGTGGCTATATCCCTTATTCTCACATAATTATTATTCTCTATGCGGTGGTACCTCGGTTTTCAAACATCTCCATTGATGAACATTTTGGTTTACGAACACCATAAACCGAAAGCAAATGCTTCGGTTTTTGAACACTCCTAGGAAGTAGAACACGACAGGGCTTCTGCTGAGTGCAAGATCCTGAGGCCCAGCTGTCCACTGTTCATCCTTCAGTTTTTGAATGTTTCAGAACTCAAACGGTCTTCCAGAAGGGATTACATTAGAAAATTGAGGTACTACTGTATTTCCATAAAAGCCTCCAGTATCACATTTTTTCTTCCTTTTTAAAAAAAAAAATATATATCTTTATTGATTTCAGAGAGAGGAAGGGAGAGGGAGAGAGATAGAAACATCATTAATGAGAGAGTCATTGATTGGCTGCCTCTTACACACCCCCAACTAGGGATCAATCCCACAACCCAGGCATGTGCCCTGACCTGGAATCAAACGGTGATCTTGTGGATCCCAGGTTGATGCTCAGCCACTGAGCAATGCCCAGCCAGGCTCCAATGTCACATTTTCAAATTTATGCATTAATCATCATGGAAACCTGGGTAGTATCTCAATTTCAACACCAATTAGCCAGGTCGTCTTGGGCAAGGCATTTACCATCTCTGGGTCTTAGCTTCGTCACGTAAAAGAAAGATATAGCAACCATCCTGCTTGGCTCGTAGAGAACATCTGTGATACATGTGCAAAAGCACTTTAAAAAATAGTGGGATTTTTTTATCAACCCAAGAGCAAAATTCCTCAAGACAGAACTCAATTTTATCCTGTGCCTTTTGCCAACTGGGATCTGGAGAAAGTCCTAGATCTTATCAGAAATTCAGAATAGACACCAGTCAGAAGTCAAATGTAGAGAAAAATTAAGTTATAGTCATAGAACTAGGACCTTGGTATCACCTCCAACCTGACTTTTGACCATTTCGTTCTTTGTCACCTATAGGAACTCCATCCAAACCAGATGACTTTCTACCTCCCAAACACAATCCAGACCCTGTTGTAATTCAATCACTCTCCTCACCTCAAATCTGCTCTCTTAGCTCATCCATCCCTCAACACATTACTTAAACACAAAGAACTAGTTCCTCCATGCTGACAAGCAGTGCACTCCAGGGCTTTTGAACTCAGAGCACCCAGAGCTCACGTGGTGATGGGTTACACATTGTCTTATTACAGTTTCTACATGATTCTCTGACATTGTCCTGTGAATTTCTTTTATTATAATTTCCAGGTGTCTCTACCTCATCTCTCCAATTAGATGGTCAGTTCACTAAAGTCAGTGACGGGTTTGTATTCTTCTTGTACAGAGTGGATGTTTAGCAATTTTTTTTGTTAATTAAAAATAAAAATGTCCAGCCTGGTCAGGCATGGCTCAGCAGCTGAGCGTTGACCTAAGATCCAGGCGATGGGCGTTTGATTTCTGATCGGGGCACGTGCCCGGGTTGGGGGATCGATCCCCAGTCGGGGGCGTGCAGGAGGCAACCCATCAATGACTCTGTCATCATTGATGTTTCTATCTTTCTCTCTCCCTCTCCTTTCCTCTCTCTGAAATCAGTAAAGATATATTAAAAAAGAATTTATGAAAGAAAAAATAAAAATGTTCAAATGAGGAAAATGGCTGAGGAAAAAAGGACCTATATAAAACAAATGAAATAAAAGAGACAAAGTTATAGGACAGCAGGTTATCGATTGGAATCTATTCAAAATAGAACAGAAAGCTAGTCTATTCAAGAGGATCTCAAAACAAAATTTATCCAAATATTATACTTTTTTAAAATTCAGGGACTTAAATAGGAAGTATCAGTGAAAAAGAAAAACCCCTTAAATATACCTCCTCTGTTGATAGTATTAGCTAAAGATTTAAGACAAAATTAATTTTTTCATCATTAACCCTAAAAACTTAAACACACCAACTTTAATCTTTGGCTTTGTTGAACTTTCTTCCATCATATATAAATATTTGAATTGGGTGATCAGAGTTGTACGAAAGGCACGTCTTCCATCAGGCAGTACTCAAACATCACTGACTGGTATGGGAAATGGGTTCTTGCATGGTTTAAGAAGGAGTTGTCAGCTTTTAATGCATCACTAAAATTTTAATAGAAAGTATGGTCAGAAGAAAGTGAGCACATTTCCTAGAAACACACAAACTTCTAAGCATTCTTACTGTAAGCATTTTTGAGTGAATATGTTACATTTCCACATACCTGTACAGCATTAGTTCATGGCCTCAGAAGTTTGGGACTGTGCTGGCAATGGATAAGGTAGCCAGGGGAAATTCCAACAGTACTAAACAATGACTTTGACTTGGAGGGGAAAGAGAGAGAGAGAATACCAGAAATCTGAAATCAAATTTTGGGAATGTGAAAAACCTTCAGGATAATCTAATTCAAGCCCTTCATTCAGTGAAAATAATCATCCACTAATTCTCTAACTTATGAATTAGAGTTTTTACATATTTAATTTTCCTATTGTAAAACATGACTCTTGGCAATTTCTTAGAAACAGAGCCCAAGAAAACAGGACCTTGAAATCACGGCAAGTCTTTTATGGCTGTAAGTATATTTCTTCTTGCTAAAGTCAAACCAGATTTCTTAAGCTGGACCTGTGGTATTACTTTTTGATTTTATATTTCAATATGGAAAATAATAATGATAAACAAGAAGATAGGGTTAGCTGCCTAGAAACATGGAAAGTGCAAAATGGCTCCATAGTGAGGTCCCCTTGAGGGTCTGATCCAGTGTTAGAAGACCCTGGTAGTCAAGTTCTCCAGCTTTGATGTGGTATCCAAGAAATCACTGGCTTAAAGTCTGAGGACCTCAATTTTGAGACTTTGAGCCATCAGTTTCATTTGTGTAACCATTGATAGGTTCCCAAATTCTGATTATTAATGTGTGGGGGTTTTTTATTTAAAAATATGGTTCTTGAAGGGATTAAATGAAATAATGTATATAAAACACTTTGCAGAAAAGTATAATTGCATTATTACCTAGCCAGTTAACTTACATTAAAATCTCTTTTAATCTACTTGTCTGAGCTTTCAGAGTCTAAGAGCCAAAATGTCATACTACCTCTATAACCTCTTAGCTATGCATCTCTATCCTGTAATTAAAGAAATGATCAAGAAATCCTCTGCTCTAGTATGTTCTAACCCTTGCATCAGTCCTCAAAGTCACATGGCTTCAGCAAGGGACACACAGCCAACAGCTTTCTGCTCTACTGTCAATCACATCAGGCTGAAGGCTCCCATCGGTGTGGTGAACACAGCAGTATCTTTTCTTACTTCCCAAGATTTCTGCACAGATGGGCTTTTCCATGCTTGTGAGGCTGTCCCCATCACCAGTACCTGTCCTCTCTCGAACTCCACCTTTCACCATTTGAGGGACTCCATCTTACTTGGGTGTTCATCACCTCCCGCACTAACTCTGCATTGACCGTGTCAGTGAAATCCTTCCACTTCAAGACAGTCAGCAGGTCCTCACAACCTAGGACCTTCTCAGATGCCCAAGCCCTGCACCAGCTTGGAGAGGCACCTTAGGGACTTCTCAAAGGTCACTTGCTCTTGTCCAACAGAATAAATCAGGATCCTGTGGGGTAGGACTCCTGAAGCAGAGTGTGAGAAAGCCCTAATGATCACCCATTTCAATAGATAATCTGAAACATATTTGCCCTGGCATTAAGGCCATATGGACGGAAACAAATTCCACCATCTAACAGCAACACTGTTCATGTGCAAGGGTGCAAATAAGACACAATGCTGAATAAAGTCTCAGAGTTGCCTACCAAGGAGCCCTGTCCTAGACACCATTCCTAGTGTTCTTAAATGGTGTTTAACAGAGCTGAAAGGGACCCTAGTGATGAGTATAACACCTCAATTAGCAAATGACATAATTAAGACATGAAGAGAGGAAGTGATGTGTCCAGGAGCACACAGTGAGTGTCAAAGCTAGGAAGAGAGCACAGGGTCTCCACCTCCAGACTCTGTTGCCCCTTCCATAACCAAACAAACACATTCTGCCCTGATTCATTAGAGTCTACATTGAATATAACTTCCATCTGCCTCTTTTTCCAAAAGCAAGGGGCATGGCCAAATGCTCTCCCTGGTTCCCTGCAGCCCAGTGACTCTATGGCACAGAACAAAATTGCAATCAGGCCACTTGATATCAACATGCCCCCAGACTGGGTGTTTATGAGTTGCTCCTGCTCTTGCTCTTACACCATGCTACTTTTCTCAGTCAGCAGGCACTCTGTAAGTACTGAGATCTGATTGGCTGATTGATTAGCTAATAAGTAGCAATATTTACAGTTTCCTTCCTGAACTCAAACAGCCAAAGCAGCTCCGCTAAATGACCCCTTTTCCTTCCTTCTTTCCTCCTTAACTTGCCTATAAACTTTTAGACTCATGCAATAGGTCAGGGAAGCAATTACTTTGGGGTTTACCCTTAAAAATGAAAAAAGCAGTGAAATCCATAGGGGAAAATCCCCCTAAACCAGTCACGAACCAGAAAACATGTACCAACTCCAATTACACACGGCACTCCAGGCTTCTGCAATCTAATGGTCCATCAGGGTTTCAAGAGCGATTTCCAGGCTTCCGAGAGAGATGTACACACAATCCTTTAATCCAGGCAGGAGGTGAGCACTAGGGAGAGATCTGAGGGCAGAGGCTGCTGACAATGGAAGATAAATCCTGAGCTGCAGAGACCTCCAGGACAGCAACCATAATATTTGGGAAGCCCAAGGACAGGAGAACAGGAGGGTGTATGTAGCAGGAGCAGCTGGACCCAGACGCTGAGCTGCATTCTGTTTGGGTGCTGAGGATTTATCCTTAGTGCCCAAGTAAAACAGACACTTATCTGAGTGCTCGGAAGCACGGGGAGAATTCAGAGCAGAGATCTAAGGCTAGCAGACCTAGCTCTCCCTGGAACTATTTTTCAAGAACACATTTTTTTTCTCTATGTTAACATACGCAGGATTTACGTCTATGTGACCATGTTAGATAATATGCACGTGCATACTTGCATGTGAGCTCATGCACTTATATTTCCTGCATACAACCCAGACTCCCAGTTTCCCAGGGGGCTCCTGGTCCTCGTGAATATGCACAAATACTCATCAGAGCCTGTGTGTCCACTTATGTGACCACAGATGGACAGTGAGGACAAAATGGCATCAGACAACAGGGTTCCTGAGGGAAGAAAGACGAGTAAAGGGTAATTTCTCCAGAAGACAGCTTTCACTCTTCCCACTCCTTTTCCCTCAGTGAAATAGAAATTCCCCAGAGGCTCGGGAGACCTCAGGCACTTCAATGGCCTCTGTGGCCTAACTGGCATTTGGAGGTAACTAAGATATCTGTTTCTCTTAACTTGACTGACCAGGCCACTGGGGGGATTGGATCCCCACTCGCTTCCCTTCCAAGTGGCCTTAATAAACTCAGGAGACCATGCGAAGCCGCATTTCTCCTTCTCAGTCAGAAAACATAGATCAATATACACAGCAGAAGCATTAGGCTTTGCTCATAAAATCTCCTGTGTAACTGTTAGAACATTCCCACGCCAAGCTGACGGGGGCTACTTCTGCCCCCCTCCCTCCGGCCCCCGCCCGGCTCCTGAGGATGGGGGAGGAGCCACAGGACAGCAAAAGCAAACTCTGAACCAGCGTGGAGCAAACATCAACCAGGTTAAAACAAGGCGATGCCACTGTCCTTGTTTGCTTAAATGGCCTTAATGGGATGGACCACGTAGAGTGGCTTTAGGTAGGTAAGTGGCCCACACAGACAAATGCCTGGACAAGGCCTGACAGTGCCCCCCAGCAACTGCTGTTGGGAGATGAGCTTCCTGGAGCCCCAGAGTCACAAAAGGTCACAGCAAACCACCTCAGCTGCTTCTGTAGGGAAATCTGAGCAGATCCGTGGGCACCTTGAAAGAAAATCCTATTCAATTGCCTTGTGGGCAAAAAATTCCACAGTTGCCAAGAGAAGATATAAAAACACACCAAACAAACACGATGACCTCAATTTAGAAGCAAAAGCTACGGGGGAAAGGATGCTGAAAGCCTGGGAGAGGCGTTGCTGGGAATCTATTTCCAGGGGCTCTTAGCACCTGTTTGCAGGCACATCTCTCAAAATAGCATTAAGCAACAAGTTTCAAAAACGGCAAATGTAATGCTTCTTTTCCCTGAGAGTGCTTTGTCATGGCTGATACTCTTTACCCAAGAAATCATTTCAAAAGAGCCTGCAGGAGAAAGCAGAGCGATCGCTAACATGCCCGCAGCTATGGCTGCAGCAGCAGACCACACAGGGGTGCAACGCCGACGCCGCAGAGGCTGGAGCAGGGCACAGCCTGGGCCCCACCTCCTCCCGCAGCACTCACCATCAGCAGGCTGAGCGCGGAGTCTGGCACCAGCTGCACTGCCATGGTCTCCGATTCCCATGCACCAGCACTTCTGCACAGTCAGTTCGCCTGGGCCCTGGTGACTGCAAAGCATCCACAAATACCTGCAGAAAACCGACCACAAATCCAGACTCAGGGTGCAAAAGGCTCAAGATGAAGACAGGCCACATTTCACATGAGGTGGGGGGCGGTCAGGGGATGTTGGAAAGAAGGGGTGGGAACCGGGCTTAGGAAGGAAAAAAAAAGGAGGAAAGCTGCAGGTTATTTAAAGGTGAGCCCTGCCTAGCTGCGCCAAGCTGCTCCAGCACAGAAACCACATCAAACACAAATATAAAAGCTTAGAATACACAATTTTTAACTGACACCTTAGCCTTAGCGCAACTCTTCTTTTAACTGACAATTAAAATAAAACGTTCCCTATTGCAGATAAATCAACCAACCCCAACCCCCCTCCCCTTCTCTGCATCTCTCAGCAATTCTGCTGCATAAACATGAATGTCACAACCTACCGCTTGCAAGCAATGTGGTCAGTGTCTTCTTTCCTGCAGAAAGGTGTGTCCCTTTTGCAAAATCAAGTATCTGGCAGTCAGGGAGACGAGCCTGACCACCAGCACCAGGCAGTCACTGGAGATCAGCAAATGCCCTCGTTATAACTGAGTAGGAAGTCAGTTATGAGCTGACCTCTTCCCCCATCCCCAAATCTACTTTTCTTCCCCAAGTGGACTGGAAAGCTTAGTTCCCGGTGGGGCTGATGTACTTCCGAGGAACATGTAATTACACTGCCTGCTCTGTTAGCGTTCAGATCTCCCTGCCTGTACCACATGTACGCAGAAGACAGACACCCTCTACCTCTCTCCCTCCCTTCCTCCCACCCTCCCTCCCTCCCTCCCTTCCCTTCCCTCCCATCTCTCCACCAGGCTGCCTGTTAGGAATTTTGAAGGAGCCTCTCTAGCTCAGGGAGGCTAATTTGTAGCAAAGGACACTGCTTAACACAAAAAGGCAAATTAGCCTTGAAAATCATATCATGCAGCATTTTCCTTGGAAGATGTCACTGGAGAGAAAAAAAAGGAAAGGAAGTCTGCCCAGTCTTGTTACTTAGCGAGTGGCTCGAAAGATTTCCCAGAGTCAAAGACTTAAGAAAATAAAAGCATCTTGTTTATGAACACTGCCAAGCTTCCATCTTTTCATGGATAGAATTAAAAATAGCCATTACTGATACTTGCGGTAATCATTTTTCCTGTCCTTTTCTGATTTCTTCTTTCATTTACCTGCTGTAATGACTCCCAAAATTCCTGGAAATGAATTAGACCACCATGTAAAATGTAGAAACACAAGAACCAGCTTCTAAATAGAAACCAGGGGGAAGAAATTAATAGGCTTTAAATGTTGCCATGGACAAATATAGGTTCTGCCCCTGCATAATTTATACTTTTAAAAGTGTTTATTCGATCATCACAGTGCTTGACACAAAGTAACTGCTCAAAAATATTCATTCATTGAATGAAAAGGTTCCGCTCTCACTGTTTATCCTGTGGTGGTCCATGTTGTGTGACTGAATTCTAATTCCCTGACCTCGGGAAACTCTGAGAGTCACTCCCTACTCTTAGGTGCTTGAAAATCACAGCAAGGTTGGAGTCACATGGGTGTAGCCCTGTCCTGAGCCATCAGAACATTTTGGACTTAATGGAAGAATTTTTAAAAATTAATAATAATAACAATAGTTTAAGGAACACATCTATAGCGTTACCTTAACCTTGCAGATAGGTTTCTAAATGTATTCAACTGATCTTGCTGAGTGCCTACTATGGGCAGTACTCCATGGTAAGCTCTGTAGAAGACACAAAGCTAAGTCACACTCCCTGCCCTCATGAGCTTTTTATCTCTTCGATGCAGTTACACCAGAGACTCATTTCTGATGCAAGATAATACATGATAAATGTTATAAAGTGACTTAAAAGCAAAGTTGGGGCTGCACAGAGCAAGGAGAGTTTACTTTTGGCTTCAAGGACATGGTAGTGTTTGAGCTGGCACTTGAGGAATAAGCAGAATGTCTTTTTTATGACTTCTGTTTTATAATTCTACTTAGACTATGTTCTACTACAGCTTGTGGATGCCAGAGGAGAGAGGGTATGGCCCGCAGAGGGCTCAGCAGGAGCAGCACCTGGTGTGGAGAAGTCCAGGACACACTCAGGGTAGAGAAGTAGGCCTGAGAAAAGTGTCAACCACTGACATCAGGCCTCAGCACACCCACCTTCCTCTCTCTGTTGCTCTACTTGGAAGGCCTCACCCCGAATCTTTGCCCAGATTCCCCAGACTAAACCTGCAGCAGGCCTCACGTGTGAAGACATTATTGGGAGGTGCAATCTCACAGCAACAAGAGTGAGGGAGCTGGGAAGGTACATGAGGGAAGGGATGAGGGTGGGTACAAGGCAGTGATCTGGTCATAGTGCAGTTGCTCATTTGCAAGGAAGAGCTTCCAGGGTAGACTATTACAAGGACTAGTCCATCCAGGAGAGGAAGAGAGAGGGAGTTACCAGCCTGCTTTTGCTGTTTTGCTGACTCTTGTTGGTCAGATTGACTCCATAGGGCATGGAAACCCTTGCACTTCAGAGTTCTGTTACCAGCTCCTCCAGGCAGCCTTGAATTGAAAGGAATGGCGTCTGAGCCCAGAAATGGAGGCAGACAGGACAGCCTTTGCAGTCAGTCAGTCAGATCGGACTGGGCACTGGAGCTGCTGAGGCGTCTTCCTCAGAGCATGTTATGGAAATTGTCCCAAAGCCTGGCCCACACCCTGGAGGAGGTGGGGATGGTGGGCAGGACTAGGAGTTGAAATGACAGTGGCAGGACGTGGGTACCCTACCAAGCGAATAGCTAATCACAGGGGCCAGGAAGGAGCCAAGCAAATTTGGAAGGTGCATGAACTGAGGCTGATGAAAGTGTATGTACTTACAAAACGTTCAATGTCAAAATCCTCCATGAAGTATTTGCTGATTTTTCCATTTGGGCATTTATATTTACTTCATCTGTACAACTTTAAGTTACTGTTTTATTATGTCTGTGTTTTTTTATGACAGTTGTTCATTTTTCTCTATTACCCATCTGCTAGAGAGTGAGCAACTTGATGTCAGAACTAGGTACCGTCTGTTTCTGTGCACTCCTGAAGCTTGGAGCACCAAGCTCAGATAGCAGTAGATGCTCAATAATATTAAACTGGGCACCAAGAGACGCTAAAATGTTAAATATAAAGAGGAAGAGGCAAGGACAGCACCCAGGGAGGGTGGTGCTGGGTAGAACTGGGAGTCAGTGAGGAAAAGTAGCATCTGACAGGGAAGAAGGGGTCAGAGGAGGAGGGAAGCCCAGAATTCCAGTGATAATGGTGGTTCTACAAAGATGCCTGGAGCTTTTTGTTGAGCTACGAACACAGAAATTAAAGCGCAAAAAATTATGGAGAAATTTGTGAGGAAGGGGAGTTAATTAGTAAAAAATAAACCCTCATCAAAAAAAAAACACACCAGTGAGATATGAGCTCTCCAGGTCTTTTCAAAACCTTGTCCAAGAGCAATCAAGATCACAGAAGGAAGAAGGTGTGGGGACAGCAATCCTTTCCTTTGAGTAAATAAATTCCGTCCTTGGCTAACCTCACCTCTCAAGAAAGTGACATAATTCCTTTCATTGTAGCTCCTCCCAAAAGCTCTTCAATTGGAGGGCTGCTCAATGACACACCCACCAAAAGCCACTACAAAACAGTCATTAAAAACTTCTTTCAATATGAATCTGTTGTGAAGACATCGATCATTGGGTCCCTCGCACTTGCCTGTATAAACTGCTCCCTCTGAGAAACGTCTCTGGGAATTTAGCATGAGGGAAATGTCTGTCTGTTCTGAGGCAGCCTGAGTGCTGGGTGGCGGTAGCCTCAGAATCCCTGCCGTGCCATTTTACTGAGGATATCATCCTGTCATTCGCTCTGTGCCGCAAGGGTGAGGTGAAAGTCAAATAAAATGTTACTATACCTTTTGTTGAGTTGCACACAGTAGGCTAATGCCCCTTACATCTCCTTTTGCTTCCAATAATAAAAATAAGGAACTAATCACAGTTGGTACATTTGGCTGCCAGAATACCCAAAGCCCAATTTTACTTTCAATTAAAGCAGATATTAGCATAGCTGGCACTATTACTTCCCTGGTTTTCCTCAC